>NC_090326.1:7764141-8092400 GCF_035084215.1 Heptranchias perlo | reverse complement strand
CCCAACCCCATTCTCACCCCTTTAAATTTTAAAGTGCAGTATTCAGGCCATGTACGAGGCAGGCGGGGCCCTAATTAGCATTCCAACTGATGACATCATCGGTGCCGTGACTTAAATTTTGCAGTAAGTGAGGGGGAGGCTCAAGCTGTGGGATCCCAGGCAGCTGATCCGAGCAGGAGGGCTCCCCCCAGACCCCTCAAGGAAGCCTTCGGTCTCCCCCAGCCCCGATCTCCAGCCTCCTTCCCACATCCCCAATCTCCAACCTCGCTCCCCAGCCCTCCCACTCAGGGGCCTCCCTCCCCCAGCCCTCCCGCCGCCGTCCTGTCTGCCCATTTGGCCGGCTGCTGGGCGGGAGGTGGCCCTACAAGATGCAAATGATGCCCTGCTGTTAAGATCGGCAGGGCCTCCACATCCCCAGCCTTGCCGGGCTCTTCGGCCTCAGCCACACCGTCCCCGCCTCGGGGCCACTCAGTCTCCCTTAACATGGATCCCACCCCACCTAATCTACCTATGAAGAACGTTATCGCACTCGGCCTCTCCTATCATGGACCTTAACCCACTCATCTACCATATGATGCATCCTAACTTACCCAGTCTGTCCTATAATGGGGGACCTTATCCTATCATCCACCTAATCTCCGTTATCATGGATCCTACCCCACACCCTCCCCTATAATGGATCCTACCCCACACCCTCCCCTATAATGGATCCTACCCCACACCCTCCCCTATAATGGATCCTACCCCACACCCTCCCCTATAATGGATCCTACCCCACACCCTCCCCTATAATGGATCCTACCCCACACCCTCCCCTATAATGGATCCTACCCCACACCCTCCCCTATAATGGATCCTACTCCATTCAGTCTACTCTATCAGGGACCCTATCCCAGTTAGTCTAACCCATCATGGATCTTACCCTATTCTGTCACCTCTATCATGCATCTTACCCCCTCAATCTACCCTACCACGGCCCCTACCCCACCTAACTGTCTTATGATGGACCCTACCCCTTGCACTTCAACCTATCATGGATATCACCCCATTCAGTCTACCTAACCCCATTAGTCTATCCAACGTGGACCCTACTCTTAATGTTTCCTACATTACAACCGTGAGTACCCAAAAAAACCGTCTTTGTTGGCTGAAAAGCTCTTCGAGACGTCTTGAGATTATGAAAGGCACTATGCTATTACATGTTCTTCCTTTCTTTACTCCACCCAGTCTATCTTACCCCACCCATTGTACCCAATGATGGACCCTGTCTCTGGACTAAACTATAATTAATCAACGGACGTTTAACCAAGAGCACAAAACATAAAGAGGGTGCAAAATAACACCACTTCAGCACCAATGCAGACTCCAAACACTAAACAGACTCTTTAACCTTCCACTGAAGCAATAACCTAGAATCTTTTTAATTTACTTGAACATCCTATCTGTATTTATTGGAAAATTCTAATTATTTTATTTTTGTGTGACTTTAATCAATGCCAGAGAATTCCACTTTAGTTTACAAATTATTTTAAACTGTTTCACACTTCTTTCAGATGGCGTTTGGAATTTCTTGCATGGCAATGAATAATGTAACAGGCACTGGTTTTAATATGCACAGTTAGGATTCAGAGTTCTTGCTCGGGCTATAAATAAAGGATGTATTTTAAAAGTACAGTTTGTGTGCCATCTATTCGTTATACTTCATTGTACTTTCCTAAAGAAAGATGTCCAAAATGTACTGTTTGAAGACTGAAGCTTTTACCGTTCAGTGCTGTTGCCGACTCCAGCAGCAGTCAGTCAGGTGAAGAGGCAACTGGACCCAAGTTCTGAACCCACCAGTACAGACCGATGATGCAGCTCTCTCATCACTGCCTTTCCCAGCCATCAGAGGATGACAGGAAGCCAGAAATGATCATAACGGGCCAGAATTTGCTGAGAAAATAAGGGCGAGTTTAATGCGCTCGCCGTTATTGTGTAAATCATCCAGCAATTTGTGGCGAGGAAGAGATACCCCGTGAGTTGCGAATTGCTGTCACTCCGCCTTTAGCCTTGCAAAAACGGAGCTCGCACTCAACATCCCCATGAGTTTGAAGATATTGCTGTATTTGCACATTAATCACCAATTAAACTCGCCACAAAAAGTTATTGCATGTTCCTGCAATGCCACTCAACCTCCCCAGCCCAGAAAGGGAACAGTTGAAACTGTGGAGTCTCATTCCTGCAGGAAGTATATTGTTCCTAAATTTTTAAATCTTTTTCTTATTTTTCCTTTCTGTCTCTTTTTTCTCTGTCTCTTAATCTAATCTTTCTTTCCTTCTCTTTATTTCTCTTTCTGTACCTGATTTGAGTCTAATTCACCCTCCTTCTTCGTCATTCCTCTGTTTCTTTCCCAATCCTTAAATCTCATCGGTTAAGGAGAGGGACTGTTGGCCCCACCGTTCACTAAGGTCCCAGACGCCCCATTGTCCTCACTCGATGTTATCGGCTCGCACTTCCAGCGAGTTACAGCACAAAACATTTACGAGCTGATGGGTGAGGGAAGAAGTCTAACTAACGGGGCAGGTCGCGAGACGCTCCGCCCCGGCAAAATCTGGGTCATTGATTTAAGACTTTGGAACAACCTTATGTGCCCAAGATTGCAGAGGGCCAGTTGCTCATTGCTGAGGAATCCACCCTGTTTGGTCCTGTGAACAGCATTGTAACCAGATGATTACAGAACTGCATCAAGCAAAAAACCACAGACAACATACTTTTAATGAAAGGCTTTCACTAATGCGGTCACTGAGATATCCCTACATCCATCGGATTCTCTTGATTGTTCTCTTGTCTCCAACAAAAGAAAGCACTTGTAAAACCTTCTAACAAAGCACCTATAGACACAATACAGAAATGTTAAGCAAAGAAAGCAGATAAAGAGAGACGGAGAATACAAAAAGGCAGAAAAAGGCCTCAATATTAACCCCCGCACGACGGGGGGGGGAGAGGGTCAGGGGGGTTAAAGAGTAAAATATGGGGACGCCACCCCGACATGCTGCCCATGTGCCCACCTATTTTACGGTGGTGGATATCGGGGTGTCCAAGCGTCCCACCATGGAGAGGGGGAGCACTTCATTAGCATATTTAAATCGGGCTCCCACAGTGCAATTGGGAGCCTGATTTAAAATTCACTGCTGCTGCGTGGGTTTACCAGGAGTCGAGAAACCCAGTGAAAGGAAGGTGGGAGCTGTCGGCTTCACAAGGAGTGCTCCCCTCGGAGGGTGCACGGTTGGAGGCCGGCCAGGAGAGCACTGGAACAGTCGAGTCTGGAGACAACAATGGCATGGATGAGGGTTTCAGTTGCAGTTGAGCTGAGACAGGGGCGGAGACAGGCGATGTTACGGAGGTGGAAGTAGGCGGTCTTGGTGATGGAGGGGATATATGGCCGGAAGCTCATCTCAGGGTCAAATAGGACGATGAGGTTGCGAACGGTCTGGTCCAGCCTCAGAGAGTGACCAGGGAGGGGGATAGAATCGGTGGCGAGGGAATGGAGTTTGTAGTGGGGACTGAAGGCAATGGCTTTGGTCTTCCCAACATTTAAATGGAGGAAATTTCTGCTGATCCAGTACTGGACGTCGGACAGGCAGCGTGACAAATCAGAGGCAGAAAAAAGGCGACTGGTGTTTTCGGTGGGGCCAGGAAATTTAAATTAGTGCAAGAACAGCAACACGTGCTAAACTCGCACATCAACACGTGAACTCGCACATCAACACGTGAACTCAGCAACACGTGGTGAACTCGCACATCAACACGTGAACTCAGCAACACGTGGTGAACTCGCACATCAACACGTGAACTCAGCAACACGTGGTGAACTCGCACATCAACACGTGAACTCAGCAACACGTGGTGAACTCGCACATCAACACGTGAACTCGCACATCAACACGTGAACTCAGCAACACGTGGTGAACTCGCACATCAACATGTGAACTCAGCAACACGTGGTGAACTCGCACATCAACACGTGAACTCAGCAACACGTGGTGAACTCGCACATCAACACGTGAACTCAGCAACACGTGGTGAACTCGCACATCAACACGTGAACTCGCACATCAACACGTGAACTCAGCAACACGTGGTGAACTCGCACATCAACACGTGAACTCAGCAACACGTGGTGAACTCGCACATCAACACGTGAACTCGCACATCAACACGTGAACTCAGCAACACGTGGTGAACTCGCACATCAACACGTGAACTCAGCAACACGTGGTGAACTCGCACATCAACACGTGAACTCGCACATCAACACGTGAACTCAGCAACACGTGGTGAACTCGCACATCAACACGTGAACTCAGCAACACGTAAACTCGCATAGCAACATGTGAACTCACAACAACACGTGAACTCACAGCAAAACGTGGTGAACTCGCACAGTAACACGTGAACTTGCACAACGCGTGAGCTCGCACATCAACATGTGGTGAACTCGCACAGAATCGTGGTGAACTCGCACAGCAACATGTGGTGAATTTGCACAGCAACACGTGGCACTAACCAGCAGTGAGACCCCCTCGCCAGTGCTGTTGAAAGGGATCATGTAGTACTTACAGGTTAGTTGCAGGTTTATTATTTCAGATTGCTGGTTCACTTCTGGGTGTTTTTTGATGTGTTTTATTACTCTGGAAAAGTTCACTTTGTCTGAACAGAGGAATATTTAGCTGGTGTTGTACTGATTTTGACTGCGTTACTAACAATTTGACTGCAGTCATGGACGGTCTGGTAGGACTGCCTTCGAGGCTGGAAAACAAGGGGGAGCAGCAAGGAAGACAGCCGAGAGCAGGAGTAGCAGGGACAAGAGAGAGGAGGAGGAGGGCACTGCACAGGAGGACATAGATACAGAGGGGGTTAAATTGGTTAATCCCTGAATCCAGGCGCGGGCATCATGGTGCATGATTAACCCGCACCCGGAAGTTCCACTGCAGGCAGCATGTGAGATTCGTGCTGCCTCCTCATTTTGTAGCGCAGCAGCCAGGCCTGACAGCGATGTTCTCACCAGCTTCGCACTTCCCACCAGCAGGGGGGCTCGATATCGAGTGAGTTGCTCCCACCTCTTAAAGGCAGCCTGCACCTCTTAAGGGCAGCCTGCACCTCTTATGTACAAAATATAAGATACGGGTCTGCGTGGAGTCTGAACAGAGATCAGACATCGCACATGTAAAACATAGAAGCAGGTCCCATTCCTATGTTTACACACTGATGAGCTTTGTTGAAACATTGAATAAAGGTTGCACACTACTAAATCCCACATCCTCCAATCTGCACACCAGACCTCACCAATCTGCCGATCTGAGTTGGTACCAGGCCTGTGAGAGTGCGTGCACCAAGGTTCTCTGCTGATGCACTAGAGACCTTGGTGCAAGAGGTGGACAGAAGGAGGGACATCCTATATCCGCAGGGGTGGGGTGGGGGGGGTAGTAAAAGGCCCTCCAGACATATGCTCCCGAGGCAGTGGGAGGCAGCGGGGGATGAAGTCAATGCCAGGCCCACAGCATCATGAACACGGATGCAGTGCAGGAAGAAGTTCAATGCTTTGACATGAGTGGTCAAGGTGAGTGAGGTCAACTGTCAAGTGGCGTCTCCTACCAACTGCACCACACACTACACCCCCCATCACCCACATACCAATAAACTCTTTCCATCAGTACTCAACTCTTCCAACCAGATATTTCAACTCATCCCAGCGGTGCCTCATGCAGGTCTGTGCCCACTATCCAGGCAGCACCTCATGCAGGTCTGTGCCCACTATCCAGGCAGCACCTCATGCAGGTCTGTGCCCACTATCCCGGCAGCACCTCATGCAGGTCTCTGCCCACTATCCAGGCATTGCCTCATGCAGGTCTGTGCCCACTATCCCAGCAGTGCCTCATGCAGGTCTGTGCCCACTATCCCAACAGTGCCTCATGCAGGTCTGTGCCCACTATCCCAGCAGTGCCTCATGCAGGTCTGTGCCCACTATCCAGGCATTGCCTCATGCAGGTCTGTGCCCACTATCCAGGCATTGCCTCATGCAGGTCTCTGCCCACTATCCAGGCATTGCCTCATGCAGGTCTGTGCCCACTATCCCAGCATTGCCTCATGCAGGTCTCTGCCCACTATCCCAGCAGTGCCTCATGCAGGTCTGTGCCCACTATCCCAGCAGTGCCTCATGCAGGTCTGTGCCCACTATCCCAGCAGTGCCTCATGCAGGTCTGTGCCCACTATCCCAGCAGTGCCTCATGCAGGTCTGTGCCCACTATCCCAGCAGTGCCTCATGCAGGTCTGTGCCCACTATCCCAGCAGTGCCTCATGCAGGTCTGTGCCCACTATCCAGGCATTGCCTCATGAAGGTCTGTGCCCACTATCCCAGCAGTGCCTCATGCAGGTCTGTGCCCACTATCCAGGCATTGCCTCATGCAGGTCTGTGCCCACTATTCAGGCATTGCCTCATGCAGGTCTGTGCCCACTATCCCAGCAGTGCCTCATGCAGGTCTGTGCCCACTATCCCAGCAGTGCCTCATGCAGGTCTGTGCCCACTATCCCAGCAGTGCCTCATGCAGGTCTGTGCCCACTATCCCAGCAGTGCCTCATGCAGGTCTGTGCCCACTATCCCAGCAGTGCCTCATGCAGGTCTGTGCCCACTATCCCAGCAGTGCCTCATGCAGGTCTGTGCCCACTATCCCAGCAGTGCCTCATGCAGGTCTGTGCCCACTATCCCAGCAGTGCCTCATGCAGGTCTGTGCCCACTATCCCAGCAGTGCCTCATGCAGGTCTGTGCCCACTATCCCAGCTGTGGTTCATGGATGTATGTGCCCACTATCCCAGCAGCACCTCATGCAGGTCTGTGCCCACTATCCCAGCAGCACCTTGTGCAGGTCTGTGCCCACTATCCTGGCAGTGCCTCATGCAGGTCTGTGCCCACTATCCTGGCAGTGCCTCATGCAGATCTGTACCCGCTGTCCTGGCAGTGGTTCTGACTCTTTCATCCTGCGCCAGTCCTCTGTCGTCACCTTTATTCCAACCAGGCCGTCACCTTACGATTATTGCTCAAGATAAAGAATCACTGGATTGGGGGTAATATTATGGCATGGGTGGAGGATTGGTTATCTAACAGGAAGCAGAGAGTTGGGATAAATGGTTCATTCTCGGACTGGCAACCAGTAGCCAGTGGTGTTCCGCAGGGGTCGGTGCTGGGTCCCCAACTCTTTACAATCTATATTAACGATTTGGAGGATGGGACCGAGTGTAACATATCAAAGTTTGCAGATGATACAAAGATGGGAGGGAAAGTAGAGAGTAAGAAGGACATAAAAAACCTACAAGGGGATATAGACAGGCTGGGTGAGTGGGCGGAGATTTGGCAGATGCAATACAATATTGGAAAATGTGAGGTTATGCACTTTGGCAGGAAAAATCAGAGAGCAAGTTATTATCTTAATGGCGAGAAACTGGAAAGTACTGCAGCACAAAGGGATCTGGGGGTCCTAGTGCAAGAAAATCAAAAAGTTAGTATGCAGGTGCAGCAGGTGATCAAGAAGGCCAACGGAATGTTGGCTTTTATTGCTAGGGGGATAGAATATAAAAACAGGGAGGTATTGCTGCAGTTATATAAGGTATTGGTGAGACCGCACCTGGAATACTGCATATAGTTTTGGTGTCCATACTTAAGAAAAGACATACTTGCTCTCGAGGCAGTACAAAGAAGGTTCACTCGGTTAATCCCGGGGATGAGGGGGTGGACATATGAGGAGAGGTTGAGTAGATTGGGACTCTACTCATTGGAGTTCAGAAGAATGAGAGGCGATCTTATTGAAACATATAAGATTGTGAAGGGGCTTGATCGGGTGGATGCGGTAAGGATGTTCCCAAGGATGGGTGAAACTGGAACTAGGGGGCATAATCTTAGAATAAGGGGCTACTCTTTCAAAACTGAGATGAGGAGAAACTTCTTCACTCAGAGGGTAGTAGGTCTGTGGAATTTGCTGCCCCAGGAAGCTGTGGAAGCTACATCATTAAATAAATTTAAAACAGAAATAGACAGTTTCCTAGAAGTAAAGGGAATTAGGGGTTACGGGGAGCGGGCAGGAAATTGGACATGAATTTAGATTTGAGGTTAGGATCAGATCAGCCATGATCTTATTGAATGGCGGAGCAGGCTCGAGGGGCCGATTGGCCTACTCCTGCTCCTATTTCTTATGTTCTTATGTTCTTACAGGCTGGCTATTGGGCGATAAGGGCCGCATGCTCCACAACGTCACCATCACGAGGGACGAGCCTTTACCACCACCTGGGCAGCAACAAGTCTATGAGGAGGAGGGGGAGAGGCATCCAGTGCCCCTCCCTGCCAGAGCTCTCGGACAGCAGCTCATCGAAGAATGCTTCACCCAAAACCATCCCTCCCGGCCCCAATACACCAACAGTCCCCCAATCCTTATCACCACCATCCCATCTCCCACCATCCCATTACCCTCCTTCAGTCCAGACTTATGGGCCATGCCCTCACTTCACTACAAATATTAACACCAAATCCAGAACAAAAAACACATTCATCAAACAACTCAATTCCATCTGTATCCAATAGTTCATGCAAATAAGTAAGAATCACCCTTGTGCCAGCCCTAATGCCTGTCTTGAGTGATTATTTACCTATCCCAGTGCTCCTACATATTCTAACATACACATTAGATAGCCGTGGTGGGAGACCTCGAGCAGCTCTGGACCTCGAGGGCCCGGCTACAGACTGCACCATCTCGGCCGGGCCAGTCTGGCCCGACTGACTGTGCGGCACTGACAAGGTCACTGGCGGAGTGGGTGGTGAGGGATCAGGCACGCTGTCATCCTGAGAGAGGACAGCGGGTGCCTCTCCCATGGAACCAAGGCCACTCTCCTGGGACTGTGCCTCATCACTGCCGGGGCTCTGTGCGAGTACAGAATGCAGGCCTCGACGTTGGCACCAGAGCCAAGATGGCAGCTGTCTGAGATTGCATGGCAGCAGTGTGAGCAGTCAGGAGAGGCTCCATGACGGTGGGTGCCACTGTGTTGCTGATGGATCTGACCACTCGGTCCACGTTGGGCAGAATGGGCTCCATGTTCTGCGCAAAGCCTTGAGACCTGGACTCCTCCACGCTCTGTGACATTGTGCACAAGCTCGCTGACAGGCTGCCCAGAGCACCGAGTGTTTCCTGGTAGATGCCCATCAGCTTCCTTTGATAGCCTGAGCCCTCGGAGGCAGCGTCTGAGTCAGATTCAATAGTAGCTTTCAAAAGGGAATTGGACATATTCTTGAAAAGGGAAACAATTTACACGGTTATGGGGAAAGAGCAGGGGAATGGGACTAATTGGATAACTCTTTCAAAGAGCTGGCACAGGCATGATGGGCCGAATGACCTCCTTCTGTGCTGTCCGATCCTATGATTCTATGAACTAATATGTGACCTCTCCCTCCAACAAGTTGGCACCTGTAGCGTTCTATCCCCTGCCCCAGCTCCTGTGCACTTGTGCCCAGTGAGTCACCACATCCTCTAACCTAAACTCAAGTCCACGTGGTGTCGGTATCTGAGCTGGTTCTTGCGAGGGTCAGATCAAGTGACGGTGCATCTTCAGGAATACTGGGCTCCTCTCCCTCCACTGGCTGAGGGGCATTGACATTCTCAGCAACTGAAGTGAAAGAAAGGGACAAGGACTAGAGAGCGAGAGAGAGAGGGAGAGAAGTGAGTGTTGAAAGCATCTGTAGCTTGTCATGCAGAGTGTGTGGGGTGAGGGAGAAATCAAGAGACAGAGGATTAGGTATAAAGAAACCTGGCGTGATGTCTCCAGTATCGCCAGTGGCCATGGCCTCCACTCTGCCTCTTCCCATGATGGCCCACACATTCTCTCCAAGGGGGGAGAGGGTGTGCAGGTGGGCTCACCCTCCTCCGGTGGCAGCCTGTTGCCTGGTGCATTGTGCACCTTCTCCTGCAAGAAAGAGGGAAGAGTGTTAGAGTCTTGTGAGGAGTTTGGAGAATGTGGCTGTGATGGTGGAATAGCTGATGGTCTGTATGAGAGGCGTGAGGTGTGTGTGAGTGAGGATTGTAATAATGGTGGGGGGGGGGGAAAATTGGATAGGGGCTGTTTTTGGGCGTGGGTAGCGAGATGTGCTATTAACCCACGCCCAGTGACCCCTGCACAGGCAGAATGCAAGTTTCGCCGGGCAGGAGGACTCACCTGCAATCAGGATTCCATTCCAGGCCTTGCACATGGAATCAATGCAATTTGCACTTTCCACCACCAGGAGGAGCTCAATCTCTTAAAGGGAGGATGTTTCTTAGAAACCTCTTAAAGGTAGCTGGTACCTGTTATTTGCTGAAAATAACAGTCCACTTTCTGCACGGAGTCTGAACAAAGATCAGACATTGCATACATAAAACACAGATGCAGGTCCCATCCCTATGTTTACACACTGATGAGTTATGTTAAAACATTGAATAAAGGTTACGCACTACTAAATCCCACACCCTCCAATCTGCACACCAGACCTCACCAATCTGCCGATCTGAGTTGGTACCAGGCCTGTGAGAGTGCATGCACCAAGGTTCTCTGCTGATGCACTGGAGACCTTGGTGCAAGAAGTAGACAGAAGGAGGGACATCCTATATCTGCGGGGGTGGGGGGGAGCAAGAGGCCCTCCAGACATATATCCAAAAGGCAGTGGGAGGCAGCGTGGGACGAAGTCAATGCCAGGCTCACAGCATCATGAACATGGATGCAGTGCAGGAAGAAGTTCAATGCTTTGACATGAGTGGTCAAGGTGAGTGAGGTCAACTGTCAAGTGGTGTCTCCCACCAACTGCACCACACACTACACCCCCATCACCCACATACCAATAAACTCTTTCCATCAGTACTCAACTCTTCCAATCAGATGCTTCCTCTCACCCTTACACATTACCACTGTTTCAAGCCGCCCACCCACAACTCACAGGCCACACACACTGGCAGCTATTCAACCATGACAGGCACATCACCCTAGCACACGTCGTGTTTTCTTGCCGGAGAAGGTGGCGCATATCTAGAGGCAGCAAGTGGCCGTGGCATTTAGCCACTCGAGCCTGTTCCACCATTCAGTGTGATCATGGTGGACCTGTGACCTCACTCCATATATCCGACTTAGCCCCATATCCCATAATACCCTTGGTTCACAGAAATCTATCAATCTCAGATTTAACATTCACAAGTGAGTTAGCATCAATTGCCATCTGTAGAAGAGTGTTCCAAACGTCTCCCACCCTTTGCGTGTAGAAGCATTTTCTAACTTCACTCCTGCACGTCCTGGCTCTAAATGTTAGACTATGTCCCCGCGTCCTAGTATTCAAGTCTAGGAGACCTCCAAAAACAGTTACAAATGTCTCAGCAGCCAGAAGCAATAATCCAGCTACTAACCTGTAAATCCTGCATGGTCCCTTTAAATAGCGCTGGTGGGGGGTCCTCCAGGCACTCTCAGACACGTTCAGATGGTCGGGGTTGAGTTGAGCGTTAATTCCCAAAATGGTGTCTATCACTTCACATCAGCGTTGCGCACTGATTGAAGCCATTTTCTCCCTACTTTACATGATTCCAGCGTGCGTTATCTGCGCCTGCGCGAACTCCAATACCAAGATGGCGTCTGGTGCACGTCACGCTGGAAACGTGCGTGCGCATCCAAGATGTCGGAGAGGCCGTAAAGTGCCGAAAGAATGGGCGCTACACGGCCCAATTTAGCGCCCGGTGAGTCTGTGATTATGAAGACAATGAGGTGTGGTGGTGCTGTGATTGTATGAGAGTGAAGGGAAGTTGGGGAGGGGAGTCTTGTAAGTGTTTTGATTAATGAGACTGTAGGTGATGGAAGTGTGAGCAGAGAGGAGAGTAGTATTCTTACCTAAACAATTCTAGTTAGATCACTGAATTTCTTCTGGCACTGAAGCCCTGTCCAGGGTGCTGGGCTCTTGGCATTGACATGCTCAATGAATTCTTCCTACTGTCTCCTCAATAGATGCCTGGAGGGCTTTTGGCACCCTGGGGGGAACAGGATGTCCCTCCTCCTTTCCACTGCCTACACCAGGGCCTCCAAGGCAGCATCAGAGAACCTTGGCGCTCTCTCAGTCCTTGCTTCTTCCATGTCTTTACTCAAAAGTTTTTCCCTGATGTCTGCAGCCAGAATACTCCTCCCCTTTAAGAGGTGCTGGCTGCTTTTAAATGATGTCAGAGACGCCCGATATCCAGCCCCTCCTTACAGGTGTACAGCCAATGAGTAACCCCTGCACCCCTGTATGATGTTAAGGCAGCACGAATATTATGATCCAAGTGTCTTGAGTTTCAAAAGCCCGTTGACAAGGTGTCGCACACAGACCACCAAATAAGACTGGGTCTGAGGAACATAGGAACAGGAGGAGGCCAATTAGCCCCTCGGGCCTGTTCCACCATTCAATGAGATCATGGCGGATCTGTGACCTAACTCCATATACCCACCTTATCCCCATATCCCTAAAACCTTTGGTTAACAAAAATCTATCAATCTCAGATTTAAAATTAACAATTGAGCTAGCATCAATTGCCATTTGCGGAAGAGAGTTCCAAACTTCTACCACCCTTTGCGTGTAAAAGTGTTTCCTAACTTCACTCCTGAAAGTCCTGGCTCTAATTTTTAGGCTATGTCCCCTAGTCCTAGACTTCCCAACCAGTGGAAATAGTTTCTCCCTATCTACCCTATCAGTTTCCCTTAATATCTTGAAGACTTCGATCAAATCATTCCTTAATCTTCTAAATTCCAGGGAATACGACCCTAGTTTGTGTAATCTCGCCTCGTAATTTAACCTTTTGAGTCCTGGTATTATTCTAGTAAATCTACGCTGCACTCCCTCCAAGGCCAATATATCCTTCCTAAGTTGCGGTGCCCAGAACCAAACACTGTACTCCAGGGTTTTCAATAGCTGTAACATAACTTCTACCCCCTTGTTTTCTAGTCCTCCAGATATAAAAGCCAGCATTCCATTAGCCTTTTTAAATTAGGGGGCTGCTAACATTGTACCGTTCTTTAAAAAGGGAGGAAGAGATAGAAGAGATAGGCCAGTCAGTCTAACCTCGGCGGTGGGCAAATTATTGCAATTAATTATGAGGGACAGCATAAATCATCATTTAGAAAGGCACGGGTTAATCAAGGACAGTCAGCATGGATTTGTTAAGGGAAGGTCGTGTCCGACTAACTTGATTGTATTTTTTGAGGCGGTAACAAGAAGGGTCGACGAGGGTAACGCATTTGATGTAGTGTACATGGATTTTAGCAAGGCTTTTGACAACGTCCCACGTGGCAGACTGGCCAAAAAAGTAAAAGCCCATGGGATTCAAGGGAAAGTGGCAAGTTGGATCCAAAATTGGCTCAATGGCAGGAGGTTAAGGGGTGATCTGATCGAAGTTTATAAGATATTAAGAGGAACAGATAGGGTGGATAGAGAGAAACTATTTCCGCGGGTTGGGGATTTTAGGAGTAGGGGGTACAGTCTAAAAATTAGAGCCAGACCTTTCAGGAGAGAGATTAGAAAACATTTCTACACACAAAGGGTGGTAGAGGTTTGGAACTCTCTTCCGCAAACGGCAATTGATACTAGCTCAATTGCTAAATTTAAATCTGAGATAGATAGCTTTTTGGCAACCAAAGGTATTAAGGGATATGGGTCAAAGGCAGGTATATGGAGTTAGATCACAGATCAGCCATGATCTTATCAAATGGCAGAGCAGGCACGAGGGGCTGAATGGCCTCCTCCTGTTCCTATGTTCCTAGGAAGCAAAGGGTAATGGTGGACGGGTGTTTGTGTGACTGGAAGGCTGTTTCCAGTGGGGTTCTGCAGGGCTCAGTACTGGATCCCTTGCTTTTTGTTAATGATTTGGACTTAAATGTAGGGGGCGATTAAGAAGTTTGCAGCTGATACAAAAATTGGTCGTGTGGTTGATAGTGAGGAGGAAAGCTGTAGACTGCAGGAAGATATCAATGGACTGGTCAGAGGGCAGAAAAGTGGCAAATGGAGTTCAATCCGGAGAAGTTTGAGGTAATGCATTTGGGAAGGGCAAACAAGGCAAGGGAATACACAATAAGTGGGAGGATACTGAGAGGTGTACAGGAAGAAGGGACCTTGGAGTGCATGTCCACAGATCCCTGAAGGTAGCAGGACAGGTAGATAAGGTGGTTAAGAAGGCATATGGGATACTTTCCTTTATTAGCTGAGGCAGGGATGTTATGCTGGAACTATATAAAACACTAGTTAGGCCACAGCTTGAGTACTGTGTACAGTTCTGGTCACCACGTTACAGGAAAGATGTAATTGCACTAGAGAGGGTACAGAGGAGATTTACGAGGATGTTGCCAGGATTGGAGAATTTTAGCTGTGAGGGAAGATTGGATAGGCTGGGGTTGTTTTCTTTGGAACAGAGGAGGCTGAGGGGTGATTTAATTGAGGTGTACAAAATTATGACGGGATTAGATAGAGTGGGTAGGAAGGACCTATTTCCCTTAGCAGAGGGGTCAGTGACCAGGGGGCATAGATTTAAAGTGATTGGTAGAAGGATTAGAGGGGAGCTGAGGAGAAATGTTTTCACCCAGAGGGTGGTGGGGGTCTGGAACTCACTGTCTGAAAGGGTGGTAGAGGCAGAAACCCTCAACACATTTAAAAGGTACTTGGATGTACACTTGAAGTGCCGTAACCTACAAGGCTGCGGACCAAGTGCTGGAAAGTGGGATTAGGCTGGATAGATCTACTTCGACCGGCACAGACACGATGGGCCGAATGGCTTCCTTCTGTGCTGTAAATTTTCTATGAAACTACATGTGAAGGCATTGGAGGGGACGTAAGGAAAGTAGTCTCTCCAGAGAGACAGCAACATCTGCGCCCACTTCCTGGCGCCCACTGGTACAGAGCACAAGATCAGAGATGCTTCTGGTCAGATCCATCACAGACTAAATAGTCCCAATCGGTTCTTGCAAGCCCTGTGACATTGTTCTACCGAAAGTATCTTTGGCAGCGGTGGTGGTTGCAACACTGGAAGCCACCAATGTTCTTAGAAGCTCCTCCTCGTCTCGTGTTCCTGTCATTGTCTCCATGTTATCCTACAGATCCTGAGATACTTCCTGCGATGTGTTGCAGACGCAATGGACACCTCACACTTCTACATCACGTCAATCATATGCACAGAAACCAACTCCATTGCTTCCACATCAGATCTTTGCTAACTAATCATTGCAATATGAAGACTGGGCCCCATGAGTTGTGGGCTCTCTGGGTCCTTTTCCGAGGATGCTCATCTCTCCCCTCCCTCAGGAGGAACGGCCCTCAACTTTCCTCCACTTCCAGGTCGTCTTTCTCACCAGTGCTCAGTTCTGACTCACTAAATAATTCCCTGTGAGTGGGAGACTCTGTCCTGGTGCTTGTGCCGGTGAGATGCCACGATGGAGGTGGTGAGGAAGTGACAGGAATGGCAGGTCTGGGAATGGCAGTGGCAGTGGTTTCTCTGGAAGTATTCAGATGGCCATCAGAATGGTCGGTCTCTTGAGGTGAAAGACAGAGAAGCTTGTTTAGCTGAGCAACCAGCAATATTACCCCATAGTTAGAACTAAACTCATCCTCTCCACAGACTCTCCCGTGCGATGCCCAGAATGTTGAGACCTCTTCTGGCAGACTCAACATTTTCCATTGCGGTGGCCCCACCCCAGTGGCATTTCCCTGGTGCTGACTGTGGGCCTTTGGAGAGAGACAAGACAATGTTAGGTGCCTATGAGCGGCACGGACATTTTCCTACATATGAGTGCATACATCCCATAATGATCATAATTGGAGGTGCAAAGCCCCTTTAAAGGAAGTGCCCTTGAAGACTGACGATAATGCTTGTGGCAGACAAAGTGAGATGAAAGAGTGGCTGCTGAATGTAGAATGTGGTTGAGTGTTTGAAGAAGTTTCCCTTTGCATTAATGAGGTCCCCCGACAGGCAGCTGCTGAGAGAGAGAGAGTATGAGAGGTGAGGAGGTGAGTGAAGCCTCTATCAGTAGTAATGGTAAATGGGATGTGCCTTCCCTTATCGTTGCTGCCCTTTATCAGCACAAGGTTCTTCGGGTGGTGGAGTTTGCACTGACTGCATCTGCCTCCGCTCTACAAACATCCTTTACTCACCCTCTTATCGGGCATGCTGCCCTCCTCACCCTCAATCCTGCCAGCAGCACCTTCACAAATGATTCTGAAAACCTTGGCACCCTTGTTGTTGCTGCCGTGCTGGAGACTGCTGCTCCCTCAACTGTCTTAGAGAGCCTGGAGCTGCGAAGATGCACAGTCCCCCTTTCACTGGGTGCAGCCTTTTAAAAAGCTCCAACAGAACAACAACAACCTGCACCTTTAACACAGGAAAACGTCCCAAGGCACTCAACGGAACTATATTTCCCTCCATCCCAGAGACAGGAAATCATTAGGACCATAGGACCATAGGAACAGGAGTAGGCCATTCAGCCCCTCCAGCCTGTTCTGTACCTTAACTCTATCTTCACGTCTTGGTTCCGTAACCTCTAATAAATTGAAGGTGGGTTTTCTGGCTGAATGTTTAATGAAGGTTCCTGCAGGAAATAGCGACAGATTCATGTGGTTTCACACTGGCCAATGGTAGGGGAATTCAGGCCAGTGAGTGTTGGGAATTTTGAAAAGTGGACCTCTTCTGTACCTGTCACACTCATGAGGTGGTGATTTGCACCACTTTTGGTTATCTGCCATTTTCTGATGTATCCTCCAAGCCTTTTGAATGGCGGAGCAGGCTCGAGGGGCCGTGTGGCCTACTCCTGCTCCGATTTCTGATCTGTAACGTGTGCTGATTGCTGGGGTTTGCAGAACTTAATCTCAACTCCCAAAAACAGCCAATCAATTTGGTTTTGAATATAATGGCGGTTTGTAAAAGCTGTGGGTACCGAAGGGTTAAAGAAGAGCTGACTAATATTTACACCAATCCGAGATTCATTTTTCTTATTCGTTCATGGGATGTGGGCATCGCTGGCGAGGCCGGCATTTATAGGCCATCCCTAATTGCCCTTGAGAAGGTGGTGGTGAGCCGCCTTCTTGAACCGCTGCAGTCCGTGTGGTGAAGGTTCTCCCACAGTGCTGTTAGGTAGGGAGTTCCAGGATTTTGACCCAGCGACAATGAAGGAACGGCGATATATTTCCAAGTCGGGATGGTGTGTGACTTGGAGGGGAACGTGCAGGTGGTGTTGTTCCCATGTGCCTGCTGCTCTTGTCCTTCTAGGTGGTAGAGGTCGCGGGTTTGGGAGGTGCTGTCGAAGCAGCCTTGGTGAGTTGCTACAGTGCATCCTGTAGATGGTACACACTTCAGCCACAGTGCGCCGGTGGTGAAGGGAGTGAATGCTTAAGGTATTGGATGGGGTGCCAATCAAGCAGGCTGCTTTGTCGTGGATGGTGTCGAGCTTCTTGAGTGTTGTTGGAGCTGCACTCATCCAGGCAAGTGGAGAGTATTCCATCACACTCCTGACTTGTGCCTTGTAGATGGTGGATTGGGGAGTCAGGAGGTGAGTCACCAGACCTGCTCTTGTACACACATTATTTATGTGGCTGGTACAGTTAAGTTTCTGGTCAATGGTGACCCCCAGGATGTTGATGGTGGGGGATTCGGTGATGGTAATGCCGTTGAATGTCAAGGTGATGTGTTTAGACTCTCTCTTGTTGGAGATGGTCATTGCCTGGCACTGGTCTGGCACCAATGTTACTTGGCACTTATCGGCCCAAGCCTGGATGTTGTCCAGGTCTTGCTGCATGCGGGCTCGGACTGCTTCATTATCTGAGGAGTTGCGAATGGAACTGAACACTGTGCAGTCATCAGCGAACATCCCCATTTCTGACCTTATGATGGAGGGAAGGTCATTGATGAAGCAGCTGAAGATGGTTGGGCCTCGGACACTGCCCTGAGGAACTCCTGCAGCAATGTCCTGGGGCTGAGATGATTGGCCTCCAACAACCACTACCATCTTCCTTTGTGCCTCCAGCCACTGGAGAGTTTTCCCACTGATTCCCATTGACTTCAATTTTACTTGGGCTCCTTGGTGCCACACTCGGTCAAATGCTGCCTTGATGTCAAGGGCAGTCATTCTCACCTCACCTCTGGAATTCAGCTCTTTTGTCCATGTTTGGACCAAGTCTGTAATGAGGTCCTGGCGGAACCCAAACTGAGCATCGGTGAGCAGCTTATTGGTGAGTAAGTGTCGCTTGATAGCACTGTCGACAACACCTTCCATCACTTTGCTGATGATTGAGAGTAGATTGATGGGGCAGTAATTGGCCGGATTGGATTTGTCCTGCTTTTTGTGGACAGGATACATCTGGGCAATTTTCCACTTTGTCGGGTGGATGCCAGTGTTGTTGCTGTACTGGAACAGCTTGGCTAGAGGCGCAGCTAGTTCTGGAGCACAAGTCTTCAGCACTACAGCTGGGATGTTGTTGGGGCCCATAGCCTTTGCTGTATCCAGTGCACTCAGCCGTTTCTTGATATCATGTGGAGTGAATCGAATTGGCCGAAGACTGGCTTCTGTGTTGGTGGGGATATCGGGAGGAGGTCGAGATGGATCATCCACTCGGCACTTCTGGCTGAAGATGGTTGCAAACGCTTCAGCCTTGTCTTTTGCACTCACGTGCTGGACTCCGCCATCATTGAGGATGAGGATGTTTACAGAGCCTCCTCCTCCCATTAGTTGTTTAATTGTCCACCACCATTCACGACTGGATGTGGCAGGACTGCAGAGCTTTGATCTGATCTGTTGGTTGTGGAATCGCTTAGCTCTGTCTATAGCATGTTGCTTCTGCTGTTTAGCAGACATGTAGTCCTGTGTTGTAGCTTCACCAGGTTGGCACCTGGTGAAGCTCCGCGTTGAACCAGGGTTGATCCCCTGGCTTGTTGGTCATGGTGGAGTGAGGAATATGCCGGGCCATGAGGTTACAGATTGTGCTGAAATACAATTCTGCTGCTGATGGCCCACAGCACCTCATGGATGCCCAGTTTTGAGCTGCTTGATCTGTTCTGAATCTATCCCATTTAGCACGGTGGTAGTGCCACACAACGCGTTGGATGGTGTCCTCGTCTCCACGAGGACTGTGCGGTGGTCAGTCCTACCAATACTGTCATGGACAGATACATCTGCAACAGGTAAGGACGAGGTCAAGTAAGTTTTTCCCTCGTGTTGGTTCGCTCACCACCTACCGCAGGCCCAGTCTGGCAGGACAAATCCAATCCGGACAAATTACCGCCCCATCAGTCTACTCTCAATCATCAGCAAAGTGATGGAATGTGTCGTCGACAGTGCTATCAAGCGGCACTTACTCACCAATAACCTGCTCACCGATGCTCAGTTTGGGTTCCGCCAGGACCACTCGGCTCCAGACCTCATTACAGCCTTGGTCCAAACATGGACAAAAGAGCTGAATTCCAGAGGTGAGGTGAGAGTGACTGCCCTTGACATCAAGGCAGCATTTGACCGAGTGTGGCACCAAGGAGCCCTAGTAAAATTGAAGTCCATGGGAATCAGGGGGAAAGCTCTCCAGTGGCTGGAGTCATACCTAGCACAAAGGAAGATGGTAGTGGTTGTTGGAGGCCAATCATCTCAGCCCCAGGGCATTGCTGCAGGAGTTCCTCAGGACAGTGTCCTAGGACCAACCATCTTCAGCTGCTTCATCAATGACCTTCCCTCCATCATAAGGTCAGAAATGGGGATGTTCGCTGATGACTGCACAGTGTTCAGTTCCATTCGCAACCCCTCAGATAATGAAGCAGTCCGAGCCTGCATGCAGCAAGACCTGGACAACATCCAGGCTTGGGCTCATAAGTGCCAAGTAACATTCGCGCCAGATAAGTGCCAGGCAATGACCATCTCCAACAAGAGAAAGTCTAACCACCTCCCCTTCACATTCAACGGCATTACCATCGCCGAATCCCCCACCATCAACATCCTGGGGGTCACCATTGACCAGAAACTGAACTGGACCAACCATATAAATACTGTGGCTACGAGAGCAGGTCAGAGGCTGGGTGTTCTGCGGCGAGTGACTCACCTCCTGACTCCCCAAAGCCTTTCCACCATCTACAAGGCACAAGTCAGGAGTGTGATGGAATACTCTCCACTTGCCTGGATGAGTGCAGCTCCAACAACACTCAAGAAGCTCGACACCATCCAAGATAAAGCAGCCCGCTTGATTGGCACCCCATCCACCACCCTAAACATTCACTCCCTTCACCACCGGCGCACTGTGGCTGCAGTGTGTACCATCCACAGGATGCACTGCAGCAACTCGCCAAGGCTTCTTCGACAGCACCTCCCAAACCCACGACCTCTACCACCTAGAAGGACAAGAGCAGCAGGCACATGGGAACAACACCACCTGCACGTTCCCCTCCAAGTCACACACTATCCCGACTTGGAAATATATCGCCGTTCCTTCATCGTCGCTGGGTCAAAATCCTGGAACTCCCTTCCTAACAGCACTGTGGGAGAACCGTCACCACACGGACTGCAGCGGTTCAAGAAGGCGGCTCACCACCACCTTCTCGAGGGCAATTAGGGATGGGCAATAAATGCTGGCCTCGCCAGCGACGCCCACATCCCGTGAACGAATAAAAAAAAAGCTCGGTCAGTCGTGGTGCTACCGAGCCACTCTTGGTGATGGAGATTGAAGTCCCCCACCCAGAGTACATTCTGTGCCCTTGCTGCCCTCAGTGCTTCCTCCAAGTGGTGTTCAACATGGAGGAGGACTGATTCATCAGCTAAGGGAGGACGGTAGGTGGTAATCAGCAGGAGGTTTCCTTGCCCATGTTTGACCTGATGCCATGAGATTTGATGGGGTCCGGAGTCAATGTTGAGGACTCCCAGGGCCACTCCCTCCTGACTGTATATCACTGTACCGCCACCTCTGGTCGGTCTGTCCTGCCGGTGGGACAGGACATACCCAGGGATGGTGATGGAAGAGTCTGGGACGTTGGCTGAAAGGTATGATTCTGTGAGTATGACTATGTCAGGCTGTTGCTTGACTTGTCTGTGGGACAGCTCTCCCAATTTTAGCACAAATCCCCAGATGTTAGTGAGGAGGACTTTGCAGGGTCGACTGGGATGGTTTGCCTTTGTCGTGTCCGGTGCCGGGTTTTGTTCTTATTATGACTTTTTGTAGGGAGATTTTACAATTGAGTGGCTTGCTCGGCCATTTCAGAATGAACCACATTGCTGTGGGTCTGGAGTCACATATAGACCAGACCGGGTAAGGACGGCAGGTTTCCTTGTTTTTACAACAATCCAGTAGTTTCATGGCCACCATTACTGATTATTGATACTGGTTTTTTTAATTAACAATTTCATTTGGTTAATTAAATTCGCCAGCTGCCGTAGTTGGATTTGAACTCATAACTCTGGATTATTAATACAGGCCTCTGGATTACTAGTCCAGTAACATAACCACTATGCTACTGTATACATTCTGGTTGTAACCCATCCAACTGATATCAAGCAATAGTGAAAGTTGTGTTATGTGTCAGAGCTAATGTTTTCACTAATACTGGAGATTTCCCACAGATTTAAAATTACACTATCACAAAGGCAACGTTTAACAAGAAAGTTACTTGAAGCTCTCCTTACCAGTGGTGGGCATTGTGGGTGGATGGGTGTTGGGACTAACAGCGATGGCCTGTAATAAATCTGCATTCCTAATATCCACAATGGGAAAAGATTGATTTCAGATCACTTAACTTGGACCAGTGTGGGTACCTTCCAAATCACCCGAACAACCCGCCCGTGGCCGAAATATTCTTCTTTATATCTGAGAATATTTACTGAGAATGGTAGCTGATGATTAGTGACTTGATGCTAATTCCAAAACTAGACGTCAGCCATGTTAACAAACCAGTCGACATCCAGAATGAGAGAAGACAGATTAACCTTTCTAAACTAATGAACAGTCTTTAAAATGGCAGTCAGACGATTCCCATTGCATTCCTGACGCATCCTCGCCCTCCACCATTTTAACATTCCTCCTGTTAGTCGCAGGAGAGGTGCCCTCCGGGGGGGCAGGCAGGGGCCTTCTTAAAATATAAATGTCCCGCTCCAATGACGTCATTCGAATCCCGACACGATTTTAACTCAAAATCGAGGGAGTCCCACCCAGTGCCCGACCGGCCAGTAATAACTGGTGGGATTGGAGTGTCAGCTACTGAAGCAGTTTATAAACAGGGCACTCAGCTGGGGCTCAGCGCAGTGTAGGACCTTTTCACCGTCTGGTTTTCCAGGGGATTTTCTCACTTCATGGTCGCTTCCTTCACATTTTTTTGGATTTATCATCGTCGGTAAGTATTATCTATTTATCATGAGTACTAATTGCTAGTTTTCTCTGGATGGGGGAATATTTGGAGGAAGAGGAGAAGCAGTAACAGAACCAGCACGACCAGCAGCAGCAACATCCTCAGCACTTGGTGCTGCTGGTTGTGCTGGTACTGAGGCTGCTGGTTCCAAGGCTGATACTATTGCTGGTGGTGCTTGTGCTGCTCTGCTGGTGTTGGCGATCGTGATGGTGGTGCTGGTGCTGGTGCTGGTGCTGGTGGTACTGCTGCTGGTGCTGGCGATGGTGGTGCTGCTGGTGTTGCTGTGGCTATTGCTGTTGCTGACGCTGGTGCCAGTGGTACTGCTGGTGGTGCTGGTGCTGATACCGGTGTTGGTGTTGCTGGTGCTGGTGCTGCTGGTACTGGTGCTGGTGCTGCTGGTACTGGTGCTGGAGCTGCTGGTACTGGTGCTAATGCCACTGGTGCTGCTGATGGTGCCAGCACCTGCAAGATTGATTAGTTAATTAGGGTTAATTAGTAATCTTATAGTTAAGGATCCTCTGTGGCAGAGTGATCATAATATGATAGAATTTCACATTGAGTCTGAGAGTGATGTAGTTGAGTCCAAAATCAGGCTTTTAAATTTAAACAAAGCCAATCACTTGGGAATGAGGGACGAGTTGGCTAAGGTAGATTGGGAAATTAGATTAAAAGATATGATGGTAGATAAACAATGGCAAACATTTAAAGACATAATTCATAATTCTCAACAAATAAACAACCCTTGAAGAATAAAAACTCCACAGGAAAAGTGATCCAACTGTGGCTAACTAGTCAAGAGAAGTTAAGGATAAAGAGTTAAAAGAAGAGGCTTACAATGTTGCCAAGAAGAGTAGTGAGCCTGAGGATTGGGAGAGTTTTAGAAACCAGCAAAGGATGACCAAAAAATTGATAAAGAGGGAGAAAATAGAATATGAGAGTAAACTAGCAAGAAATATAAAAATGGATTGTAAGAGCTTTTACAAGTATGTAAAAGGGAAGAGAGTAGCAAAAGTAAACATTGGTCCCCTAGAGGCTGAGACAGGAGAAATTATAATGAGGAATAAGGAAGTGGCAGAGACATTAAACAAATATTTTGTATCTGTCTTCACAGTGGAAGACACAAAAAACATACCAGAAATAGTGGGGAACCAAGGGGCTAATTAAAGTAATTAAGATTAGTAAAGAAAAACTACTGGAGAAATTAATAGGACTAAAAGCCAACAAATCCCCTGGACCTGATGGCCTATATCCGAGGGTTCTAAAAGAGGTGGCTGCAGAGATAGTGGATGCATTGGTTGTGATCTTCCAGAATTCCCTAGATTCTGCAACGGTCCCAGCGGATTGGAAGGTGGCAAATGTAACCCCGCTATTCAAGAAAGGAGGGAGAGAGAAAACAGGGAACGACTGGCCAGTTAGCCTGACATCAGGCGTCAGAAAAATGCTGGAATCTATTATTAGTGACAGGGCACTTAGAAAATCATAATATGATTAGGCAGAGTCAACATGGTTTTATGAAAGGGAAATCGTGTTTGACAAATTGAATAGAGTTTTTTGAGGATGTAACTAGCAGGGTGGATAAAGGGGAACCAGTGGATGTCGTATATTTGGATTTTCAAAAGGCATTTGATAAGGTGCCACAGAAGAAGTTGTTACACTAGTTTAGGGCACATGGGATTGGGGGTAATATATTAGCACGGATAGAGGATTGGTTAACGGACAGAAAACAGAGAGTAGGAATAAACGGGTCATTCTCAGGATGACAGGCTGTAACTAGTGGGGTACCGCAAGGATCAGTGCTTGGGCCTCAGCTATTTACAATCTATATTAATGACTTAGATGAAGGGACCGGGTGTAATGTATCCAAGTTTGCTGAGGATACAAAGCTAAGCGGGAAAGTAAGCTGTGAGGAAGACACCAAGAGTCTGCAAAAAGATATAGACAGGTTAAGTGAGTGGGCAAGAAGGTGGCAGATGGAGTATAATGTGGGGAAATGTGAGGTTATTCACTTTGGTAGGAAGAATAGAAAAACAGAATATTTTTTAAAAGGTGAGAGACTAAGAAATGTTGGTGTTCAGAGAGACTTGGGTGACCTCGTACACAAATCACAAAAAGTCAACATGCAAATACAGCAAGCAATTAGGAAGGTAAATGGTATGTAAGGGGTATAGACAGGTTAAGTGAATGGGCAAGAAGGTGGCAGATGGAGTATAATGTGGGGAAATGTGAGATTATTCACATTGATAGGAAGAATAGAAAAACAGAATATATTTTAAATGGTGAGAAGCTATTAAATGTTGGTGTTCAGAGAGATTTGGTTGTCCTCGTATACGAAAGTTAACATTCAGGTACAGCAAGCAATTAAGAAGACAAATGGTATGTTGGCCTTTATTGCAAAGGGGTTGGAGTATAAGAGTAAAGAGGTCTTGCTGAAATTATATCGGGCTCTGGTGAGACCACACCTGGAGTACTACGTACAGTTTTGGTCTCCTTATCTAAGGAAGGATATACTTGCCTTAGAGGGGGTGCAACGAAGGTTCACTAGATTGAATCTTGGGATGAGAGGGTTGTCCTGTGAGGAGAGATTGAATAGAATGGGCCTGTATTCTCTGGAGTTTAGAAGAATGAGAGGTGATCTCATAGAAACGTATAAAATTCTTAGACAGCTTGACAGCGTAGATGCTGAGAGGTTGTTTCCCCTGGCTGGAGAGTCTAAAACTAGGGGTCATAGTCTCAGGATAGGGGGTCGGCCATTTAGGACTGAGATGAGGAGGAATTTCTTCACTCAAAGGATTGTGAATCTTTGGAATTCTCTACCCCAGAGGGCTGAGGAGGCTCAGTCATTGAATATATTCAAGACTGAGATCAATGGATATTTGGACACCAGGGGAATCAAGGGATATGAGGATAGGGCGGGAAAGTGGAGTTGAGGTCAAAGATCAGCCATGATCCCATTGAATGGCGGAGCAGGCTCGAGGGGCCGTATGGCCTACTCCTGCTCCTATTTCTTATGTTCTTATGGTGCTGGTGTTGCTGCTGGGGCTGGTGCTAGTGCTGATGGTGGTGCTGGTATTGCTGGTGCCGGTGCTGCTGGTTGCGCTGATGCTGGTGCCGGTGCTGTTGCTGGTGCTGATGCTGGAGTTGCTGGTGCTAGTGGTGCTTGTGCTGGTGCTGGATTTGATGGTGTTCATGCTGGTGGTGCTGCTGGTTATGACGCTGCTGGTGTTCATTCTGCTGCTGGCACTGAGGCTGGTGTTGCTGGTACTGAGGCTTCAGGTACTGGTGCTGGTGATGGTTTTGCTGGTGCTGCTGGTGCTGGCATTCCGGGGCTAGCGCTGATACTGAGGCATCAGGTACTGGTGCTGCTGGTGCTGGCATTCCGGGGCTTGTGCTGGTACTGAGGCTTCAGGTACTGGTGCTGGTGTTGCTGCTGCTGGTGGTACTGGTGCTGGTGGTAGAGATGCTAATGTTAGTTGTGCTGGTGCTAGTATTGAGGCTGCTGCTTATGTTGGTGCTGCTGCTCGTGGTGCTGGTATTGGTGCTGATGCTGAGACTGCTGGTACTGAGGCTGCTGGTACTGAGCTGGTACTGAGGCTTTTGGTACTGGTGCTGCTGGTACTGAGACTGCTGGTCCTGAGACTGCTGGTGCTGGTGCTGCTGGTGCTGATGCTGCTGGTACTGAGGCTGCTGGTACTGAGGCTGCTGGTACTGAGACTGCTGGTGCTGAGACTGCTGGTACTGAGCTGGTACTAAGACTGCTGGTACTGGTGCTGCTGGTACTGAGACTGCTGGTACTGAGACTGCTGGTACTGGTGCTGCTGGTACTGGTGCTGCTGGTACTGAGTCTGCTGGTGCTGAGACTGCTGGTGCTGAGACTGCTGGTACTGAGACTGCTGGTACTGGTGCTGCTGGTACTGAGACTGCTGGTACTGGTGCTGCTGGTACTGAGGCTGCTGGTACTGAGGCTGCTGGTACTGAGCTGGTACTGAGACTGCTGGTGCTGAGACTGCTGGTGCTGAGACTGCTGGTGCTGAGGCTGCTGGTACTGAGGCTGCTGGTACTGAGGCTGCTGGTACTGAGACTGCTGGTACTGGTGCTGCTGGTACTGAGGCTGCTGGTACTGAGCTGGTACTGAGACTGCTGGTACTGAGACTGCTGGTACTGAGGTTGCTGGTACTGAGGCTGCTGGTACTGAGACTGCTGGTACTGGTGCTGCTGGTACTGAGGCTGCTGGTACTGAGCTGGTACTGAGACTGCTGGTACTGAGGCTGCTGGTACTGAGACTGCTGGTACTGAGCTGGTACTGAGGCTGCTGGTACTGAGCTGGTACTGAGACTGCTGGTACTGAGCTGGTACTGAGACTGCTGGTACTGAGCTGGTACTGAGGCTGCTGGTACTGAGCTGGTACTGAGACTGCTGGTACTGAGCTGGTACTGAGACTGCTGGTACTGAGGCTGCTGATACTGAGACTGCTGGTACTGAGCTGGTACTGAGACTGCTGGTGCTGAGCTGGTACTGAGACTGCTGGTACTGAGACTGCTGGTACTGAGCTGGTGCTGAGACTGCTGGTACTGAGGCTGCTGGTACTGAGGCTGCTGGTACTGAGGCTGCTGGTACTGAGACTGCTGGTACTGAGACTGCTGGTACTGAGCTGGTACTGAGACTGCTGGTACTGAGACTGCTGGTGCTGGTGCTGCTGGTACTGAGACTGCTGGTACTGAGACTGCTGGTACTGAGGCTGCTGGTACTGAGCTGGTACTGAGACTGCTGGTACTGAGACTGCTGGTGCTGGTGCTGCTGGTACTGAGACTGCTGGTACTGAGACTGCTGGTGCTGAGCTGGTACTGAGACTGCTGGTACTGAGGCTGCTGGTGCTGAGACTGCTGGTGCTGAGGCTGCTGGTACTGAGCTGGTACTGAGACTGCTGGTTCTGAGACTGCTGGTTCTGATTCTGCTGGTGCTGAGACTGCTGGTACTGAGACTGCTGGTACTGAGACTGCTGGTACTGAGACTGCTGGTACTGATTCTGCTGGTACTGAGGCTGCTGGTACTGGTGCTGGTGCTGAGGCTGCTGGTGCTGAGGCTGCTGGTACTGAGGCTGCTGGTACTGAGACTGCTGGTAGTGATTCTGCTGGTACCGAGGCTGCTGGTACTGGTGCTGGTACTGGTGCTGGTGCTGAGACTGCTGGTACTGAGGCTGCTGGTACTGAGACTGCTGGTACTGAGACTGCTGGTACTGAGGCTGCTGGTACTGAGGCTGCTGGTACTGAGGCTGCTGGTACTGAGACTGCTGGTACTGGTGCTGGTGCTGATGCTGGTACTAAGGCTGCCTTGTGCTGGTACTGAGACTTCTGGTACTGCGGCTGCTGGTGCTCCTGGTGCTGGTGCTGGTGCCACTGCTGGCGGTACTGCTACTGGTTCTGGTGCTGGTGGTGGTTTTGCTGGTGCTGCTGGTACTGGTGCTGGTTTTTCTGATGCTGATACTGATGCCAGTGCTGGTGCAGCTGCTGAGGCTGCTGAAGCTGGAGCTGGTGTTGCTGGTGCTGGTGGTGATGCTGGTGGGAGAGATGCTAATACTGGTGGGCCTGGTACTGGTACTGGTGCTGCTGGTGCTATGCTGCTGGTGCTAGTGCTGGTGCTGGTGGGGCTTTTGCTAGTACTGGTGGTGATACTGGTACTGGTGCTGCTGGTGCTAGTACTGGTGCTCGTGGTGCTGGTGTTGCTGGTGCTTCTGCTGGTTATAATGCTACTGGTGCTGATGCTGGTTAAAAACATAAGAAATAGGAGCAGGAGTAGGCCATTCGGCCCCTCGAGCCTGCTCCACCATTCAACAAGATCATGGCTGATCTTCTAGCTCAACGCCATTTTCCTGCACCATCCCCATATCCCTTGATGCCTTTAATATCTAGAAATCTATCGATCTCTGTTCTGAATGTACTCAATGACTGAGCCTCCACAGCCCTCTGGGGTAGAGAATTCCAAAGATTCACCATCCTCTGAGTGAAGACATTTCTCCTCATCTCAGTCCTGAATGGTCTACCCCTCATTCTGAGACTGTGACCCCTGGTTCCAGACTCCCCAGCCAGGGGAAACATCCTCCCCCCATCTACCCTGTCGAGCCCTGTAAGAATTTTGTATGTTTCAATGAGATCACCTCTCATTCTTCTGGTTCTGCTGTGGCTGAGGCTTATGGAGGTGGAGGTGGAGGTGGAGGTGGAGCTGGAGGTGGAGGTGGAGCTGGAGGTGGAGCTGGAGCTGGAGCTGGAGGTGGAGCTGGAGCTGGAGGTGGAGCTGGAGGTGGAGGTGGAGGTGGAGCTGGAGGTGGAGGTGGAGCTGGAGGTGGAGCTGGAGCTGGAGCTGGAGGTGGAGGTGGAGGTGGTGTTGATGCTACTGGTGCTGGTGCTTATTCTGCTGCTGGTACTGAGGCTTCTGGTACTGTGTCTGGTGCTGGTGGTGTCGGTGTTGCTAGTGCTGGTGCTGCTGGTTGTGCTGATGCTGTTGCTGGTGGTGCTGGCATTACCGGTGCTGGTGCTGGTGTTGGTGTAACTGCCGTTGATGCTGGTGCTGGTACTGAGGCTGCTGGTACTGGTGTTACTGCTGCTGGTGGTACTGGTGCTGCTATTGGTGCTGGTGGTAGAGATGCAAATGCTGGTAGACCTGGTGATGGTCCTGGTGCTGCTGATGCTGCTGGTTGTGCTGGTGCTGGTGGTGCTTGTGCTTGTGCTGGTACTGAGGCTGCTGGTGCTGAGGCTGCTCCTGGTGATGTTCGTGGAGCTGTTGCTGGTTATGATGCTGCTGGTGTTGGTGCTGGTGCTGCTGGTGCTGCTGCTGGTTGTGCTGGTGCTGGTGGTGATGCTCGTGCTAGTGGTGTTGGTAATAGTGCTCGTGGCGCTGGTGGTTTTGCTCATAAGACCATAAGAACATAAGAAATAGGAGTAGGAGTCGGCCATACGGCCCCTCGAGCCTGCTCCGCCATTCAATCAGATCATGGCTGACCTTCGACCTCAACTCCACTTTCCCGCCCAATCCCCATATCCCTTCATTCCTTTAGAATCCAAAAATCTATCTATCTCAATCTTGAATATACTCAATGACTCAGCATCCACAGCCCTCTGGGGTAGAGAATTCCAAAGATTCACAACCCTCTGAGTGAAGAAATTCCTCCTCATCTCAGTCTTAAATGGCCGACCCCTTATCCTGCGAATATGCCCCCCGGTTCTAGACTCTCCAGCCAGGGGAAACACCTCACAGCATCTACCCTGTCAAGCCCCCTCAGAATCTGAAATGTTTCAATGAGATCACCTCTCATTCTTCTAAACTCCAGAGAGTATAGGCCCATTCTACTCAATCTCTCCTCATAGGACAACCCTCTCATCCCAGGAATTAATCTAATGAACTTTTGTTGCACTGCCTCTAAGGCAAGTATATCCTTCCTTAGATAAGGAGACCAAAACTGTACACAGTACTCCAGGTGAGGTCTCACTAAAGCCCTGAACAACTGTAGTAAGACTTCCTTACTCTTATACTCCAACCCCCTTGCAATAAAGGCCAACTTGCCATTTGCTTTCCTAATTGCTTGCTGTACCTGCATGTTAACTTTTTGTGTTTCTTGTACAAGGACACCCAAGTCTCTCTGAACACCAACATTTAATAGTTTCTCACCATTTAAAATATATTCTGTTTTTCTATTCTTCGTACCAAAGTGAATAATCTCACACTTCCCCACATTATACTCCATCTGCCACTTTCTTGTCCACTCACTTAACCTGTCTATACCTTTTTGCAGATTCTTTGTGTCTTCCTCACAGCTTACTTTCCCACCTAGCTTTGTATCGTCAGCAAACTTGGACACATTACACCCGGTCCCTTCATCTAAGTCATTAATATAGATTGTAAATAGCTGAGGCCCAAGCACTGATCCTTGCGGTACCCCACTAGTTACAGCCTGCCAACCTGAGAATGACCCATTTATCCCTACTCTCTGTTTTCTGTCCGTTAACCAATCCTCTATCCGTGCTAATATATTACCCCCAACCCCATGAGCCCTTATCTTGTGTAACAACCTTCCGTGTGGCAACTTATCGAATGCCTTTTGAAAATCCAAATATACGACATCCACTGGTTCCCCTTTATCTATCCTGCTAGTTACATCCTCAAAAAACTCTATTCAATTTGTCAAACACGATTTCCCTTTCATAAAACCATGTTGACTCTGCCTAATCATATTATGATTTTCTAAGTGCCCTGTTACCACTTCCTTAATAATGGATTCCAGCATTTTCCCGATGACTGATGTCAGGCTAACTGGCCTGTAGTTCCCTGTTTTCCCTCACCATCCTTTCTTGAATAGCGGAGTTACATTTGCTCCTTCCAGTCCACTGGGACCACTCTAGAATCTAGGGAATTCTGGAAGATCACAACCAATGCATCCACTATCTCTGCAGCCACCTCTTTTAGAACCCTAGGATATAGGCTATCAGGTCCAGGGGATTTATCAGATTTTAGTCCCATTAATTTCTCCAGTAGTTTTTCTTTGCTAATATTAAATCTTTAAGTTCCTCACTCTCATTAGCCCCTTGGTGTGCTTTTTGTGTCTTCTACTGTGAAGACAGATACAAAGTATTTGTTTAATGTCTCTACCATTTCCTTATTCCCCATTATAATTTCTCCTGTCTCAGCCTCGAAGGGACCAATGTTTACTTTTGCTACTCTCTTCCTTTTTACATACTTGTAGAAGCTCTTACAATCTATTTTTATATTTCTTGCTAGTTTTCTTGCACCTGGTGCTGCTGCTGGTTGTGCAGGTTCTGTTGTTGCTTCAAGATCTAAAATAGCCTGTTCCCTGGTCCCTCGACATATTGTTCGAGGAAACTGTCTTGAATCCATTCCATGAACTCGTCCTCCAGACTACTTTTGCCAATTTGATTTGCCCAGTCTATATGAAGATTAAAGTCCCCCACGATTATTGCATTCCCCTTGTTAAATGCTCCTCTAATTTCCTGATTTATACCCTGTCCAACACCATAACTACTGTTAGGGGGCCTCGAAACTATTCCCACCAGTGTTTTCTGCCCCTTGTTATTTCTTAGCTCCACCCATACTGATTCTACCTCCTGATCTCCTGAGCTAAGATCCTTTCTCACCACTGCCTTTATCTCATCCTTTATTATCAGGGCTCCCCCCGACCCCCCTCCACTCCCCCCTCCACTCCCACACACACACACTTTTTCCATTTGCCTATCTTTTATAAAAGTCAAGTACACCAGAATATTTAGTTCCCAATCTTGCTGGTACTGGCACCATCAGCAGCACCAGTGGCATTAGCACCAGTACCAGCAGCTCCAGCACCAGTACCAGCAGCACCAACACCACTACCACCAGCACCAGCACCAGCAACACCAGCAGTACCACCAGCAACAGCAACACCAGCACCAGCATCAGCACCACCAGCAGTACCACCAGCAACAGCAACACCAGCACCAGCACCACCAGCAGTACCACCAGCAACAGCAACACCAGCACCAGCACCACCAGCAGTACCACCAGCAACAGCAACACCAGCACCAGCATCAGCACCACCAGCAGTACCACCAGCAACAGCAACACCAGCACCAGCACCACCAGCAGTACCACCAGCAACAGCAACACCAGCACCAGCATCAGCACCACCAGCAGTACCACTAGCACCAGCAACACCAGCACCAGCATCAGCACCACCAGCAGTACCACCAGCAACAGCAACACCAGCACCAGCATCAGCACCACCAGCAGTACCACCAGCAACAGCAACACCAGCACCAGCACCACCAGCAGTACCACCAGCAACAGCAACACCAGCACCAGCACCACCAGCAGTACCACTAGCACCAGCAGCAGCAACACCAGCACCAGTATCAGCACCAGCACCACCATCACCAGCACCAGCAACACGAGCCAACACCAGCAGAGCAGCACAAGCACCACCAGCAGTAGCATCAGCAAAACCAGCAGCCTTGGAACCAGCAGCCTCAGTACCAGCACAACCAGCAGCACCAAGTGCTGAGGATGTTGCTGCTGCTGGTCGTGCTGGTTCTGTTACTGCTTCTCCTCTTCCTCCAAATATTCCCCCATCCAGAGAAAACTAGCAATTAGTACTCATGATAAATAGATAATACTTACCGACGATGATGAATCCAAAAAAATGTGAAGGAAGCGACCATGAAGTGAGAAAATCCCCTGGAAAACCAGACGGTGAAAAGGTCCTACACTGCGCTGAGCCCCAGCTGAGTGCCCTGTTTATAAACTGCTTCAGTAGCTGACACTCCAATCCCACCAGTTATTACTGGCCGGTCGGGCACTGGGTGGGACTCCCTCGATTTTGAGTTAAAATCGTGTCGGGATTCGAATGACGTCATTGGAGCGGGACATTTATATTTTAAGAAGGCCCCTGCCTGCCCCCCCGGAGGGCACCTCTCCTGCGACTAACAGGAGGAATGTTAAAATGGCGGAGGGCGAGGATGCGTCAGGAATGCAATGGGAATCGTCTGACTGCCATTTTAAAGACTGTTCATTAGTTTAGAAAGGTTAATCTGTCTTCTCTCATTCTGGATGTCGACTGGTTTGTTAACATGGCTGACGTCTAGTTTTGGAATTAGCATCAAGTCACTAATCATCAGCTACCATTCTCAGTAAATATTCTCAGATATAAAGAAGAATATTTCGGCCACGGGCGGGTTGTTCGGGTGATTTGGAAGGTACCCACACTGGTCCAAGTTAAGTAATCTGAAATCAATCTTTTCCCATTGTGGATATTAGGAATGCAGATTTATTACAGACCATCGCTGTTAGTCCCAACACCCATCCACCCACAATGCCCACCACTGGTAAGGAGAGCTTCAAGTAACTTTCTTGTTAAACGTTGCCTTTGTGATAGTGTAATTTTAAATCTGTGGGAAATCTCCAGTATTAGTGAAAACATTAGCTCTGACACATAACACAACTTTCACTATTGCTTGATATCAGTTGGATGGGTTGAAACCGAAATGAATCTCGGATTGGTGTAAATATTAGTCAGCTCTTCTTTAACCCTTCGGTACCCACAGCTTTTACAAACCGCCATTATATTCAAAACCAAATTGATTGGCTGTTTTTGGGAGTTGAGATTAAGTTCTGCAAACCCCAGCAATCAGCACACGTTACAGATCAGAAATCGGAGCAGGAGTAGGCCACACGGCCCCTCGAGCCTGCTCCGCCATTCAAAAGGCTTGGAGGATACATCAGAAAATGGCAGATAACCAAAAGTGGTGCAAATCACCACCTCATGAGTGTGACAGGTACAGAAGAGGTCCACTTTTCAAAATTCCCAACACTCACTGGCCTGAATTCCCCTACCATTGGCCAGTGTGAAACCACATGAATCTGTCGCTATTTCCTGCAGGAACCTTCATTAAACATTCTGGGCAGTTTAGCAGCCAGAAAACCCACCTTCAATTTATTAGAGGTTACGGAACCAAGATGTGAAGATAGAGTTAAGGTACAGAACAGGCTGGAGGGGCTGAATGGCCTACTCCTGTTCCTATGGTCCTAATGACTTCCTGTCTCTGGGATGGAGGGAAATATAGTTCCGTTGAGTGCCTTGGGACGTTTTCCTGTGTTAAAGGTGCAGGTTGTTGTTGTTCTGTTGGAGCTTTTTAAAAGGCTGCACCCAGTGAAAGGGGGACTGTGCATCTTCGCAGCTCGAGGCTCTCGAAGACAGTTGAGGGAGCAGCAGTCTCCAGCACGGCAGCAACAACAAGGGTGCCAAGGTTTTCAGAATCATTTGTGAAGGTGCTGCTGGCAGGATTGAGGGTGAGGAGGGCAGCATGCCCGATAAGAGGGTGAGTAAAGGATGTTTGTAGAGCGGAGGCAGATGCAGTCAGTGCAAACTCCACCACCCGAAGAACCTTGTGCTGATAAAGGGCAGCAACGATAAGGGAAGGCACATCCCATTTACCATTACTACTGATAGAGGCTTCACTCACCTCCTCACCTCTCATACTCTCTCTCTCTCAGCAGCTGCCTGTCGGGGGACCTCATTAATGCAAAGGGAAACTTCTTCAAACACTCAACCACATTCTACATTCAGCAGCCACTCTTTCATCTCACTTTGTCTGCCACAAGCATTATCGTCAGTCTTCAAGGGCACTTCCTTTAAAGGGGCTTTGCACCTCCAATTATGATCATTATGGGATGTATGCACTCATATGTAGGAAAATGTCCGTGCCGCTCATAGGCACCTAACATTGTCTTGTCTCTCTCCAAAGGCCCACAGTCAGCACCAGGGAAATGCCACTGGGGTGGGGCCACCGCAATGGAAAATGTTGAGTCTGCCAGAAGAGGTCTCAACATTCTGGGCATCGCACGGGAGAGTCTGTGGAGAGGATGAGTTTAGTTCTAACTAAGGATTATATTGCTGGTTGCTCAGCTAAACAAGCTTCCCTGTCTTTCACCTCAAGAGACCGACCATTCTGATGGCCATCTGAATACTTCCAGAGAAACCACTGCCACTGCCATTCCCAGACCTGCCATTCCTGTCACTTCCTCACCACCTCCATCGTGGCATCTCACCGGCACAAGCACCAGGACAGAGTCTCCCACTCACAGGGAATTATTTAGTGAGTCAGAACTGAGCACTGGTGAGAAAGACGACCTGGAAGTGGAGGAAAGTTGAGGGCCATTCCTCCTGAGGGAGGGGAGAGATGAGCATCCTCGGATAAGGACCCAGTCTTCCAATGGCAATGATCAGTGAGCAATGGAGTTGGTTTCTGTGCATATGATTGACGTGATGTAGAAGTGTGAGGTGTCCATTGCGTCTGCAACACATCGCAGGAAGTATCTCAGGATCTGTAGGACAACATGGAGACAATGACAGGAACACGAGACGAGGAGGAGCTTCTAAGAACATTGGTGGCTTCAGGTGTTGCAACCACCACCGCTGCCAAAGATACTTTCGGTAGAACAATGTCACAGGGCTTGCAAGAACCGATTGGGACTATTTAGTCTGTGATGGATCTGACCAGAAGCATCTCTGATCTTGTACTCTGTACCAGTGGGCGCCAGGAAGTGGGCGCAGATGTTGCTGTCTCTCTGGAGAGACTACTTTCCTTACGTCCCCTCCAATGCCTTCACATGTAGTTTTCATCGGTCTCTTTATATCTAATCTTCTCGACAATCTGTGGAAGCCTCACTGGAGTCATCAGCCATGAGTGGAGGAAAGCCAATTAGTCCTCAATCTGGAGAAAGTGTAATGGCAGCTCACTGGGTATCTCCGGTCTCTGGCATTGACATATAGGATCCGGTGATTAGCATCAGATACTAGCTACATATTGATGGCTGGAACCCCTTTCTGTTCATAAAATAGAAGAGGATTATACGGCGGGAATTGAGAATTCCATCAATTGCTCCCTGTACCTGTGCAATGCCAGCCGGCCTAGAGAACTAAACAGAACTATTGCTTTGCTTCTCTGGTTCAATTGCGGAGGAGATTAAATATGCAGCCATCCTGAAGAGAGAATCAGTGACTTTCTGGATGCAGCAGTGAGCTGCTGACTGGTTACAACAACAACAGCTTGCATTTATATAGCGCCTTTAACGTAGTAAAACCTCCCAAGGCGCTTCACAGGAGCGATTATCAAACAAAATTTCACACTGAGCCACGTAAGGAGATATTAGGGCAGGTGACCAAAAGATTAGTCAACGAGGTAGATTTTAAGGAGCATCTTAAAAGGAGGAGAGAGAGGTGGAGAGGCAGAGAGGGTTAGGGAGGGAATTCCAGAGCTTAGGGCCTAGGCAGCTGAAGGCACGGCCGCCAATGGTGGAGCGATGAAAATCGGGGATGTGCACGAGGCAAGAGTTGGAGGAGCTCAGAGATCGCGGAGGGTTGTAGGGCTGGAGGAGGTCAGGGAGGGCCGAGGCCATGGAGGGATTTGAAAACAAGGTTGAGAATTTCAAAATCGAGGCGTTCCCGGACCGGGAGCCAATGTAGGTCAGCGAGCGGGTTAATGTGGCATAGGTCTGGTGATGCTGTCTGGAAGGATCCAGATGCAAAAATGTTGAAGGCCATGATGACCTGGACTGGTACAGTCAGTGCTGTTCTCCTGATCGAAGTGGGCTACAGATCCAGGGAATGCAGCGTCCCAGGGAATGCAGCATCCCAGGGAATGCAGCGTCCCAGGGAATGCAGCGTCCCAGGGAATGCAGCCTTCTGAGATACAGACATTCAGACTATAATTAATACCTGGTGAACATACGCGGGTAAAGACCAGCTGGTCCATCGAACCTGCTCGATACTGCCCTGGTGTAATGTTTGCATCACTCTGTCTGCCTCCCCCCAACCCACCAGCCACGCAATCTCCCGGGAGAGGCAAAATCCAGTGAAAATACCTTCGGCCAATTTGGGAAAAATCTCTGGGGAATTCTTCTCCACCTCCTGAATGTGATCAAACATGTTCCAGGAGCCCACGGTGACCTTCCCCAGTACTCAGCTATCCTCGCCGTGAGGTTATGTTGGCCACACTCAGAAACTCACCCATTTCCTTTCTGAATTCTGGCAGTAAATTCTCACTCACTGAATGTGGTGACAACCTGTTCCAGAGGTCAAAGACTCTTCACGAAAACAAGGTACCTCCTAACATCTAACCTAGCTCTTTACTTACGTAACATGTACTTAAGTTCTCTGGCTCTCCAAACCCATCAAGCTCAAATAGTTTACCCGCACGCACCTTATTAAAAGGCCTCAATCAAATCTCCTTGAAGCCTATGTCCTCCTAGAGTTGGAAGCCCAAGCTCGCTAAGCTTATCATGGGCCTTTAAACTAGAATTTCCTGATCTCCCACCATAACTTCAACGGAATCGCCTGTGGTTTTTGTAATTGTTTCAGTGTTTCCACCAATCTTCTGCTGGAGTTATGTTGGGAGATCACGGAAATTCCAGGCTGAGGTATCAATGTAGAAGACCTATCTTGAACCTTGTCCAAGCCTGTGTCACCTGCTATGTGAGGGGTTCAAACAACACTGCATTCTAGATGAGGACTGAAAAGACCGTATATAAAAAAATAAGAAAACAAGAAAAATACTTCTTGTTTTGTATTTAGTTGTTCTGGCAATACACCCTAACACTCGATTTGTTTTTGCAATGACCTTGTGACATGTAATCTTAGAGCAGAGAAGGTTGAGACGGTGGTGGATTCAATCGTGGCTTTCAAAAAGGAATTGGATAAATACTTGAAGGGAAAAAACTTGCAGGGCTACGGGGAAAGAGCAGGGGGAATGGGACTAACTGGATACCTCTTACAAAGGGCTGGCGTGGGCTCGATGGGCTGAATGGCCTCCTTCTGTGCTGTGCTGTAACCATTCTATGATTCCATGACACTAATCATGGACCTCCAATGACTCGTGCCCTCAGGTCCTTCTCCTGCTTAGCAGCCTTCAGCATGCAACCCTGCATGGTCTACTGGTGCTTGCCCTGCCCAATGCATAATGCTACATTTGCCAATATTAAAATAGACCTGTCAGATACCGGGCCCATTCCCCTATTACATCTACACCTGCCTTCAATCTAGTTCTCCATTTAGGGTTGTTATATTTTTGTATCATCCGCAAACTTGTGGGCAGTTCTCCTGATGCCTCCATCCAGATCACTGCAGTTGCACCAGCAGCAACAGCACCAGCAGCAACACCAGCAGCAATAACAGCACCAGCAGCAACACCAGCAGCAGCAACAGCGCCAGCAGCAACACCAGCAGCAATAACAGCACCAGCAGCAACACCAGCAGCAATAACAGCACCAGCAGCAACACCAGCAGCAACACCAGCAGCAATAACAGCACCAGCAGCAACACCAGCAGCAATAACAGCACCAGCAGCAACACCAGCAGCAATAACAGCACCAGCAGCAACACCAGCAGCAATAACAGCACCAGCAGCAACACCAGCAGCAATAACAGCACCAGCAGCAACACCAGCAGCAATAACAGCACCAGCAGCAGTAATTAACACTTATCATGTCGTTAAAAGGGTCCTTAGATTGAAATGACTTGACTTCACTTTCTGTGGTGAGTTTAGTTTGTATCTACTGCGAAAATACAGGAACTTCACGCCGTTCAATGGATTTCAATGGGGAGGCAGACAGCGAGATGCCGTTTTTGTGAAGCTGATGGCGGAGCAGTGCAACTCCGACAGCAACTTTTGGATTTCCACGTTTAACCTTGCAGCTGCCCCTCGCCTGAAGTTGTACCATTTACCCGTAAATAACAGCGAGCGCCATTAGACTCACCGTTATTTTGACAGCAAATTCTGGCCCAATAATTGCCTTCCATTTATTTCACACCCAAGTGATGAACCTATAGTACTTTTCTTTAAAGACTATTTACTAACTCTGCTACACCGATGAGGATGTTCCCCTCGTGGTTTCAGCGGAGCTGGTGGACGACTGCAGTTCCTCAAGCTGGGTCCCTAAAGACGATCGTGACGGGTGACTTCTGGGCGCTCGGGTTTGTGAGGGGCTCGGCTGCAGACTGCTGTACGTCGGCTACTGCCAGGGCAGTCTGACCCAGCTGACTTGCTGGCACCAGGGCGGGTATTGGTTGAGGGGCTGGTAATGGAGCAGATGTGCTGACGTTCGCCCACTACCCACTGTAAGGTTCCCGGGTTTCACTCACCCCTTTACTGGCTGCTCCTCTCCCATTGTCATTCCCACTCACCATGTTACTGCTGCACCCGGCTCGGCAGGAAATTCTGGGCCCCATGCCCACCCCCTTCTCCAGCTCCCTCTCCCCCCACCCAAGCCCCGATTCCCCAACCCCCAGTCTCCCTCTCTGCCCCCCCCCCCATCCGAGCCCCAATCCCACAACAACCGTTCCCGAGACTCACTCCCTCCTCAGAGCCCCCATCTCCGACCCCCCGTCCCGTTACTATCTCCCCGATCCCCAGTCCCTGTCACTCCCTCCCCCGAGCCCCCATCTCCGACCCCTAGTCCCTATCACTCTCTCCCCGACCCCCAGTCCCTGTCACTCCCTCTCCCGAGCCCCCATTTCCAACCCCCAGTCCCTGTCACTCCCTCCCTGACTCCAGTCCCGTTACTCTCTCCCCGACCCCCAGTCCCGTTACTCTCTCTCCGACCCCCAGTCCCGTTACTCTCTCTCCAACCCCCAGTCCCGTTACTCTCTCTACAACCCCCAGTCCCGTTACTCTCTCCCTGACTCCAGTCCCGTTACTCTCTCCCCGACCCCAGTCCCGTTACTCTCCGACCCCCAGTCCCGTTACTCTCTCCCTGACTCCAGTCCCGTTACTCTCTCTACAACCCCCAGTCCCGTTACTCTCTCCCTGACTCCAGTCCCGTTACTCTCTCTCCGACCCCCAGTCCCGTTACTCTCTCTACGACCCCCAGTCCCGTTACTCTCTCTCCGACCCCCAGTCCCGTTACTCTCTCCCCGACCCCCAGTCCCGTTACTCTCTCTCCGACCCCCAGTCCCGTTACTCTCTCCCCGACCCCCAGTCCCGTTACTCTCTCTCCGACCCCCAGTCCCGTTACTCTCTCCCCGACCCCCAGTCCCGTTACTCTCTCTCCGACCCCCAGTCCCGTTACTCTCTCTCTCCGACCCCCAGTCCCGTTACTCTCTCCCCGACCCCAGTCCCGTTACTCTCTCTCCGACCCCCAGTCCCGTTACTCTCTCCCCAACCCCCAGTCCCGTTACTCTCTCTCTACGACCCCCAGTCCCGTTACTCTCTCACTGACCCCAGTCCCGTTACTCTCTCTCCGACCCCCAGTCCCGTTACTCTCTCTCCGACCCCCAGTCCCGTTACTCTCTCTCTACGACCCCCAGTCCCGTTACTCTCTCCCCGACCCCAGTCCCGTTACTCTCTCTCCGACCCCCAGTCCCGTTACTCTCTCTACGACCCCCAGTCCCGTTTCTCTCCGACCCCCAGTCCCGTTACTCTCTCCCCGACCCCAGTCCCGTTACTCTCTCTCCGACCCCAGTCCCGTTACTCTCTCTCCGACCCCCAGTCCCGTTACTCTCTCCCCGACCTCCAGTCCCGTTACTCTCTCCCCGACCCCAGTCCCGTTACTCTCTCACTGACCCCAGTCCCGTTACTCTCTCTCCGACCCCCAGTCCCGTTACTCTCTCCCCGACCCCAGTCCCGTTACTCTCTCACTGACCCCAGTCCCGTTACTCTCTCTCCGACCCCCAGTCCCGTTACTCTCTCTCCGACCCCCAGTCCCGTTACTCTCTCCCCAACCCCCAGTCCCGTTACTCTCTCTCCGACCCCAGTCCCGTTACTCTCTCTCTCCGACCCCCAGTCCCGTTACTCTCTCCCCGACCCCAGTCCCGTTACTCTCTCTCCGACCCCCAGTCCCGTTACTCTCTCCCCAACCCCCAGTCCCGTTACTCTCTCTCTACGACCCCCAGTCCCGTTACTCTCTCACTGACCCCAGTCCCGTTACTCTCTCTCCGACCCCCAGTCCCGTTACTCTCTCCCCGACCCCAGTCCCGTTACTCTCTCTCCGACCCCAGTCCCGTTACTCTCTCTCCGACCCCCAGTCCCGTTACTCTCTCCCCGACCCCCAGTCCCGTTACTCTCTCTCCGACCCCCAGTCCCGTTACTCTCTCCCCGACCCCAGTCCCGTTACTCTCTCTCCGACCCCAGTCCCGTTACTCTCTCTCTCTGACCCCCAGTCCCGTTACTCTCTCTCCGACCCCCAGTCCCGTTACTCTCTCCCCGACCCCCAGTCCCGTTACTCTCTCTCCGACCCCCAGTCCCGTTACTCTCTCTCCAACCCCCAGTCCCGTTACTCTCTCTCCGACCCCAGTCCCGTTACTCTCTCTCCGACCCCCAGTCCCGTTACTCTCTCCCCGACCCCCAGTCCCGTTACTCTCTCTCCGACCCCCAGTCCCGTTACTCTCTCCCCGACCCCAGTCCCGTTACTCTCTCTCCGACCCCCAGTCCCGTTACTCTCTCCCCGACCCCCAGTCCCGTTACTCTCTCTCCGACCCCCAGTCCCGTTACTCTCTCCCCGACCCCAGTCCCGTTACTCTCTCTCCGACCCCAGTCCCGTTACTCTCTCTCTCTGACCCCCAGTCCCGTTACTCTCTCCCCGACCCCAGTCCCGTTACTCTCTCTCCGACCCCAGTCCCGTTACTCTCTCTCTCTGACCCCCAGTCCCGTTACTCTCTCTCTCTGACCCCCAGTCCCGTTACTCTCTCTCCGACCCCCAGTCCCGTTACTCTCTCCCCGACCCCCAGTCCCGTTACTCTCTCCCCGACCCCAGTCCCGTTACTCTCTCTCCGACCCCAGTCCCGTTACTCTCTCTCTCTGACCCCCAGTCCCGTTACTCTCTCTCCGACCCCAGTCCCGTTACTCTCTCTCCGACCCCCAGTCCCGTTACTCTCTCCCCGACCCCCAGTCCCGTTACTCTCTCCCCGACCCCAGTCCCGTTACTCTCTCTCCGACCCCAGTCCCGTTACTCTCTCTCTCTGACCCCCAGTCCCGTTACTCTCTCTCCGACCCCAGTCCCGTTACTCTCTCTCTCTGACCCCCAGTCCCGTTAGTCTCTCTCCGACCCCCAGTCCCGTTAGTCTCTCCCCGACCCCAGTCCCGTTACTCTCTCCCCGACCCCAGTCCCATTACTCTATCTCCAACCCCCAGTCCTGTCACTCTCTCACCGTCCCCCAGTCCCGTTACTCTCTCCCCGACTCCCAGTCCCCTGTCACTCTCTCCCCCACCCCAGTCCCGATCTCCTGACTCCCCCACCCCAGTCCCGATCTCCCCACTCCTGCCCTCCACCCCAACACAGACCTGGGTCTTTTGTTCTTTCCTCTCCCCCCTCCCCTTTCCTCTGGCTCTGTATTTGTTTAAAAACTGTTAAATCTCCAGTTCTGATGAAAGGTCATCGCCCTGAAACATTAACTCTGTTTCTCTCTCCACAGACGCTGCCTGACCTGCTGAGCGTCTCCAGCATTTCCGGTTTTTATTTAATTAATATCATGCTTGTCTATCAGTAGGGAATCAATATTAGAAATTATAAACCTGTGGTATAAATGTCTTATATATAAAACACCAAGCTGATTAAGAGGATTAATGAAATGTTACGCTGCACATTGTTAATACGAAGAAAAAAATGGAGACACATTCGGGGGCTACAGCTCACAACACTTTATTTCCGAATATTTGCAGGTATAAGAGACACATTACTTCAAATTTTTACAAAATATCGAAGGAAATGTAATTAAAGACTAGGCAAAGTACATTTAAAATCACTACACAAAGACTATTTGAGGTGTTTAAAGCTACATAATGCTGATGACATAGAAGCTTATATTAATGAAATTTCCTATCACCTTCCGCAAAGGAATTATTTAGAAGTAATTCTGTGAACCTTTCATTCCTTCTTGTGCCTGTCTATACACATCTGACACATGTTGGTCTCCGGGTTCGATATTACACATTTTAAACATGGCATTGACAAAAAAAAAATCTGATACAAATAATATCCTTTCAGCCAGCGATTAAAGATTGCAACAAGACACTGGCATGTTTATTAAAACACATAGAATCATAGAATCATAGAAGTTACAACATGGAAACAGGCCCTTCGGCCCAACATGTCCATGTCGCCCAGTTTATACCACTAAGCTAGTCCCAATTGCCTGCACTTGGCCCATATCCCTCGATACCCATCTTACCCATGTAACTGTCCAAATGCTTTTTAAAAGACAAAATTGTACCCGCCTCTACTACTGCCTCTGGCAGCTCGTTCCAGACACTCACCACCCTTTGAGTGAAAAAATTGCCCCTCTGGACCCTTTTGTATCTCTCCCCTCTCACCTTAAATCTTTTTATGAATTTTAAACATTTATTTTTAAACATTTTTAATGAATGAAACTTGAAATATTAGAATAGCCCAGAATTTAACTTCCATTCTAATGCCAAAACAACAACAACAAACATTTAAAAATACCAGTGAATGATTGGTAAATTCCACCTCTCACCACACAAGCCTCACTATCGTTACTCCTGCTCCTCTTGTATCCTATTCAAAAAATGTTAGCCCTCTGGTCCCCTCTCCTCTACCACTCTCTATTCTCCAGCTGAGAACGCAACTGGGCAAACTACTCCCGGCCTTCTGCCAGTGGCATCTTTTGAGGTGACTCCCTCGAGGGACTCCTGTTTCACTTCACTCTGTGGACTCACTTTGTCTGCATGCTGTGCACAGCCATATTGGGGGCTCATCGGGTGGCGAGTTCCAAATGCAAACAGGTTTCCTTTTATTTCATGGTGCAGCTGGTTCAGCACTAAAGCACTGTGCCACCGCCCTGCCCAGGAATACTTTCATATCTGGGCAGAAGAGCAAGAGCTTTGAGACTTGTTCACCCTTTAAATAGCAAGCCAGTTTCACTCTGTTAATATTTGTTTCTCTACTAACGATAGTAAAACTATTTTTTCGTAGCTAATATTAGAAAAATATTTTTTAAAAAGACTCTTTTCAGACGTTTTGATCCAACAAGGAGCTGGATTCTGGAAATATTGGTGTTTCTTATGCTCTGCCTCTGTAAAGGGCATTTACAAGGACAGTGTCGCTGTAGTTACTGTTTCTGAATGAACAGATGAGCGTTTGCAGCTGTCCTGCTGTGGTTTGATTAATCTTCTTAACCGCTGTTGACTGACACAGCCTATGTCTTTCATCATTTTTAACAAGTCCTGTCGGAATTTCACCCCAATAAATGCATACAAGAAGGGGTTCAGGCAGGCGTGGAGGAAGGCCATGCTTTTTGTGATCATGGTGGCAATGTCCAGATTCTTAAGGATTTTGCAGTCCGTTATCGTAATATTGACAGCGTCCATCGCTTGCACTATCACGATGCTGTTGTATGGTAACTGCGAAAGGACAAAGACGCCCACCACTGCCACTATCACCTTGATCGCTCTGTGTTTTTGGAAGCTTTTAGCCTGCAGCAGCTTCCAAATGATCATGGAATAGCAGAATGTCATGACAGCAAAAGGCAGGAAAAACCCAACGGTCACCTGCACTGCAAACCCTGCGGCTTTCAGGATCTTCTCTGGGTAGACGATCGAGCAGGTTCTTTGGGCTTCGTCTTTCAAACTGTAACAAAACTCTGGGAGAGACAACATTACTGCAGTTACCCAAACGATTAGAGAGATTAATTTGCTGTGAAGAAGTATTTTACTTTTGGAGGCGTATGCTTTTATGGCTTTAACAATAGCGATGTAGCGGTCAATGCTGATGCATGTCAGCAACAGCATGCAGCTGTAGAAGTTTATTTTATAAATGCTCTTAATGGTTTTGCACAGGAAATTTCCAAATATCCATTCTGATTTTGCATCTAGTGCCCAGAATGGTAGAGTGCAGAGGAAGAGGAGGTCAGCAATGGCTAGGTTTAGGAGATAAACATCGGTCATGGTTTTCGTTCTCTTGTAGAAAGCGTATATCACCACTACCAAAATATTGCCGACAAAGCCTAACACAAACACAATGATGTAGAAAGGTGGAAGGAAATACTGGGCAAACTGTCTAACATCTGATTTCCTGCACATTCCATTTGATTCTTCATCAAAGTCATAATAGGTCGAATACTCGGTGTTGTAGTTGCCAGCTGCTGTGAATGAAAAGTCTTGGCTGTAGTCATCTCCAGACATTGTCATGACTGGGACCGGACTGGGTTACTGCCTCCTGCAAGTGAACAGACCATTGGTTAACTAACTCCAGCAACAGGTGGACCAGAATAATTAGGCTCATGAGGTAGATCTTTTTCTTTAAAAAAAATTATCACAGCAAGGTTTGTCACCAAGGAATCATTTGTTACGGTGGGCTTGGTGACACAGGATTGGCCTGGGCCAACAAGGGACAGAATCAAGTCCTTGAAACGTGGCGACAAAATTCTTCCACTGTCACAACAGGAAAATTGTAAACAATTTTACAACACCAAGTTATAGTCCAGCAATTTTATTTTAAATTCACAAGCTTTCGGAGGCTTCCTCCTTCGTCAGGTGAACGATTTAAAATAAAATTGCTGGACTATAACTTGGTGTTGTAAAATTGTTTACAATTGTCAACCCCAGTCCATCACCGGCATCTCCACATCACAACAGGAAAAGAACAGTTAGAGGGTAACTTAGAACATGAAAAGATAAATGTGGTGCTGAATTTCAAGGTAAGATAGTTGAAATATTAAATTGATATTTTCTAGAAGTATTAAACTAAATTCTCATTACTTCAAGGTAGAACATGAAACAGGATAAGAAATATAACAAGCAGCAAGTCCTCACAATAGATTTAGGGGCTAATTTTCACTTTCGACATGGACATAAACCAGGAGGCTGTGGATCAGTTGCCCATTTTACATCCGGCTCAATTTTTCTTTTCATCGAAGTAATTGAAAAGGAAAATCAAACGGGCTGTATAACAGGCAGCTAATCCACAACCTCCTGTTTTTGCCACCGGCGCACAGTTGCTGCAGTGTGCACCATCCACAGGATGCACTGTAGCAACTCCCCAAGGCTTCTTCGACAGCACCTCCCAAACCCGCGACCTCTACCACCTAGAAGGACAAGAGCAGCAGGCACATGGGAACAACACCACCTGCACGTTCCCCTCCAAGTCACACACCATCCCGACTTGGAAATATATCGCCGTTCCTTCATCGTCGCTGGGTCAAAATCCTGGAACTCCCTTCCTAACAGCACTGTGGGAGAACCGTCACCACACGGACTGCAGCGGTTCAAGAAGGCGGCTCACCACCACCTTCTCAAGGGCAATTAGGGATGGGCAATAAATGCCGGCCTCGCCAGCGACGCCCACATCCCATGAACAAATAAAAAAAAAAGAAAGAGAAAATGACCTTAATGTGAGACTGGGGGAGGCATTGAATGGACTCCTGCAAGAGTCAGCCGTTGGCCCTCTAATGTTTCTTATCAATATAAATAGCCTGGATATTGAAACCAATTATAAGCTGGTCACACAACACTAAAATAGGTAGAGTAATAGAGACAGGAGGTGGCGAGAGCGGACCTAGGCAGAGGGAAGCAAATAAAGGTCGAGGCTCGAAGGCCTACACTCGCTCAGTGTGGCGGAGGTGGAGGGAGCGGAGGGGGAGGCGGTGGGATCGGAGGTGGCGGGAGCGGACAGGCGGGAGCGGAGGTGGAGGGAGCGGAGGGGGAGGCGGTGGGATCGGAGGTGGCGGGAGCGGACAGGCGGGAGCGGAGGTGGCAGGAGCGGAGGGGGAGGCGGTGGGATCGGAGGTGGCGGGAGCGGACAGGCGGGAGCGGAGGTGGCAGGAGCGGAGGGGGAGGCGGTGGGATCGGAGGTGGCGGGAGCGGACAGGCGGGAGCGGAGGGAGCAGACCGGCGGGAGTAGAGGTGGAGGGAGCGGAGGGGGAGGCGGTGGGATCAGAGGTGGCAGGAACGGACCGGCGGGAGCGGAGGTGGAGGGAGCGGAGGCAGACCGGCCGGGAGCGGGGGTTTTAAATTAATTTGGCTGGGGAATGAGCACCAGGATGTAGCAATGGAAAGGAGAAACAAGGGGCACAAAGGATTGGGAGAGACAGATAGCACTAGAGTAAGTAATAGTACAGTATTATGTGGGATCAGACTAAGAGAGAGTGCAAGAAAGTCTAAGACTGGTTTGCAGTGCATGTGTGTTAGCGCATGAAGCCTGGTAAACAGGTTGGTGAGCTGTAGGCGCAAATAGCCACATGGGAATATGATGTCAAGGTGATAAACGAGACCTGACTCAAAAAAGGGCAGGGTTGGGTACTAAATATTCCTGGATACAAGGTGATCAGGAAAGATAGGGAAGGGAAGAAAGGAGGGAGGGGGAGGTGGTGGCAGTATTGATTAAGGAGAATATTGCAGTGCTGGAGAGAGAGGATAGAATCTATTTGGTTAGAGTTAAGAAACAATAGAGGTGCCATCACTCTACTGGGTGTAGTCTATGGGCCACCAACTAGTGTGAAGGATATAGAGGAGCAAATTTGCAGGAAATTACAGAGAGGTGAACAAGCCATAGACTAGAGATAATGGGGGACTTCAACTATCCTAATATAGACTGGGATATCAATAATAATATAAGGGGCAGAGAGGGGGAGGAATTTTTGAAATGTGTTCAGAATAACTGTAAAACACTGGTTCAGCCACAACTGGAGTATTGTGTCTACTACTGGGCACCGCACTTTAGGAAAGATGTGAAGGCCTTAGAGAGGGTGTAGAAGAGATTTACGAGAATGATTCTAGGAATGAGGGACTTTAGTTACGTGGATAGACTGGAGAAGCTGGGGTTGTTCTCCTTTGAACAGAGAAGGTTGCGAGGAGATTTGATAGAGGAATTCAAAATCATGAAGGTCGAGACAGAGTAGATAGAGAGAAACTGTTCACATTGGCAGAAGAACCAGAGGGCATAGATTTAAGGTGATTGGCAAAAGAACTAAAGGTGATATGAGGAAAAACTTTTTTACACACGAGTGATTATGATCTGGAATGCGCTGCCCGAGGGGGTGGTGGAGGCAGATTCAATCATGGCCTTCAAAAGGGAACTGGATAAGTACTTGAAAGGAAAAATTTGCAGGACTACGGGGATAGGGCGGGGGAGTGGGACTGGATTGCTCTTGCATAGAGCCGGCATGGACGCAATGGGCCGAATGGCCTCCTTCCGTGCTGTAACCTTTCTATGATTCTATGACAGAGGATGCAGCATAAGATTGGCATAATGATTTAGATCGGTCTTATTCTCTCTCTTGTTTGGTTCATCGTTCACAAAAAACCTATCCTCAGCCCTCAAACTATTGCCTGATTCCCGATGTTCCCTTAAAAATCTATCTGTGACCTCTCAAACGGATGCCCAATCTCCAACCTTGCCTTGTGTCATGGTTCAGACTTAGTCACAACACTTTTATCTCATGTTCAGAAAAGAAGGGCAGTTTCCAGCAGTAAACCAATCCCCCCACTATAAACCAAAAAAAAACTGCTGGAGCCACTCAGCAGGTCAGGCAGCATCTGTGGAGAGAGAAACAGGGTTAACATCTCAGGTCGATGACCTTTCATCAGAACTGGAGGAGAGGGTAGATCTCAGGAAGCAGCGAGAGCAGTTAGAGGAACGCTGAATAACAGGGAGGTATCTGTGATCAAGGATGGATCCGAAACAGGAAGGGTGGAATTTAAGCTGGAATCCATGCGGAATGAATCGGGGCCGAGCCAGTTTCTGGGAAAAGATGTGGCTGTGAACGCGAGTTTTAGCAAACATCATGATCAAACACAAGGAGGGAAACAGATACCGATGAAGAGGAACAGGATAAAAAGAGACACGGGAAAATCTCACAGAAGAGCAGAACTTCTTAAGGGGGGGGGGGGGGGGGGGAATTCCTGAAAGAGAGGTGGCAGTGAGATAAACAATAAAACAAAACGCAAAAACATCGTCGGTGCTGAAACTGTGAAATAAAAACACAATGCTGGGACATTCAGCAGGTCAGGAAGCACCTGTCGAGAGAGAAACAGAGTTAACGTTTCAGGTCGATGATATTTCAGCGCTCTGACGAAGGGTCACCGACCTGAAACATTGGGCTTCATTTTAGCACCCGCTATCGGGTGCGTTCCTGGCGGGGGGGCTCCGAAAATCGGGGAATCCCGGAGCGGGACCGGAGCCCGGCTCCAACCCGCCCACTTCCGGGTTCCCCACAGACGCACTGACGTGCGCGCGCAGCCCCCGCATGCGGGACTCCCGCAGGCAATTAAAGCGGGCGGGGTTCCACTTGACAATATTTATCGAGCTATTTCAGGTCATTATCAGACCTGATTAAGGGAATATTTCAGGAGGGGTGGGATTTTACAAACAACTGGGACTGTTTCCCATACAGGATCCAATTAGGCTGCGATCGGGTGGGGGCTGACTAATTTCACCGGGCGCGTTACCCACGCGCCCAATAGCCCCCCCGCCCCGCCGCGAACCCGCAGCCCTGGTAACATCGAGCCCATTAACTCTGTTTCTCTCTCCACAGAGGCTGCCTGACCTGTTGAGTGTCCCCAGCATTTTCTGTTTTTTGTTTCAGATTTCCAGCATCCGCAGTATTATGCTTCCCCCCACCATGCACCAAACCTTGTTGCCCTTATAATTCCTGTGTCTGAGATAGTGTACTCGGGTCTAATAACCATCCTCTGATAGTGGCTACTGCAGATTGCACAGCTTTCTCCGTACTCCTCTTGACAAGCACAAAACTCCGCACTGTCAGATCATTGTTACGGGCTAAAACTAATAATTGTTGTTCCTGGCACAAAATTTTGCACAATGGTAGGACACTTGGGGAAATCAGTGAGCAGAATTCAGCACCACCTGACTCACAGTTTTCATGATTTTCTGTCCATTAAATTTCATTTTTAATTAATGTCAGGGGCAAATACAACAGAAAGACAAAAATAGTCGTGGTGCTGGAAGAGATAAAATTGAGTTGTAATTAAGCAGTTCCTTCGATAATTCAGCCATAACCATCACTTTGTGTTACATCCATTTCCTCAAATAACAGACAGACACAGTTCCCTGCAGCCGAGAACGAGAGTGCAGAAGGCTGTGTTGCCTGCCCGGTGCCAGGGTTCAGGATATCTGCTCTGGGCTGGAGAGGAACTTGCAGTGAGAGGGGGAGGATCCAGTTGTTGTGATCCACGTAGGTACCAACGACATAGGGAGGATGAGGGAAGATGTTCTGCTCAGGGAGTATGAGCAGCTAGGGGCTAAATTAAAAAGCAGAACCACAAAGGTAATAATCTCTGGATTATAACCAGAGCCACAAGCAAATTACCACAGGGTAAATAAGATTAGGGAGTTAAATTCGTGGCTCAAAGATTGGTGTGGGAGAAATGGGTTTCGATTCATGGGGCACTGGTACCAGTACTGGGGAAAGTGGGAGCTGTACCATTGGGATGGGCTTCATCTGAACCGTGCTGGGGCCAGTGTTCTGGCGAATCGTATAATTAGGGCGGTGGAGAGAGCTTTAAACTAAATAATGGAGGCAAGAGATCAAGTATTGGAAGATGTGATAAATTAAAGAAAGAAGACAAGGCAAGAGAGCAACGTATCAATAAGGGAAATGATAATCAGAGAGTGGCAGGAAGGGACAGAGCGTGCAAACTTAAGAGTGCACCAGCAGATAAGGCTAGAGGTTGCAAAAATAGTAAAAAGTCAGCACTAAAGGCTTTGTATCTGAATGCGTGTAGCATTTGTAACAAAATGGATGAATTGACAGCTCAAATAGAAATAAATATGTACGCTCTGATGGCCATTACAGAGACATGGCTGCAAGATGACAAAGGCTGGAACCTGAATAGTCCAGGGTACTTGACCTTTCGGAAGGACAGGAAGCTGGGAAAAGGTGGAGGGGTAGCTCTGTTAATTAAGAATGACATGAGTATAATAGAGAGAAATGACCTTAGTTCTAAAGACCAAGATGTAGAATCAGTTTGGGTAGAGATAAGAAATAGTAAAGGCAAGAAGTCACTTGTGGGAGTAGTTTATAGGCCCCCTAACAGTAACCACACTGTAGGACAGAGTATACAGGAAGAAATAATGGGGGCTCGTGAGAAAGGAACAGCGATAATCATTGGTGATTTTAATCTACATATAGATTGGAAGAATCTGACTGACAAAGGTAGCCTGGAAGATGAGTTCATAGAGTGCTTTCAGGACAGCTTCTTAGAGCAGCACATTCTAGAGCCAACCAGAGAGCAGGTTATTCTAGATCTGGTAATGTGTAATGAGACAGGATTAATTAATCACCTCATTGTAAAGGAGCCTCTAGGTAGCAGTGATCACAATATGAGTGAATTTCACATTCAGTTTGAGGGAGAGAAGAGTAAGTCTAATACTAGTGTTTTAAACTTAAATAAGGACAATTATGAGGGCATGAAGACAGAGCTGGCTAAAGTGAACTGGGAACTTAGGTTAAGGGATAGCTCAGTAGAGATGCAGTGGCAGACATTTAATGAGATATTTCATAACACTCAGCAAAGATACATTCCAGTGAGAAAGAAAGACTCTAGGGGAAGGGTGTACCATCCTTGGCTAACTGAGGAAGGTAAAGATAGTATCAAATTGAAAGAGAAAGCATATAATTCCATGAAGATTAGTGGCAGGTTAGAAGATTGGTCAGAATATAAAAAACAGCAAAGAATAATAAGGAGGGAGAAATTAGAGTACGAGAGAAAGCTAGCTAGAAATATAAAAACAGATAGTAAGAGTTTCTACAGGTATTTAAACAGGAAAAGAGTAAGTAAAGTGAGTCTTGATCCTCGAGAGAGAGTGTCTGGGGAATTAATAATGGAGAATAAGGAAATGGCGTATGAATTGAACAGATAATTTGCGTCCGTCTTCACTGCAGAGGATACAAATAACATGCCAAAAATAATTGTGGATCAAGAGGTGAAAGGGAGGAAGTTAAAACATTTACAATCACCAGGGAAAGGGTTTTGAAAAAATTATTAGAACTAAAAGCTGACAAGTCCCCAGGTCCTGACAGACTTCATCCTAGGGTCTTAAAAGAAGTGGCTGCAGAGATAGTAGATGCATTGGTATTAATTTTCCAAAATTCCCTAGATTCTGGAAGGATCCCATCAGATTGGAAAATAGTGAATGTAACTCCTCTATTCAAGAAAGGAGGGAGACAGAAAGCAGGAAACTACAGGCCAATGATCTTAACATCTGTCATAGGGAAAATGCTAGAATCCATTATTAAGGCGGTTATAGCAGGGCACTTAGAAAATCTCAATGTAATCAGGCAGAGTCAACACGGCTTTGTGAAAGGGGAATGGTGTTTGACTAATTTATTAGAGTTCTTTGAGGAAGTAACAAGCAACGTGGATAAAGGGGATCCTGTGGATGTGGTATACTTGGATTTCCAGAAGGCTTTTGACAAGGTGCCACATCAAAGGCTACGACACAAAATAAGAGCTCATGGTGTAGGGGATAACATATTAGCATGGATAAAGGATTGGTTAGCTAACAGGAAACAGAGTAGGCATAAATGGGTCATTTTCAGGTTGGCAAGATGTAACGAGTGGAGTGCCACAGGGATCAGTGCTGGGGCCTCAATTATTTACAATCTATATCAATGACTTGGATGAAGGGACCAAATGTATGGTTGCTAAAATTGCTGATGACACAAAGGTAGGTGGGAAAGTAAGTTGTGAAGAGGACATAAGGAGTCTGCAAAGAGATACAGATAGGTTAAGTGAGTGGGCAAAAATTTGGCAGGTGGAGTATAATGTGGGAAAATGTGAACTTGTCCACTTTGGCAGGAGGAATAGAAAAGCAGTATATTATTTAAATGGAGAGAGATTACAGAACTCTGAGGTACAGAGGGATCTGGGTGTCCGAGTACATGAATCCCAAAAAGTTAGTATGCAGGTACAGCAAGTGATTAGGAAGGCAAATGGAATGTTGTCATTTATTGCAAGGGGAATAGAATATAAAAGTAGAGATGTTTTGCTACAGTTGTACAGGGCATTGTTGAGACCACATCTAGAATACTGTGTGCAGTTTTGGTCTCCTTATTTAAGAAAGGACATAATTACTTTGGAGGCGGTTCAGAGAAGGTTCACTCGACTGATTCCTGGGATGGGAGGATTATCTTATGAGGAAAGGTTGGACAAGTTGGGCCTGTATACACTGGAGTTTAGAAGAATGAGAGGTGATCTTATTGAAATATATAAGATCCTGAGGGGACTAGAAGGGGTAGATGCTGAGGGGATGTTTCCCCTTGTGGGAGAGACTAGAACTAGGGGCCACAGTTTAAAAATAAGGGGTCTCCCATTTGAGACGGAGGTGAGGAGAATTTTTTTCTCTCTGAGGGTCGTGAGTCTGTGGAACTCCCTTCCCCAGAGAGCGGTGGAGGCAGGGTCATTGAATATTTTTAAGGCTGAGTTAGATAGATTACTGATTAACACGGGAGTCAAAGGTTATAGTCGGTAGATGGGAAAGTAAGGTTGAGGTCACAATCAGATCAGACATGGTCTTATCAAATGGGAGAGCAGGCTCGAGGGGCCGAATGGCTTACTCCTGCTCTTAGATCGTACGTCCGTATGTGTGTTTGTATAAGTATAGCTTGTTTTGTAACATTGACTGTTAATTTCTGTTCTGGCATATGTAGTAAAATAAATCTCCTTTCTACAGGATGTTCACATATTTATAATGCAAAAATATCACCACTAGATTTCTTTTACAAAAATAAATGGAATCCATTATAATCATTTGCCATGCACTGGGCCAGAAATAGGGACTGGTCCCCCAATCCTACTGAGAAATGCTTGAAACCAACAATTGACATTACTTTCAAGAGTATTCCAACTACAGCTGTTACAGCTGTTTGTTTTTTTGGCTTTCATTTTTCTGTAGGAGTTAAATGCCCAAGGAATTTCTGAATCACTTGCAGTGCATTTACACGTTCTTATGTTCTTCTTATGTTCTTAAGCTTAGGCCAAGAATTTCCTTGGGACGTCTCACAATCTGCTGCATAAATTCAGCGGAAAGCAAGTTGCGGTGTGTATTTCAGGCTTCCGGCTGAAGTTACGGCAGCCAATCTCCAAGGAAATTTATTCCCTTAAGAGTCCGTGCAAAATATTTTTGGTTTTTGCACCGATGATAAACTTGCAAAGTGTGTAAGTCGGGCGTGACGGTCTGAGCTGACTCCATCAAAAGTGAAGATTATCTCCTGCGGCTTTGGACCCCAGATTCAGACTGTATTTAACAACCTGCATTTATATAGAGCCTTTCATGTAGTAAAACGTCTCAAGGCACTTCACAGGAATGTGATCAGACAAAAACTTCACGCTAAAGCTGCAAAGGTGGTGGAAATTATTTTACACGTCCTGCACAGTTATAGTGTGAATGCACCTTATAAATAGGTCTATAACTGATCAAATGAAATGAGTATAGAGTGTGACCTGCCACCAAACCAACCTTTCGTAATAACATTTTCGACGTGCTGTTGTGAAACATTATCAGTGCATTTTAGTCACGCCATTGCATGTCTCTTGGATGGTAGGCGCAGACCACTCTAATCTACTTCATCGCTGGGGTTAAGTGCTAAAACATTATTTTTGTAGATTGGTGCTCATTTAGGTGGTTTTCAGTTAAACGTGTTTTTCATTCCAACCACTGTCACACAAAGATTTACAGCAGTCAGGTGCAGAGCTTGGAACCACAGGTTAGCCACATCCTTAATGTTCTCAGTCATTGCAGATAGTGATCACCACATTGTGCATGACACAACGTAAACAAGAAAACAGGCCAAATGGAGCTGTGGGGCTGATTTTTGGTTCACTATCACTCTACTTACGCCTGTAAGCGGGGTGGTACCGGGACGAAAATTGCAAAATAATAAAAACCCACCGACTCACCGCTCGAAGTCTGCCCCTTCTGATTTTCGGGCAGACCTCGATTTAATCAGTCAGCGCTCCTACCAGAAAGAGGTGGGGGCATAATAAATATATTTAAAAAGGGGTCAGATGATGCAGTTAAGACCCCAGTGTTGGGTGTCCTCTTTAAATTTCTCCAACGCTGAAATGAGCCGCTCCATTGACCCATCGATTGTTCCAGCCCTGCTCGTTAATCCACTGTAGCAGGTCCATGTATCTGCCCTGTTGGATTCCCTGCCCTCCTGAATGGTAAGCTGCCAGAGATTGTACTCCATTGTTACAGCGATATAATTCAACACTCTATTGGCTTTGTTGGTTGTTGCTCTGCAGTGGTTGGACATGTCTAAGACACCTAAATCCTTCTCACTTTCCACCTTAGCTATTTGAGAACCATTCGTGGTGTACTTACGTTGCCTATTTTTCCATCTTACAACTTATACGTCCCTGCATTGAATTACACCTGCCATTGTACCGCCCACTTACAAAATTTTCCCCAACTCATTTTATATTTCCTTAGCTTTATGTTTCCTCAGAATTAACTGCCCATCTACTTTGTTATCATCTGCAAATTTAATGAATTTGCATTAAGTTTCTGAATCCAAGTCATTGATGTAAATTACAAACAGTAGGTGTCCCAACACCGATACCTAGGTCACCCCACTGAGCAACTCTCTCACCCTCATCTTGCCTCAAGTGTTTGACCGTTATGAACTTGTGCTTCAGTTTATTATTGTTGTAATATTACTATCCTATTGCATGTGGTTTTGTAACATTACTGTTCAGTGGTAAAGAGCATCACAATATTGCTATGCTGCTGCAGATAGGGCTGGAATATTAATGGCCCAGAATTTGGTGTATCAGGGCAATGAATGGCGTCCATTGTTAGTTAGACTTGCCCGTGTCTTTTTAATCTCGATGATATTTTGCATCGCAAGTTGCTGAAAGTGCGAGTACAGAAAGAGAAATAAAGAGAGGAAAAGAAAGATTGGATTAAGAGAGAGAGAAAAAAGGGACAGAAACAAAAAGTAAAAAAAAATTAATTTTTAAAAGAAATCTCCAAAAACAATTAAAACCTGAAGGAATGAGACTCCACACTTATAATAATTAATTTCCAGTGCCAGAGATGTTGACTGGCAGTAATTAACATTTATCACATCATTAAAAGGGTACTTAGACTGGAATGGACAAAATGTAACTTTCTGTGGTGAGTTTGGTTCGTATCTACCGTGAAAATACAGGAACTTCACGCCATTCAATGGATTTCAATGGTGAGGCAGACAGCGAGATGCCGTTTTCACAAAGCTAAGGGCGGAACTGTGCAACTCGGACAGCAACTTATGGATCTCTGTGATTACCCACGCATCCGCCCATTGCCTGAAGTTGCTGTACCATTCACCCGTAAATAAAACGGTGAGCGCCATTAGCCTTATCATTATTTTGACAGTAAATTCTGGGCTATTACTGTCCTGTTTTACAAGGTAATATAGCTATCCTGCTGTATACAGTGTTGTGATATAGCTATCCTGCTGTATACAGTGTAATATAGCTATCTTGCTGTATATAGTGTTGTAATATAGCTATCCTGCTGTATACAGTGATGTAATATAGCTATCCTGCTGTATACAGTGTTGTAATATAGCTATCCTGCTGTATACAGTGTTGTAATAGAGCTATCCTGCTGTATACAGTGTAATATAGCTATCTTGCTGTATATAGTGTTGTAATATAGCTATCCTGCTGTATACAGTGTAATATACCTATCCTGCTGTATACAGTGTTGTAATATAGCTATCCTGCTGTATACAGTGTTGTAATATAGCTATCCTGCTGTATACAGTGTTGTAATATAGCTATCCTGCTGTATACAGTGTTGTAATATAGCTATCCTGCTGTATAGTGTTGTAATATAGCTATCCTGCTGTATACAGTGTTGTAATATAGCTATCCTGCTGTATACAGTGTTGTAATATAGCTATCCTGCTGTATAGTGTTGTAATATAGCTATCCTGCTGTATACAGTGATGTAATATAGCTATCCTGCTGTATACAGTGTTGTAATATAGCTATCCTGCTGTATACAGTATTGTAATATAGCTATCCTGCTGTATACAGTATTGTAATATAGCTATCCTGCTGTATACAGTGTTGTAATATAGCTATCCTGCTGTATACAGTGTTGTAATAGAGCTATCCTGCTGTATACAGTGTTGTAATAGAGTTATCCTGCTGTATACAGTGTTGTAATATTGCTGACCTTTTAATTTTTTTAAATGCGAGCAATGCTAGCAAGGGCACTGTATATGGTGTTGCAATATTGCTATCCTGCTGAATATAGTGTTGTAATATAGCAATCTTGCTATGTATAGTGTTGCAATATAGCAATCCTGCTGTATATAGTGTAATATTGCTGTTCTGTTGTACAAGGTGTTGTAATATTGCTATCCTGCTGTAAATAGTGTTGCAATATAGCTATCCTGCTAATATATAGTGTTGCAATGTAGCAATCCTGCTGTATATCGTGTAATATTGCTGTTCTGTTGTACAAGGTGTTGTAATATTGCTATCCTACTGTAAATAGTGTTGCAATATAGCTATTGTGCTGTATATAGTGTAATATTGCTGTTCTGTTGTACAAGGTGTTGTACTATAGCTATCCTACTGTATATAGTGCTGCAATATGGTCTACATGGACTTTAGCAAAGCCTTTGACAAGGTACCGCATGGTAGGTTGTTACATAAGGTTAGATCTCACGGGATCCAAGGTGAGGTAGCCAATTGGATACAAAATTGGATTGACGACAGAAGACAGAGGGTGGTTGTAGAGGGTTGTTTTTCAAATTGGAGGCCTGTGACCAGCAGTGTGCCTCAGGGATCGGTGCTGGGTCCGCTGTTATTTGTTATTTATATTAATGATTTGGATGAGAATTTAGGAGGCATGGTTAGTAAGTTTGCAGATGACACCAAGATTGGTGGCATTGTGGACAGTGAAGAAGGTTATCTAGGATTGCAACGGGATCTTGATAAATTGGGCCAGTGGGCCGATGAATGGCAGATGGAGTTTAATTTAGATAAATGTGAGGTGATGCATTTTGGTAGATCGAATCGGGCCAGGACCTACTCCGTTAATGGTAGGGCGTTGGGGAGAGTTATCGAACAAAGAGATCTAGGAGTACAGGTTCATAGCTCCTTGAAAGTGGAGTCACAGGTGGATAGGGTAGTGAAGAAGGCATTCAGCATGCTTGGTTTCATTGGTCAGAACATTGAATACAGGAGTTGGGATGTCTTATTGAAGTTGTACAAGACATTAGTAAGGCCACACTTGGAATATTGTGTACAGTTCTGGTCACCCTATTATAGAAAGGATATTATTAAACTAGATAGAGTGCAGAAAAGATTTACTAGGATGCTACCGGGACTTGATGGTTTGACTTATAGGGAGAGGTTGGATAGACTGAGACTTTTTTCCCTGGAGAGTAGGAGGTTTAGGGGTGATCTTATAGAAGTCTATAAAATAATGAGGGGCATAGATAAGGTAGATAGTCAAAATCTTTTCCCAAAGGTAGGGGAGTCTATAACGAGGGGGCATAGATTTAAGGTGAGAGGGGAGAGATACAAAAGGGTCCAGAGGGGCAGTTTTTTCACTCAAAGGGTGGTGAGTGTCTGGAACGAGCTGCCAGAGGCAGTAGTAGAGGCGGGTACAATTTTGTCTTTTAAAAAGCATTTGGACAGTTACATGGGTAAGATGGGTATAGAGGGATATGGGCCAAGTGCAGGCAATTGGGACTAACTTAGTGGTATAAACTGGGCGACATGGACATGTTGGGCCGAAGGGCCTGTTTCCATTTTGTAAACTTCTATGACTCTATGTCTAATATAGCTATCCTGCTGAATATAATGTTGTATTATATAGCTATCTTGCTGTGTATAGTGTTGCAATATTGCTATCCTGTTGTATATAGTGTTGTAATATTGCTATCCTGCTGTATATAGTGTTGTAATATAGCTATCCTGCTGTATATAGTGTTGTAATATAGCTATCCTGCTGTATACAGTGTTGTAATATAGCTCTGCTGTATACAGTGTTGTAATATAGCTCTGCTGCTGTATATAGTGTTGTAATATTGCTGACTTTATTTTTTCAAATATGGGCAATGCCAGCAAGGGCACATTTATTACCCACACCAATTGCCCTGAGAAGGTAATGTTGGGCCTTCGCCTTTAACTTCCACAGTTCTTGAGCTGAGTAGGGAATTGAGAATATTGACCTAGTGACGATGAAGAAATGGTAAAAAATGTCCAAATCAGGATAGTGTGTAACTTGAAGAAGAATTGGAAATGATGGTATCCCCACAACATTGCTGTTCTTATCCTTCTTGGTGGTAGGTCAAAGGGGAGGGGGTTGCTGTCAAAGTGAGCTTGGTGAGTTGCTACCGTGCATCGTGTAGATTGTACATCCCACAGTACACCAGTGATGGAGGGGGTGGATACTGAGTCCAGTAGCAAGGGCTCGGTCCTAGATGGTGTTTAGAACCTTGAGTGCTGTTGCAGCTGTACAAATCCAGGCAACTGGTGAGTATCACGTCACACTCCTGACTTGAACGCTGTAGATGGTGGATAGGCTTTGAGGAGTCCGGAGGTGATCCGCTCATTACAGAGTAGCTAGGGTCTACCCTTCTCTTGTAGCCACTGTGTTGATACACTGGTTCGCTTAAGCTTCTGGTCAGTGGTCACCCCCAAGTTGATGGTGGGGGACTCGATGATGGTGGGGACGTTTAAGGTCAAGGAGGGATGGCTGGTCTTTCTCTTGTTCGAGATGGTCATTACCTGGCATGCAGTGTGAATGTTACTGGCCATTTGTCAGAGCAAGCCTGGATGTTATTCAGGTCTTGCTATAGGCTGGGATGGGCTGCTTTTAATGCTGAGAATAGTGAAGGAAGAATGAGGAGAGGCAATATAAACTAAATGGTGCAATTTTAAAGGGGGTGTAGGAACAAATCTTTGAAGGTGGCAGGACAAGTTGAGAAGGCTGTTAAAAAAAACATATGGGATCTTGGGCTTTATTACCAGAGGCACAGCATACAAAAGCAAGGCAGCTGTGCTAAAACCTTTGCAAGTCACTGGCTAGGCCTCAGCTGGAGCATTGCGTTCAATTGTGGGCACCACACTTTAGGAAAGATGTCAAGGCCTTGGAGAGGGTACAGAGGAGATTTACTAGAATGATAACCAGGGGTGAGGGACTTCAGTTATGTGGACAGACTGGAGAAGCTGGGATTAATCTCCTTAGAGCAGAGAAGGGGAGTTTCAATAGACGTGTTCAAAATTATGAAGAAGAAGAAGAACTTGCATTTATATAGCACCGTACAAGACCTCAGTACTTTTGAAGTGTAGTCACCGTTGTTATGTAGGAAACGTGGCCGCCAATTTGCACACAGCAAGGTGCCACAAACAGCAGTGTGCCAATGACCAGATAATCTGCTTTTGGTGATGTTGGTTGAGGGATAAATATTGGCCAGGACACCAGGGGGAACTGCCCTGCTCTTCTTGGGATAGTGCCACGGAGTCTTTTACATGTCGGGGCCTCGGTTTAACGTCTCGACCGAAAGAACGGCACCTCCGACAGTGCAGCACTCCCTCAGTACTGCACTGGTGTATCAGTGTAGATTTTGTGCACAAGTCTCTGGAGTGGGACTTGAACCCACAACCTTCTGACTCAGAGGCGACCAACTGAGCCACGGCTGACACTGAATGATTTTGATAGAGTAAATAAGGAGAAACTTTTTCCACTGGCAGGATGTTCGTTAAACAGAAGGCCAAAATTTAAGGCGATTGGCAAAAGAACCAGAGGGGAGAGGAGGAGAAATTTTTTTTAAGCATTATCTGAAATTCGCTGCCTGAAAGGGTGGTAGAAGCAGATTTAATAGTAATCTCGAAAAGGGAATTGGATAAATACTTGAAAACAAAAAAAATTGCAGGGCTGCAGGGAAAGAGCAGAGGAGTGGGGTTAATTGGATCGCTCTTTCAAAGAGCCGGCACAGGCACGATGGGCTGAATGGCCTCCTTCTGTGCTGCATGATTCTATTGTTCCTGTGCTTGATCTTCAACTGGAGTTCTCTAATTCCTTTCCCCACATCTCTTCATATTGTTCCTCATTAAATAATTATTCAATTTCCTTTTAAATGATATTACAGTCTTTGCCTCAGTAGCAAATTATGGTACGGTTTTCTATGTTTTAACAACCCTGTGTCAAAAAATTATTACTAACTTCCCCTTTTGTTCCTTAAGTGATAATCCTGTCAATGCCCCTTAGGATTTGCCAACCAGTAGGAACAATCTTCAACTATTCAACCTCTCAAATCTTGCTTAATTTTGATAACTTCCACTAAATTCTCTTCTTAACTTCTCTGTTCCAGTGAATAAAGCATCAATTTTTGAGCTTTCATAACTATAAACTCTAGAACTAAAATACATTTATACATCAAATTCAATAAAAGTTTTTTGTGTAATTATAGCGTGAAAAGATCTTAAATTTTATATGATTCAGCAAAATTATGATTTTACATTGAACTGGTTCAGTAGGTGAGACACACACCATATAGGGATTAAGGTTTCAGTGTTAGAATTTCTGGAAAGGTGTGCATTGTTAGGATTGAATTTTGGGCTTGTATCGAGATGCAAGAACTGTACCCGTGACCGGCCCCAGACACATTGCCCAAATCTTTTGTTGTATCGATCCTCGGTCTGAGTTTAGCTTTAGAAATTTATAATGGACCAGAATTTGCTGGAGGATGCAAAGAGGCTTCAAAGCGATTTAGACAAGTTGAGTGAGTGGGCAAATACATGGCAGATGCAGTATAACGTGCATAAATGTGAAGTTATCCACTTCGGAAGGAAAAACAGAAAGGCAGAGTATTATTTAAATGGTGATAGATTGGGGAATGTTGATGTACAAAGGGACCTGGGTGTCCTTGTACACCAGTCACTGAAAGCAAACATGCAGGTGCAGCAAGCAGTTAGGAAGGCAAATGGTATGTTGGCCTTCATTGCAAGAGGATTTGAGTAAAGGAGCAAGGATGTCTTACTGCAGTTATACAGGGCCTTGGTGAGACCACACCTGGAGTATTATGTGCAGTTTTGGTCTCCTTACCTAAGAGAGGATATACTTGCCATAGAGGGAGTGCAGCGAAGGTTCACCAGACTGATCCCTGGGATGGCAGGACTGTCGTATGAGGAGAGATTGGGTCGACTCGGCCTGTATTTACTCGAGTTTAGAAGAATGAGAGGGGATCTCATTGAAACATGTAAAAGTCTGACAGGGCTCGACAGACTGGATGCAGGGAGGATGTTTCCCCTGGCTGGGGGGTCCAGAAAGAGGGGTCACAGTCTCAAGATACGGGGTAGGACATTTAGGACTGAGATGAGGAGAAATTTCTTCACTCAAAGGGTGGTGAACCTGTGGAATTCTCTACCACAGGAGGCTGTGGAGGCCAAGTCACTGAATATATTTAAGAAGGAGCTAGATGGATTTCTAGATACAAAAGGCATCAAGGGGTATGGGGAGAGAGCGGGAATATGGTATTGAGATAGAGGATCAGCCATGATCATATTGAATGGGGGAGCAGGCTCGAAGGGCCGAATGGCCTACTCCTGCTCCTATTTTCTATGTTTCTATCTTGTGGCGTGCTCCACTAGTTTCTCCTGCAGCCTTCTGCTCAAAGATTTTCGTTGGAAGTGGGAGCTGATAACGAGGGTAACAGGGCAGCTGGGACCTTTAGTGAACAACAGGACCAACAGTGTATCTCCTTAACCAATGAGATTTAAGGATTGAGAAATAAACAGCAGATTGACTGAGATAGAGGGTGAATTCGAGTCAAATCAGGTACAGAAAGAGAAATAAAGAGAAAGAACAACTGTATAGAGAGAAAGAAAAAAGGGACAGAAGAAAAAGTAAGAAAAAAAAAGTAAAAATGTAAAATTTGACATTTTTAAAATCTCCAACAACTGTTCACAATCTGCAGGAATGAGACTCCGCACTTAATTGTTCGCTTTCTGGGTCAGAGCGATTGATTGGCAGGTCATTGATAATTACCACATCGTTAAAATGGTACCTACGCTGTTAAATACAGGACTTAACTTTCTGTGGTGAGTTTAATGGGCAATTAATGTGCTAATGCAGCGACTTCATGAAACTCACCGGGAGGTTAAGGGTGAGATGCTGGTTTTGCAAAGTTCATGGTGGAGTGGTGCAGATCAGCCAGCAACCTGTGGCGATTCATAATTCACGGGGAATCTCTTCCTCACCACAAGTTGCTGGCCGATGTGCACATTAGTAACAGCGTGCGATGTTCACAAGCCGTTATCTTTTCTGCAAATTCCGGCCCAAAATATGTCTAAAACATTAGAACAATAGCATGTTCCAGCACAGAAAGATGTCATTTGGCCAATCAAGTCTCACCAACTCCCCAAACCCATTAACATTCCTCTTTCTAATTCTCTTTTAAAAGGGTCTAGGTGTTTAAGATGATTGAAGGATTTGATAGGGTAGATAGAAAAATAAACTATTTCCTCTGGTGGGGGAGTCCAGAACAAGGGGACATAACTTTAAAATTAGAGCTAGGCCATTCAGGGGTGATGTCAGGAAGCACTTCTTCACACAAAGGGGAGTGGGAATCAGGAACTCTCTCCCCCCAAAAAGCTGTTGAGGCTGGGGGTCAATTGAAAATTTCAAAACAGAGATTAATAGATTTTTATTAGAATGATACAGCACAGAAGGAGGCCATTCAACCCATCGTGCCTGTGCTAGCTCTTTGAAGGAGCTATCCAATTAGTCCCACTCCCATGCCCTTTCCCCATAGCCCTGTAAATTTTTCCCCTTCAAGTATTTATCCAATTCCCATTTGAAAGTTACTATTGAATCTGCTTCCACCGCCCTTTCAGGCAGTGCATTCCAGATCAGAACAACTCACTGCATTAAAAAAATTCTCCTAATTTCCCCTCTGGCTCTTTTGCTGATCACCTTAAATCTGTGTCCCCTGGTTACCGACCCTTCCTCCAGTGGAAACAATTTCTCGTTATTTACTCTATCAAAACTGTTTATGATTTTGAACACCTCCATTAAATCTCCTTTTAACTTTTTCTGCTCTAAGGAGAACAACCCCAGCTTCTCCAGTCTCTCCACATGACTGAAGTCTCTCATTCCTGCCATCATTCTAGTAAATCTCTGCACCCTCTCCAAGGCCTTGACATCCTTCCTAAAGTGTGGTGCCCAGAATTGAACACAATACTCCAACTGAGGCCTAACCAGTGATTTGCAAAGGTTTACCATAACTGCCTTGCTTTTGTACTCTGTGCCTCTGGGAATAAAGCCCAGGATCCCATATGTTTTTTTTAACAGCCTTCTCAACTTGTCCTGCCACCTTCAAAGATTTGGGTATGTAAACCCCCAGGTATCATAGAATCATAGAAGTTACAACATGGAAACAGGCCCTTCGGCCCAACATGTCCATGTCGCCCAGTTTATACCACTAAGCTAGTCCCAATTGCCTGCACTTGGCCCATATCCCTCTATACCCATCTTACCCATGTAACTGTCCAAATGCTTTTTAAAAGACAAAATTGTACCCGCCTCTACTACTGCCTCTGGCAGCTCGTTCCAGACACTCACCACCCTTTGAGTGAAAAAATTGCCCCTCTGGACCCTTTTGTATCTCTCCCCTCTCACCATAAATCTATGCCCCCTCGTTATAGACTCCCCTACCTTTGGGAAAAGATTTTGACTGTCTACCTTATCTATGCCCCTCATTATTTTATAGACTTCTATAAGATCACCCCTTAACCTCCTACTCTCCAGGGAAAAAAGTCCCAGTCTGTCTAACCTCTCCCTGTAAGTCAAACCATCAAGTCCCGGTAGCATCCTAGTAAATCTTTTCTGCACTCTTTCTAGTTTAATAATATTCTTTCTATAATAGGGTGACCAGAACTGTACACAGTACTCCAAGTGTGGCCTCACCAATGCCCTGTACAACTTCAACAAGACATCCCAACTCCTGCATTCAATGTTCTGACCAATGAAACCAAGCATGCCGAATGCCTTCTTCACCACCCTATCCACCTGTGACTCCACTTTCAAGGAGCTATGAATCTGTACTCCTAGATCTCTTTGTTCTATAACTCTCCCCAACGCCCTACCATTAACGGAGTAGGTCCTGGCCCGATTCGATCTACCAAAATGCATCACTGAATTTCTCATTCAGTATGTGGATGGCCCGACTAGAGAGGGGGCAAAACTTGACCTCCTCTTGGGAAATAAGGAAGGGCAGGTGACAGAAGTGTTAGTGAGGGATCACTTTGGGACCAGTGATCATAATTTCATTAGTTTTAAGATAGCTATGGAGAAGGATAGGTCTGGCCCAAAAGTTAAAATTCTAAATTGGGGAAAGGCCAATTTTGATGGTATTAGACAGGAACTTTCAGAAGTTGATTGGGAGAGTCTGTTGGCAGGCAAAGGGACGTCTGGTAAGTGGGAGGCTTTCAAAAGTGTGTTAACCAGGGTTCAGGGTAAGCACATTCCTTATAAAGTGAAGGGCAAGGCTGGTAGAAGTAGGGAACCTTGGATGACTCGGGAGATTGAGGCACTAGTCAAAAAGAAGAAGGAGGCATATGACATGCATAGGCAGCTGGGATCAAGTGGATCCCTTGAAGAGTATAGAGATTGCCGGAGTAGAGTTAAGAGAGAAATCAGGAGGGCAAAAAGGGGATATGAGATTGCTTTGGCAGATCAGGCAAAGGTGAATCCAAAGAGCTTCGACAAATACATAAAGGGCAAAAGGGTAACTAGGGAGAGAGTAGGGCCTCTTAAGGATCAACAAGGTCATCTATGTGCGGAACCACAAGAGATGGGTGAGATCCTGAATGAATATTTCACATCGGTATTTACGGTTGAGAAAGGCATGGATGTTAGGGAACTTGGGGAAATAAATAGTGATGTCTTGAGGAGTGTACATATTACAGAGAGGGAGGTGCTGGAAGTCTTAACGCGCATCAAGGTAGATAAATCTCCGGGACCTGATGAAATGTATCCCAGGACGTTATGGGAGGTTAGGGAGGAAATTGCGGGTCCCCTAGCAGAGATATTTGAATCATCCACCGCTACAGGTGAGGTGCCTGAAGATTGGAGGGTAGCAAATGTTGTACCTTTGTTTAAGAAGGGCGGCAGGGAAAAGCCTGGGAACTACAGACCAGTGAGCCTGACATCTGTAGTGGGTAAGTTGTTAGAGGGTATTCTGAGGGACAGGATCTACGGGCATTTGGAGAGGCAGGGACTAATTAGGAACAGTCAGCATGGTTTTGTGAGAGCAAAATCATGTCTCACGAATTTGATTGACTTTTTTGAAGGGGTAACCAAGAAGATAGATGAGGGCTGTGCAGTAGACGTGGTCTACATGGACTTCAGCAAAGCATTTGACAAGGTACCGCATGGTAGGTTGTTACATAAGGTTAAATCTCATGGGATCCAAGGTGAGGTAGCCAATTGGATACAAAATTGGATTGGCGACAGAAGACAGAGGGTGGTTGTAGAGGGTTGTTTTTCAAACTGGATGCCTGTGTCCAGCGGTGTGCCTCAGGGATCGGTGCTGGGTCCGCTGTTATTTGTTATTTATATTAATGATTTGGATGAGAATTTAGGAGGCATGGTTAGTAAGTTTGCAGATGACACCAAGATTGGTGGCATTGTGGACAGTGAAGAAGGTTATCTAGGATTGCAACGGGATCTTGATAAATTGGGCCAGTGGGCCGATGAATGGCAGATGGAGTTTAATTTAGATAAATGTGAGGTGATGCATTTTGGTAGATCGAATCGGGCCAGGACCTACTCCGTTAATGGTAGGGCGTTGGGGAGAGTTATAGAACAAAGAGATCTGGGAGTACAGATTCATAGCTCCTTGAAAGTGGAGTCACAGGTGGATAGGGTGGTGAAGAAGGCATTCAGCATGCTTGGTTTCATTGGTCAGAACATTGAATGCAGGAGTTGGGATGTCTTGTTGAAGTTGTACAGGGCATTGGTGAGGCCACACTTGGAGTACTGTGTACAGTTCTGGTCACCCTATTATAGAAAGGATATTATTAAACTAGAAAGAGTGCAGAAAAGATTTACTAGGATGCTACCGGGACTTGATGGTTTGACTTACAGGGAGAGGTTAGACAGACTGGGACTTTTTTCCCTGGAGAGTAGGAGGTTAAGGGGTGATCTTATAGAAGTCTATAAAATAATGAGGGGCATAGATAAGGTCGATAGTCAAAATCTTTTCCCAAAGGTAGGGGAGTCTATAACTAGGGGGCATAGATTTAAGGTGAGAGGGGAGAGATACAAAAGGGTCCAGAGGGGCAATTTTTTCACTCAAAGGGTGGTGAGTGTCTGGAACGAGCTGCCAGAGGCAGTAGTAGAGGCGGGTACAATTTTGTCTTTTAAAAAGCATTTGGACAGTTACATGGGTAAGATGGGTATAGAGGGATATGGGCCAAGTGCAGGCAATTGGGACTAGCTTAGTGGTATAAACTGGGCGACATGGACATGTTGGGCCGAAGGGCCTGTTTCCATGTTGTAACTTCTATGATTCTATGATACCTCACATTTATCTAAATTAAACTCCATCTGCCATTCATCGGCCCACTGGCCCAATTTATCAAGATCCCGTTGCAATCCTAGATAACCTTCTTCACTGTCCACAATGCCACCAATCTTGGTGTCATCTGCAAACTTACTAACCATGCCTCCTAAATTCTCATCCAAATCATTAATATAAATAACAAATAACAGCGGACCCAGCACCGATCCCTGAGGCACACCGCTGGACACAGGCATCCAGTTTGAAAAACAACCCTCGACAACCACCCTCTGTCTTCTGTCGTCAAGCCAATTTTGTATCCAATTGGCTACCTCACCTTGGATCCCATGAGATTTAACCTTATGTAACAACCTACCATGCGGTACCTTGTCAAAGGCTTTGCTGAAGTCCATGTAGACCACGTCTACTGCACAGCCCTCATCTATCTTCTTGGTTACCCCTTCAAAAAACTCAATCAAATTCGTGAGACATGATTTTCCTCTCACAAAACCATGCTGACTGTTCCTAATTAGTCCCTGCCTCTCCAAATGCCTGTAGATCCTGTCCCTCAGAATACCCTCTAACAACTTACCCACTACAGATGTCAGGCTCACCGGTCTGTAGTTCCCAGGCTTTTCCCTGCCGCCCTTCTTAAACAAAGGCACAACATTTGCTACCCTCCAATCTTCAGGCACCTCACCTGTAGCGGTGGATGATTCAAATATCTCTGCTAGGGGACCCGCAATTTCCTCCCTAACCTCCCATAACATCCTGGGATACATTTCATCAGGTCCCGGAGATTTATCTACCTTGATGCGCGTTAAGACTTCCAGCACCTCCCTCTCTGTAATATGTACACTCCTCAAGACATCACTATTTATTTCCCCAAGTTCCCTAACATCCATGCCTTTCTCAACCGTAAATACCGATGTGAAATATTCATTCAGGATCTCACCCATCTCTTGTGGTTCCGCACATAGATGACCTTGTTGATCCTTAAGAGGCCCTACTCTCTCCCTAGTTACTCTTTTGCCTAGGTCTCTCTGTTCCTGCACCCCCTTTAAAATTGTACCATTTAGTTTATATTGCCTCTCCTCATTCTTCTGTCCAAAATACATCACTTCACACTTCTGTGTGCTAGACTGGATCTGTCATGTGTCTGCCCATTTCACCAATCTGTCTATGTCCTCCTGAAGTCTGTTACTATCCTCTTCACTGGTTACTACATTTCTGAGTCTCGTGTCATCTGCAAACTTAACATATATCAAAAAGAGCAGTGGTCCTAATACTGACCTCTGGAGGACACCACTGTATACTTCCCTCCAGTCTGATAAACAACCGTTCACCACTACTCTCTGCTTTCTGTCCCTTAGCCAATTTTTTATATCCACACTGCCACTGACCCTTTAATCCCATGGGCTTTAATTTTGCCAACAAGTCTATTATGTGGCATTTCATCAAATGCCTTTAGAAAATCCATATACACAACATCAACTGTACTATCTTCATCAATCCTCTCCGTTACTTCATCAAAGAACTCAATCAAGTTAATTAGGCAAAGATATTAAGGGATATGGAACCAATGCGGGTAAATGGAGTTAAGACACAGATCAGCTGTGATCTAATTGAATGGTGGACAGACTCGAGGAGTTGAACGACCTCCTCCTGTTCCTATTTTTCAACAATGATTTGTGACAGAATTCCAAATTGCAACCATCCTTTGTGTAAAGATCTTTTTTCAAACCTTCTCTTTAATTTTTTCATGTTGGTTCTTAATACTGTAATCACTGCTCAGTGTTTCCTTACTCTCATTACCTTTTGGAAACAAAGTCCTCTCAGTTTTTACGGGTGAAGGGTCACAGTTATAAAGATACTCATGAAGCCAGTGCCTTTTCTTTTGTGGACTTCAAATGAAAAATATCAAAGCAATGGCAAAAGACCCAGGATAGATTTAATAGGATGTTCCCAGTGGGAGGGGTTAGAGTTATGAAGAGAAACTTAAGGTGGTAAGGCTTTTTTCACTGGAGCTGAGATGAGGTCTTCAAGATTATGAAGTTATTGTATGGTTAATAGTGATAGATTGTTTCACTGGTTGGGTGGGCAGTATTAGAAGGTGTTATGAGAGGAATATTAGAGGATACAAACATTTTTCTGAACGCTTAGGAAAGTTTAGAAAAACCACTTGCCCCAACAAACCATTTTGATTGACCTGTAAAAAAATCTTGCTGGCTTCTTACCATAACCCTCAATCCATTCTTTCAGCAAAAACATATGTAGTTGCTATTGAACCTACATGCTAGTTTGTTCAGTCACTTGCTAATTGACTCTATTCATAGAATTACATAGAATTTTATAGCACAGAAACAGGCCATTTGGCCCAACTGGTCCATGCTGGTGTTTATGCTCCACACGAGCCTCCTCTCACTCCTCTTCATCTCACCCTATCAACATAACCTTCTAATCCTTTCTCTCTCATGTATTTATCTAGCTTCCCCTTAAATGCATCTAGTCTATTCACCTCAACTACTCCTTATGGTAGCGAGTTCCACATTCTCACCACTCTCTGGGTAAAGAAGTTTCTCCTGAATTCCCTATTGGATTTATTAGTGACTATCTTATATTTATGGCCCCTAGTTCTGGTCTCCCCCACAAGTGGAAACATCTTCTCTACATCTACCCTATCAAACCCTTTCATAATCTTAAAGACCTCTATCTGGTCACCCCTCAGTCTTCTCTTTTCTAGAGAAAAGAGCCCCAGCCTGTTCAACCTTTTCTGATAGGTATAATCTCTCAGTTCTGGTATCATCCGAGTAAATCTCTTTTGCTGTACGAATGTTCAGGAAATCTGGCCCTTTGGTGTGAAACAGGTCTGATTGAGTTGCCTAGTTGTTCTTAATTTTAAATGTCCCCCTGATTTTTAAGTTTTTGTCTGGGTTATTAATTTTATGAGTCCCCGCCATAATTCTTTAATGAGGTTGAGCTGTGTCAGGATGCTCAACACCACCACGCTGCTTCTTGAGAAATCAGAATTCATTCTTTGTGAATCCTATTAAGCATTTGCCCCTGCTGTACATAGGAACATCGAAACAGGAGTAGGCCATTCAGCCCCTCGAGCCTGTTCTGCCATTGAATTAGATCATGGCTGATCTGTATCTTAACTCCATCTACCCACCTTGGTTCTGTAACCCTTAATACCCTGGCCCAACAGCTGCAGCTTCTCTTCTCTTGCTCTTGTGGGTTTCTCAAGGCTCCTATCCCAATTCACTGGTTCATACAGGTATCTGGTGGAATAATGCAGAGGAGGTAAGCAGCGACTCTCTGGAGTTAAGGTAGCTCTAAGCTGACACACTTGCTGATGGAGCGTATATCGGGGAATGATTATATCGGGGAGTGAGTATATCAGGGAACGAGTATATCGGGGAATGAGTACATCGGGGAACGATTATATCGGGGAGCAAGTATATCAGGGAACGAGTATATCGGGGAGCGAGTGTATCGGGGAGCGAGGATATCGGCCAGTGAGTGTATCGGGGAACGAGTGTATCAGGGAACGAGTATATCGGGGAACGAGGATATCGGGGAGTGAGTATATCAGGGAACGATTATATCGGGGAGTGAGTATATCGGGAAAAGAGTATATCGGGGAGTGAGTATATCGGGGAACGATTATATCAGGGAGTGAGTATATCGGGGAGTGAGTATATCGGGGAACGAGTATATCGGGGAACGAGTATATCGGGGAGTGAGTATATCGGGGAACGATTATATCGGGGAACGAGTATATCGGGGAACGAGTATATCGGGGAGTGAGTATATCAGGGAACGATTATATCGGGGAGTGAGTATATCGGGGAACAAGTATATCGGGGAGTGAGTATATCGGGGAGTGAGGATATCAGGGAACGATTATATCAGGGAGTGAGTATATCGGGGAGCGAGTATATCGGGGAACGAGTATATCGACCAGTGAGTGTATCGGGGAACGAGTGTATCGGGGAACGATTATATCGGGGAGTGAGTGTATCGGGGAACGATTATATCGTGGAGTGAGGATATCGGGGAACGAGTATATCAGGGAACGATTATATCGGGGAGTGAGTATATCGGGGAACGAGTATATCAGGGAGTGAGTATATCTGGGAGAGAGTATATCTGGGAGTGAGTATATCGGGGAGTGAGTATATCGGGGAGTGAGTATATCGGGGAGTGAGTATATCGGGGAACAAGTATATCGGGGACTGAGTATATCGGGAAAAGAGTATATTGGGGAACGATTATATCAGGGAGTGAGTATATCGGGGAGCGAGTATATCGGGAAAAGAGTATATCGGGAAAAGAGTGTATCGGGAAAAGAGTATATCGGGGAGTGAGTATATCGGGGAGTGAGTATATCGGGGAACGAGTATATTGGGAAAAGAGTATATCGTGGAGTAAGTATATCGGGAAAAGAGTATATCGGGGAGTGAGTATATCGGGGAGTGAGTATATCGGGGAACGAGTATATCGGGAAAAGAGTATATCGGGGAGTAAGTATATTGGGGAACGATTATATCGGGGAGTGAGTATATCGGGGAGAGAGTATATCGGGGAACGATTATATCGGGGAGTGAGTATATCGGGGAACGAGTATATCGGGGAACGAGCATATCGGGGAACGAGTATATCGGGGAATGAGTATATCGGGGAGTGAGTATATCGGGGAACAAGGATATCGGGGAGTGAGTATATCGGGGAGTGAGTATATCGGGGAGTGAGTATATTGGGGAGCGAGTATATCGGGGAACGATTATATCGGGGAGTGAGTATATCGGGGAACGAGTATATCGGGGAACGAGCATATCGGGGAACGAGTATATCGGGGAACGAGTATATCGGGGAGTGAGTATATCGGGGAACAAGGATATCGGGGAGTGAGTATATCGGGGAGTGAGTATATCGGGGAGCGAGTATATCGGGAAAAGAGTATATCGGGAAAAGAGTATATCGGGGAGTGAGTATATCGGGGAGTGATAATATCGGGAAAAGAGAAAATCGGGGAACGAGTATATCGGGGAGTGAGTGTATCGGGGAGTGAGTATATCGGGGAGCGAGTATATCGGGGAACGAGTATATCGGGGAGTGAGTATATCGGGGAACGATTATATCAGGGAGTGAGTATATCGGGCAGCGAGTATATCGGGGAACGAGTATATCGGGGAACGATTATATCAGGGAGTGAGTATATCGGGCAGCGAGTATATCGGGGAACGAGTATATCGGGAAAAGAGTATATCAGAGAGTGAGTATATCGGGGAACGATTATATCGGGGAACGAGTATATCGGGGAACGAGTATATCGGGGAGTGAGTATATCGGGGAACGATTATATCAGGGAGTGAGTATATCGGGAAAAGTGTATATCAGGAAAAGAGTGTATCGGGGAACGAGATTATCGGGGAACGAGTATATCGGGGAGTGAGTATATCGGGGAACGATTATATCAGGGAGTGAGTATATCGGGAAAAGAGTGTATCGGGGAGTGAGTATATAGGGAAAAGTGTATATCAGGAAAACAGTGTATCGGGGAACGAGTATATCGGGGAGTGAGTATATCGGGGAACGATTATATCAGGGAGTGAGTATATCGGGGAACGATTATATCGGGGAATGAGAATATCGGGGAACGAGTATATCGGGAAAAGGGTATATCGGGGAACGAGTATATCAGAGAGTGAGTATATGGGGGAACGATTATATCAGGGAGCGAGTATATTGGGAAAAGAGTATATCGGGGAGTGAGGATATCAGGAAACGAGTATATCGGGGAACGAGTATATCGGGGAACGAGTATATCGGGAAAAGAGTATATCAGAGAGCGAGTATATCGGGGAACGATTATATCGGGCAACGAGTATATCGGGGAACGAGTATATCGGGAAAAGAGTATATCGGGGAATGAGTGTATCGGGAAAAGAGTATATCAGAGAGTGAGTATATCGGGGAACGATTATATCGGGGAACGAGTATATCAGAGAGTGAGTATATCGGGGAACGATTATATCGGGGAACGAGTATATCGGGGAACGAGTATATCGGGAAAAGAGTATATCAGAGAGTGAGTATATCGGGGAACGATTATATCGGGGAACGAGTATATCGGGGAACGAGTATATCGGGGAACGAGTATATCGGGAAAAGAGTATATCAGAGAGTGAGTATATCGGGGAACGATTATATCAGGGAGTGAGTATATCGGGGAGCGAGTATATCGGGAAAAGAGTATATCGGGGAGCGAGTATATCGGGGAGTGAGAATATCGGGAAAAGAGTATATCGGGGAAAGATTATATCGGGGAGTTAGTGTATCGGGGAGTGAGTATATCGGGGAGCGAGTATATCGGGGAACGATTATATCAGGGAGTGAGTATATCGGGGAGCGAGTATATCGGGGAACGAGTATATCGGGGAACGAGTATATCGGGGAACGAGTATATCAGGGAGTGAGTATATCGGGGAACGAGTATATCAGGGAACGAGTATATCGGGGAGTGAGTATATCGGGGAACGATTATATCAGGGAGTGAGTATATCGGGAAAAGAGTATATCGGGGAGTGAGTATATCGGGAAAAGTGAATATCAGGAAAAGAGTGTATTGGGGAACGAGTAAAGCGGGGAACGAGTATATCGGGGAACGAGTATATCGGGGAGTGAGTATATCGGAAAAAGAGTGTATCGGGAAGTGAGTATATCGGGGAGTGAGTATATCGGGGAACGATTATATCAGGGAGTGAGTATATCGGGGAACGAGTATATCGGGGAACAAGTATATCGGGGAACGATTATATCAGGGAGTGAGTATATCGGGGAGCGAGTATATCGGGAAAAGAGTATATCGGGGAACGAGTATATCGGGAAAAGAGTATATCAGAGAGTGAGTATATCGGGGAACGATTATATCAGGGAGTGAGTATATCGGGGAACGAGTATATCGGGGAACGAGTATATCAGAGAGTGAGTATATCGGGGAACGATTATATCAGGGAGTGAGTATATCGGGGAGCGAGTATATCGGGAAAAGAGTATATCGGGGAGCGAGTATATCGGGGAGTGAGAATATCGGGAAAAGAGTATATCGGGGAACGAGTATATCGGGGAGTTAGTGTATCGGGGAGTGAGTATATCGGGGAGCGAGTATATCGGGGAACGATTATATCAGGGAGTGAGTATATCGGGCAGCGAGTATATCGGGCAACGAGTATATCGGGAAAAGAGTATATCAGAGAGTGAGTATATCGGGGAACGATTATATCGGGGAACGAGTATATCAGGGAGCGAGTATATTGGGAAAAGAGTATATCGGGGAGTGAGTATATCGGGAAAAGAGTATATCAGGAAACGAGTATATCGGGAAACGAGTATATCGGGGAACGAGTATATCGGGGAACGAGTATATCGGGAAAAGAGTATATCAGAGAGTGAGTATATCGGGGAACGTGTATATCGGGGAACGAGTATATCGGGAAAAGAGTATATCGGGGAATGAGTGTATCGGGAAAAGAGTATATCAGAGAGTGAGTATATCGGGGAACGATTATATCGGGGAACGAGTATATCGGGGAACGAGTATATCAGAGAGTGAGTATATCGGGGAACGATTATATCAGGGAGTGAGTATATCGGGGAACGATTATATCGGGGAACGTGTATATCGGGGAACGAGTATATCGGGAAAAGAGTATATCGGGGAGTAAGTATATCGGGGAACGATTATATCGGGGAGTGAGTATATCGGGGAGTGAGTGTATCGGGGAACGATTATATCGGGGAGTGAGTATATCGGGGAACGAGTATATCGGGGAACGAGCATATCGGGGAACGAGTATATCGGGGAACGAGTATATCGGGGAGTGAGTATATCGGGGAACAAGGATATCGGGGAGTGAGTATATCGGGGAGTGAGTATATCGGGGAGTGAGTATATCGGGGAGTGAGTATATCGGGGAACGAGTATATCAGGAAATGAGTATATCGGGGACTGAGTATATCGGGGAGTAAGTATATCAGCGAACGATTATATCATGGAACGAGTATATCGGGAAAAGAGTATATCAGAGAGCGAGTATATCGGGGAACGATTATATCAGGGAGTGAGTATATCGGGGAGTGAGTGTATCGGGGAACGATTATATCGGGGAACGAGTATATCGGGGAACGAGTATATCAGAGAGTGAGTATATCGGGGAACGATTATATCAGGGAGTGAGTATATCGGGGAACGAGTATATCGGGGAACGAGGATATCGGGAAAAGAGTATATCAGAGAGTGAGTATATCGGGGAACGATTATATCAGGGAGTGAGTATATCGGGGAGCGAGTATATCGGGAAAAGAGTATATCGGGGAGCGAGTATATCGGGGAGTGAGAATATCGGGAAAAGAGTATATCGGGGAACGAGTATATCGGGGAGCGAGTATATCAGGGAGTGAGTATATCGGGGAGCGAGTATATCGGGGAGCGAGTATATCGGGAAAAGAGTATATCAGAGAGTGAGTATATCGGGGAACGATTATATCAGGGAGTGAGTATATCGGGGAACGAGTATATCGGGGAGTGAGTATATCGGGAAAAGAGTATATCGGGGAACGAGTATATCGGGGAGTGAGTATATCGGGAAAAGAGTATATCGGGGAACGAGTATATCGGGGAGTGAGTATATCGGGGAACGATGATATCAGGGAGTGAGTATATCGGGGAACGATTATATCAGGGAGTGAGTATATCGGGAAAAGAGTATATCGGGGAGTGAGTATATCGGGGAGTGAGTATATCGGGGAACGATTATATCGGGGAACGAGTATATCGGGGAACAAGTATATCGGGGAACAAGTATATCGGGGAGTGAGTATATCGGGGAGCGAATATATCGGGGAGTGAGTGTATCGGGAAAAGAGTATATCCGAGAGTGAGTATATCGGGGAACGATTATATCAGGGAGTGAGTATATCGGGGAACGAGTATATCGGGGAAAGAGTATATCACAGAGTGAGTATATCAGGGAACGATTATATCAGGGAGTGAGTATATCAGGGAACGAGTATATCGGGGAATGAGAATATCGGGGAACGAGTATATCGGGAAAAGGGTATATCGGGGAACGAGTATATCAGAGAGTGAGTATATCGGGGAACGATTATATCAGGGAGTGAGTATATCAGGGAGCGAGTATATTGGGAAAAGAGTATATCGGGGAGTGAGTATATCGGGAAAAGAGTATATCAGGAAACTAGTATATTGGGAAACGAGTATATCGGGGAACGAGCATATCGGGGAGCGAGTATATCAGGGAACGAGTATATCGGGGAACGAGTATATCGGGGAATGAGTGTATCGGGAAAAGAGTATATCAGAGAGTGAGTATATCGGGGAACGATTATATCGGGGAACGAGTATATCGGGGAACGAGGATATCAGAGAGTGAGTATATCGGGGAACGATTATATTCGGAACGAGTATATCGGGAAAAGAGTATATCAGAGAGTGAGTATATCGGGGAACGATTATATCAGGGAGTGAGTATATCGGGGAACGAGTATATCGGGGAACGAGTATATCGGGAAAAGAGTATATCAGAGAGTGAGTATATCGGGGAACGATTATATCAGGGAGTGAGTATATCGGGAAAAGAGTATATCGGGGAACGAGTATATCGGGAAAAGAGTATATCAGAGAGTGAGTATATCGGGGAACGATTATATCAGGGAGTGAGTATATCGGGGAACGAGTATATCGGGTAAAGAGTATATCAGAGAGTGAGTATATCGGGGAACGATTATATCAGGGAACGATTATATCAGGGAGCGAGTATATCGGGAAAAGAGTATATCGGGGAGCGAGTATATCGGGGAGTGAGTATATCGGGAAAAGAGTATATCGGGGAACGAGTATATCGGGGAGTTAGTGTATCGGGGAGTGAGTATATCGGGGAGCGAGTATATCGGGGAACGATTATATCAGGGAGTGAGTATATCGGGCAGCGAGTATATCGGGGAACGAGTATATCGGGAAAAGAGTATATCAGAGAGTGAGTATATCGGGGAACGATTATATCAGGGAACGAGTATAGCGGGGAGTGAGTATATCGGGGAACGATTATATCAGGGAGTGAGTATATTGGGAAAAGTGTATATCAGGAAAAGAGTGTATCGGGGAACGAGAATATCGGGGAACGAGTATATCGGGGAGTGAGTATATCGGGGAACGATTATATCAGGGAGTGAGTATATCGGGAAAAGAGTATATCGGGGAGTGAGTATATCGGGAAAAGTGTATATCAGGAAAAGAGTGTATCAGGGAACGAGTATATCGGGGAGTGAGTATATCGGGGAACGAGTATATCAGGGAGTGAGTATATCGGGGAACGATTATATCGGGGAACGAGTATATCGGGGAACAAGTATATCGGGGAGCGAATATATCGGGGAGTGAGTGTATCGGGAAAAGAGTATATCCGAGAGTGAGTATATCGGGGAACGATTATATCAGGGAGTGAGTATATCGGGGAACGAGTGAATCGGGGAACGAGTATATCAGAGAGTGAGTATATCAGGGAACGATTATATCAGGGAGTGAGTATATCAGGGAACGAGTATATCGGGGAATGAGAATATCGGGGAACGAGTATATCGGGAAAAGGGTATATCGGGGAACGAGTATATCAGAGAGTGAGTATATGGGGGAACGATTATATCAGGGAGTGAGTATATCAGGGAGCGAGTATATTGGGAAAAGAGTATATCGGGGAGTGAGTATATCGGGAAAAGAGTATATCGGGGAACGAGTATATCGGGGAACGAGTATATCCGGAAAAGAGTATATCAGAGAGTGAGTATATCGGGGAACGATTATATCGGGGAACGAGTATATCGGGGAACGAGTATATCGGGAAAAGAGTATATCGGGGAATGAGTGTATCGGGAAAAGAGTATATCAGAGAGTGAGTATATCGGGGAACGATTATATCGGGGAACGAGTATATCGGGGAACGAGTATATCAGAGAGTGAGTATATCGGGGAACGATTATATCAGGGAGTGAGTATATCGGGGAACGATTATATCGGGGAACGAGTATATCGGGGAACGAGTATATCGGGGAGTGAGTATATCGGGGAACGATTATATCAGGGAGTGAGTATATCGGGAAAAGAGTATATCGGGGAGTGAGTATATCGGGAAAAGTGAATATCAGGAAAAGAGTGTATTGGGGAACGAGTAAAGCGGGGAACGAGTATATCGGGGAACGAGTATATCGGGGAGTGAGTATATCGGAAAAAGAGTGTATCGGGAAGTGAGTATATCGGGGAGTGAGTATATCGGGGAACGATTATATCAGGGAGTGAGTATATCGGGGAACGAGTATATCGGGGAACAAGTATATCGGGGAACGATTATATCAGGGAGTGAGTATATCGGGGAGCGAGTATATCGGGAAAAGAGTATATCAGAGAGTGAGTATATCGGGGAACGATTATATCAGGGAGTGAGTATATCGGGGAACGAGTATATCGGGGAACGAGTATATCAGAGAGTGAGTATATCGGGGAACGATTATATCAGGGAGTGAGTATATCGGGGAGCGAGTATATCGGGAAAAGAGTATATCGGGGAGCGAGTATATCGGGGAGTGAGAATATCGGGAAAAGAGTATATCGGGGAACGAGTATATCGGGGAGTTAGTGTATCGGGGAGTGAGTATAACGGGGAGCGAGTATATCGGGGAACGATTATATCAGGGAGTGAGTATATCGGGCAGCGAGTATATCGGGCAACGAGTATATCGGGAAAAGAGTATATCAGAGAGTGAGTATATCGGGGAACGATTATATCGGGGAACGAGTATATCAGGGAGCGAGTATATTGGGAAAAGAGTATATCGGGGAGTGAGTATATCGGGAAAAGAGTATATCAGGAAACGAGTATATCGGGAAACGAGTATATCGGGGAACGAGTATATCGGGGAACGAGTATATCGGGAAAAGAGTATATCAGAGAGTGAGTATATCGGGGAACGTGTATATCGGGGAACGAGTATATCGGGAAAAGAGTATATCGGGGAATGAGTGTATCGGGAAAAGAGTATATCAGAGAGTGAGTATATCGGGGAACGATTATATCGGGGAACGAGTATATCGGGGAACGAGTATATCAGAGAGTGAGTATATCGGGGAACGATTATATCAGGGAGTGAGTATATCGGGGAACGATTATATCGGGGAACGTGTATATCGGGGAACGAGTATATCGGGAAAAGAGTATATCGGGGAGTAAGTATATCGGGGAACGATTATATCGGGGAGTGAGTATATCGGGGAGTGAGTGTATCGGGGAACGATTATATCGGGGAGTGAGTATATCGGGGAACGAGTATATCGGGGAACGAGCATATCGGGGAACGAGTATATCGGGGAACGAGTATATCGGGGAGTGAGTATATCGGGGAACAAGGATATCGGGGAGTGAGTATATCGGGGAGTGAGTATATCGGGGAGTGAGTATATCGGGGAGTGAGTATATCGGGGAACGAGTATATCAGGAAATGAGTATATCGGGGACTGAGTATATCGGGGAGTAAGTATATCAGCGAACGATTATATCATGGAACGAGTATATCGGGAAAAGAGTATATCAGAGAGCGAGTATATCGGGGAACGATTATATCAGGGAGTGAGTATATCGGGGAGTGAGTGTATCGGGGAACGATTATATCGGGGAACGAGTATATCGGGGAACGAGTATATCAGAGAGTGAGTATATCGGGGAACGATTATATCAGGGAGTGAGTATATCGGGGAACGAGTATATCGGGGAACGAGGATATCGGGAAAAGAGTATATCAGAGAGTGAGTATATCGGGGAACGATTATATCAGGGAGTGAGTATATCGGGGAGCGAGTATATCGGGAAAAGAGTATATCGGGGAGCGAGTATATCGGGGAGTGAGAATATCGGGAAAAGAGTATATCGGGGAACGAGTATATCGGGGAGCGAGTATATCAGGGAGTGAGTATATCGGGGAGCGAGTATATCGGGGAGCGAGTATATCGGGAAAAGAGTATATCAGAGAGTGAGTATATCGGGGAACGATTATATCAGGGAGTGAGTATATCGGGGAACGAGTATATCGGGGAGTGAGTATATCGGGAAAAGAGTATATCGGGGAACGAGTATATCGGGGAGTGAGTATATCGGGAAAAGAGTATATCGGGGAACGAGTATATCGGGGAGTGAGTATATCGGGGAACGATGATATCAGGGAGTGAGTATATCGGGGAACGATTATATCAGGGAGTGAGTATATCGGGAAAAGAGTATATCGGGGAGTGAGTATATCGGGGAGTGAGTATATCGGGGAACGATTATATCGGGGAACGAGTATATCGGGGAACAAGTATATCGGGGAACAAGTATATCGGGGAGTGAGTATATCGGGGAGCGAATATATCGGGGAGTGAGTGTATCGGGAAAAGAGTATATCCGAGAGTGAGTATATCGGGGAACGATTATATCAGGGAGTGAGTATATCGGGGAACGAGTATATCGGGGAAAGAGTATATCACAGAGTGAGTATATCAGGGAACGATTATATCAGGGAGTGAGTATATCAGGGAACGAGTATATCGGGGAATGAGAATATCGGGGAACGAGTATATCGGGAAAAGGGTATATCGGGGAACGAGTATATCAGAGAGTGAGTATATCGGGGAACGATTATATCAGGGAGTGAGTATATCAGGGAGCGAGTATATTGGGAAAAGAGTATATCGGGGAGTGAGTATATCGGGAAAAGAGTATATCAGGAAACTAGTATATTGGGAAACGAGTATATCGGGGAACGAGCATATCGGGGAGCGAGTATATCAGGGAACGAGTATATCGGGGAATGAGTGTATCGGGAAAAGAGTATATCAGAGAGTGAGTATATCGGGGAACGATTATATCGGGGAACGAGTATATCGGGGAACGAGGATATCAGAGAGTGAGTATATCGGGGAACGATTATATTCGGAACGAGTATATCGGGAAAAGAGTATATCAGAGAGTGAGTATATCGGGGAACGATTATATCAGGGAGTGAGTATATCGGGGAACGATTATATCAGGGAGTGAGTATATCGGGAAAAGAGTATATCGGGGAACGAGTATATCGGGAAAAGAGTATATCAGAGAGTGAGTATATCGGGGAACGATTATATCAGGGAGTGAGTATATCGGGGAACGAGTATATCGGGTAAAGAGTATATCAGAGAGTGAGTATATCGGGGAACGATTATATCAGGGAACGATTATATCAGGGAGCGAGTATATCGGGAAAAGAGTATATCGGGGAGCGAGTATATCGGGGAGTGAGTATATCGGGAAAAGAGTATATCGGGGAACGAGTATATCGGGGAGTTAGTGTATCGGGGAGTGAGTATATCGGGGAGCGAGTATATCGGGGAACGATTATATCAGGGAGTGAGTATATCGGGCAGCGAGTATATCGGGGAACGAGTATATCGGGAAAAGAGTATATCAGAGAGTGAGTATATCGGGGAACGATTATATCAGGGAACGAGTATAGCGGGGAGTGAGTATATCGGGGAACGATTATATCAGGGAGTGAGTATATTGGGAAAAGTGTATATCAGGAAAAGAGTGTATCGGGGAACGAGAATATCGGGGAACGAGTATATCGGGGAGTGAGTATATCGGGGAACGATTATATCAGGGAGTGAGTATATCGGGAAAAGAGTATATCGGGGAGTGAGTATATCGGGAAAAGTGTATATCAGGAAAAGAGTGTATCAGGGAACGAGTATATCGGGGAGTGAGTATATCGGGGAACGAGTATATCGGGGAGCGAGTATATCGGAAAAAGAGTGTATCGGGGAGTGAGTATATCGGGGAGTGAGTATATCGGGGAACGTTTATATCAGGGAGTGAGTATATCGGGGAACGAGTATATCGGGGAACAAGTATATCGGGGAGCGAATATATCGGGGAGTGAGTGTATCGGGAAAAGAGTATATCCGAGAGTGAGTATATCGGGGAACGATTATATCAGGGAGTGAGTATATCGGGGAACGAGTGAATCGGGGAACGAGTATATCAGAGAGTGAGTATATCAGGGAACGATTATATCAGGGAGTGAGTATATCAGGGAACGAGTATATCGGGGAATGAGAATATCGGGGAACGAGTATATCGGGAAAAGGGTATATCGGGGAACGAGTATATCAGAGAGTGAGTATATGGGGGAACGATTATATCAGGGAGTGAGTATATCAGGGAGCGAGTATATTGGGAAAAGAGTATATCGGGGAGTGAGTATATCGGGAAAAGAGTATATCGGGGAACGAGTATATCGGGGAACGAGTATATCCGGAAAAGAGTATATCAGAGAGTGAGTATATCGGGGAACGATTATATCGGGGAACGAGTATATCGGGGAACGAGTATATCGGGAAAAGAGTATATCGGGGAATGAGTGTATCGGGAAAAGAGTATATCAGAGAGTGAGTATATCGGGGAACGATTATATCGGGGAACGAGTATATCGGGGAACGAGTATATCAGAGAGTGAGTATATCGGGGAACGATTATATCAGGGAGTGAGTATATCGGGGAACGATTATATCGGGGAACGAGTATATCGGGGAACGAGTATATCGGGAAAAGAGTATATCAGAGAGTGAGTATATCGGGGAACGATTATATCGGGGAACGAGTATATCGGGGAACGAGTATATCGCGAAAAGAGTATATCAGAGAGTGAGTATATCGGGGAACGATTATATCAGGGAGTGAGTATATCGGGGAACGAGTATATCGGGAAAAGGGTATATCGGGGAACGAGTATATCGGGGAACGAGTATATCGGGGAACGAGTATATCGGGGAAAGATTATATCGGGGAGTTAGTGTATCGGGGAGTGAGTATATCGGGGAGTGAGTATATCGGGGAACGATTATATCAGGGAGTGAGTATATCGGGGAACGAGTATATCGGGGAACGAGTATATCAGAGAGTGAGTATATCGGGGAACGATTATATCAGGGAGTGAGTATATCGGGGAACGATTATATCGGGGAACGAGTATATCGGGAAACGAGTATATCGGGAAAAGAGTATATCAGAGAGTGAGTATATCGGGGAACGATTATATCGGGGAACGAGTATATCGGGGAACGAGTATATCGCGAAAAGAGTATATCAGAGAGTGAGTATATCGGGGAACGATTATATCAGGGAGTGAGTATATCGGGGAGCGAGTATATCGGGAAAAGAGTATATCGGGGAGCGAGTATATCGGGGAGTGAGAATATCGGGAAAAGAGTATATCGGGGAAAGATTATATCGGGGAGTTAGTGTATCGGGGAGTGAGTATATCGGGGAGCGAGTATATCGGGGAACGATTATATCAGGGAGTGAGTATATCGGGGAACGAGTGTATCGGGGAACGAGTATATCGGGAAAAGAGTATATCAGAGAGTGAGTATATCGGGGAACGATTATATCAGGGAGTGAGTATATCGGGGAGCGAGTATATCGGGAAAAGAGTATATCGGGGAGCGAGTATATCGGGGAGTGAGAATATCGGGAAAAGAGTATATCGGGGAAAGATTATATCGGGGAGTTAGTGTATCGGGGAGTGAGTATATCGGGGAGCGAGTATATCGGGGAATGATTAGATCAGGGAGTGATTATATCGGGCAGCGAGTATATCGGGCAACGTGTATATCGGGAAAAGAGTATATCAGAGAGTGAGTATATCGGGGAACGATTATATCGGGGAACGAGTATATCAGGGAGCAAGTATTATGGGAAAAGAGTATATCGGGGAGTGAGTATATCGGGAAAAGAGTATATCAGGAAACGAGTATATCGGGAAACGAGTATATTGGGGAACGAGTATATCGGGGAACGAGTATATCGGGAAAAGAGTATATCAGAGAGTGAGTATATCGGGGAACGAGTATATCGGGGAACGAGTATATCGGGAAAAGAGTATATCGGGGAATGAGTGTATCGGGAAAAGAGTATATCAGAGAGTGAGTATATCGGGGAACGATTATATCGGGGAACGAGTATATCAGAGAGTGAGTATATCGGGGAACGATTATATCAGGGAGTGAGTATATCGGGGAACGATTATATCGGGGAACGAGTATATCGGGGAACGAGTATATCGGGAAAAGAGTATATCAGAGAGTGAGTATATCGGGGAACGATTATATCAGGGAGTGAGTATATCGGGGAACAAGTATATCGGGGAACGATTATATCAGGGAGTGAGTATATCGGGGAGCGAGTATATCGGGAAAAGAGTATATCGGAGAACGAGTATATCGGGAAAAGAGTATATCGGGGAACGAGTATATCGGAGAGTGAGTATATCGGGGAACGATTATATCAGGGAGTGAGTATATCGGGGAACGAGTATATTGGGGAACGAGTATATCAGAGAGTGAGTATATCGGGGAACGATTATATCAGGGAGTGAGTATATCGGGGAGCGAGTATATCGGGAAAAGAGTATATCGGGGAGCGAGTATATCGGGGAGTGAGAATATCGGGAAAAGAGTATATCGGGGAACGAGTATATCGGGGAGTTAGTGTATCGGGGAGTGAGTATATCGGGGAGCGAGTATATCGGGGAACGATTAGATCAGGGAGTGATTATATCGGGCAGCGAGTATATCGGGCAACGAGTATATCGGGAAAAGAGTATATCAGAGAGTGAGTATATCGGGGAACGATTATATCGGGGAACGAGTATATCAGGGAGCGAGTATATTGGGAAAAGAGTATATCGGGGAGTGAGTATATCGGGAAAAGAGTATATCAGGAAACGAGTATATCGGGAAACGAGTATATCGGGGAACGAGTATATCGGGGAACGAGTATATCGGGAAAAGAGTATATCGGAGAACGAGTATATCGGGAAAAGAGTATATCGGGGAGTGAGTATATCGGGGAACGAGTATATCGGGGAACGAGTATATCGGGAAAAGAGTATATCGGGGAATGAGTGTATCGGGAAAAGAGTATATCAGAGAGTGAGTATATCGGGGAACGATTATATCGGGGAACGAGTATATCAGAGTGTGAGTACATCGGGGAACGATTATATCAGGGAGTGAGTATATCGGGGAACGATTATATCGGGGAACGAGTATATCGGGGAACGAGTATATCGGGAAAAGAGTATATCAGAGAGTGAGTATATCGGGGAACGATTATATCAGGGAGTGAGTATATCGGGGAACGAGTGTATCGGGGAACGAGTATATCGGGAAAAGAGTATATCAGAGAGTGAGTATATCGGGGAACGATTATATCAGGGAGTGAGTATATCGGGGAGCGAGTATATCGGGAAAAGAGTATATCGGGGAGCGAGTATATCGGGGAGTGAGAATATCGGGAAAAGAGTATATCGGGGAAAGATTATATCGGGGAGTTAGTGTATCGGGGAGTGAGTATATCGGGGAGCGAGTATATCGGGGAATGATTAGATCAGGGAGTGATTATATCGGGCAGCGAGTATGTCGGGCAACGTGTATATCGGGAAAAGAGTATATCAGAGAGTGAGTATATCGGGGAACGATTATATCGGGGAACGAGTATATCAGGGAGCAAGTATATTGGGAAAAGAGTATATCGGGGAGTGAGTATATCGGGAAAAGAGTATATCAGGAAACGAGTATATCGGGAAACGAGTATATTGGGGAACGAGTATATCGGGGAACGAGTATATCGGGAAAAGAGTATATCAGAGAGTGAGTATATCGGGGAACGAGTATATCGGGGAACGAGTATATCGGGAAAAGAGTATATCGGGGAATGAGTGTATCGGGAAAAGAGTATATCAGAGAGTGAGTATATCGGGGAACGATTATATCGGGGAACGAGTATATCAGAGAGTGAGTATATCGGGGAACGATTATATCAGGGAGTGAGTATATCGGGGAACGATTATATCGGGGAACGAGTATATCGGGGAACGAGTATATCGGGAAAAGAGTATATCAGAGAGTGAGTATATCGGGGAACGATTATATCAGGGAGTGAGTATATCGGGGAACGAGTATATCGGGAAAAGAGTATATCAGAGAGTGAGTATATCGGGGAACGATTATATCAGGGAGTGAGTATATCGGGGAGCGAGTATATCGGGAAAAGAGTATATCGGGGAGCGAGTATATCGGGGAGTGAGAATATCGGGAAAAGAGTATATCGGGGAAAGATTATATCGGGGAGTTAGTGTATCGGGGAGTGAGTATATCGGGGAGCGAGTATATCGGGGAACGATTATATCAGGGAGTGAGTATATCGGGGAGCGAGTATATCGGGGAACGAGTATATCGGGAAAAGAGTATATCAGAGAGTGAGTATATCGGGGAACGATTATATCGGGGAACGAGTATATCGGGGAACGAGTATATCGGGAAAAGAGTATATCGGGGAATGAGTGTATCGGGAAAAGAGTATATCAGAGAGTGAGTATATCGGGGAACGATTATATCGGGGAACGAGTATATCGGGGAACGAGTATATCAGAGAGTGAGTATATCGGGGAACGATTATATCAGGGAGTGAGTATATCGGGGAACGATTATATCGGGGAACGAGTATATCGGGGAACGAGTGTATCGGGGAATGAGAATATCGGGGAACGAGTCTATCGGGAAAAGGGTATATCGGGGAACGAGTATATCAGAGAGTGAGTATATGGGGGAACGATTATATCAGGGAGTGAGTATATCAGGGAGCGAGTATATTGGGAAAAGAGTATATCGGGGAGTGAGTATATCGGGAAAAGAGTATATCGGGGAACGAGTATATCGGGGAACGAGTATATCGGGAAAAGAATATATCAGAGAGTGAGTATATCGGGGAACGATTATATCGGGGAACGAGTATATCGGGGAACGAGTATATCGGGAAAAGAGTATATCGGGGAGTGAGTATATCAGGAAACGAGTATATCGGGGAACGAGTATATCGGGGAATGAGTGTATCGGGAAAAGAGTATATCAGAGAGTGAGTATATCGGGGAACAATTATATCGGGGAACGAGTATATCGGGGAACGAGTATATCAGAGAGTGAGTATATCGGGGAACGATTATATCAGGGAGTAAGTATATCGGGGAACGATTATATCGGGGAACGAGTATATCGGGGAACGAGTATATCGGGAAAAGAGTATATCAGAGAGTGAGTATATCGGGGAACGATTATATCGGCGAACGAGTATATCGGGGAACGAGTATATCGGGGAACGAGTATATCAGAGAGTGAGTATATCGGGGAACGATTATATCAGGGAGTGAGTATATCGGGGAGCGAGTATATCGGGAAAAGAGTATATCAGAGAGTGAGTATATCGGGGAACGATTATATCGGGGAACGAGTATATCGGGGAGTGAGTATATCGGGGAACGATTATATCAGGGAGTGAGTATATCGGGGAACGATTATATCAGGGAGTGAGTATATTGGGAAAAGTGTATATCAGGAAAAGAGTGTATCGGGGAACGAGTATATCGGGGAGTGAGTATATCGGGGAACGATTATATCAGGGAGTGAGTATATCGGGAAAAGAGTATATCGGGGAGTGAGTATATCGGGAAAAGTGTATATCAGGAAAAGAGTGTATCGGGGAACGAGTATATCGGGGAGTGAGTATATCGGGGAACGAGTATATCGGGGAGCGAGTATATCGGAAAAAGAGTGTATCGGGGAGTGAGTATATCGGGGAGTGAGTATATCGGGGAACGTTTATATCAGGGAGTGAGTATATCGGGGAACGATTATATCGGGGAACGAGTATATCGGGGAGTGAGTGTATCGGGAAAAGAGTATATCCGAGAGTGAGTATATCGGGGAACGATTATATCAGGGAGTGAGTATATCGGGGAACGAGTGTATCGGGGAACGAGTATATCAGAGAGTGAGTATATCAGGGAACGAGTATATCGGGGAATGAGAATATCGGGGAACGAGTATATCAGAGAGTGAGTATATCAGGGAACGAGTATATCGGGGAGTGAGTATATCAGGGAACGATTATATCAGGGAGTGAGTATATCAGGGAACGAGTATATCGGGGAATGAGAATATCGGGGAACGAGTATATCGGGAAAAGGGTATATCGGGGAACGAGTATATCAGAGAGTGAGTATATGGGGGAACGATTATATCAGGGAGTGAGTATATCAGGGAGCGAGTATATTGGGAAAAGAGTATATCGGGGAGTGAGTATATCGGGAAAAGAGTATATCGGGGAACGAGTATATCGGGGAACGAGTATATCCGGAAAAGAGTATATCAGAGAGTGAGTATATCGGGGAACGATTATATCGGGGAACGAGTATATCGGGGAACGAGTATATCGGGAAAAGAGTATATCGGGGAATGAGTGTATCGGGAAAAGAGTATATCAGAGAGTGAGTATATCGGGGAACGATTATATCGGGGAACGAGTATATCGGGGAACGAGTATATCAGAGAGTGAGTATATCGGGGAACGATTATATCAGGGAGTGAGTATATCGGGGAACGATTATATCGGGGAACGAGTATATCGGGGAACGAGTATATCGGGAAAAGAGTATATCAGAGAGTGAGTATATCGGGGAACGATTATATCGGGGAACGAGTATATCGGGGAACGAGTATATCGCGAAAAGAGTATATCAGAGAGTGAGTATATCGGGGAACGATTATATCAGGGAGTGAGTATATCGGGGAACGAGTATATCGGGAAAAGGGTATATCGGGGAACGAGTATATCGGGGAACGAGTATATCGGGGAACGAGTATATCGGGGAAAGATTATATCGGGGAGTTAGTGTATCGGGGAGTGAGTATATCGGGGAGTGAGTATATCGGGGAACGATTATATCAGGGAGTGAGTATATCGGGGAACGAGTATATCGGGGAACGAGTATATCAGAGAGTGAGTATATCGGGGAACGATTATATCAGGGAGTGAGTATATTGGGGAGCGAGTATATCGGGAAAAGAGTATATCGGGGAGCGAGTATATCGGGGAGTTAGTGTATCGGGGAGTGTGTATATCGGGGAGCGAGTATATCGGGGAACGATTATATCAGGGAGTGAGTATATCGGGCAGCGAGTATATCGGGGAACGAGTATATCGGGAAAAGAGTATATCGGGGAACGAGTATATCGGGGAGTTAGTGTATCGGGGAGTGTGTATATCGGGGAGCGAGTATATCGGGGAACGATTATATCAGGGAGTGAGTATATCGGGCAGCGAGTATATCGGGGAACGAGTATATCGGGAAAAGAGTATATCAGAGAGTGAGTATATCGGGGAACGATTATATCGGGGAACGAGGATATCGGGAAAAGAGTATATCAGAGAGTGAGTATATCGGGGAACGATTATATCGGGGAATGAGTATATCGGGGAACGAGTATATCGGGGAGTGAGAACATCGGGAAAAGAATATATCGGGGAGTGAGTATATCGGGAAAAGTGTATATCAGGAAAAGAGTGAATCGGGGAACGAGAATATCGGGGAACGAGTATATCGGGGAACGAGTATATCGGGGAGTGAGTATATCGGGAAAAGACTATATCGGGGAGTGAGTATATCGGGAAAAGACTATATCGGGGAGTGAGTATATCGGGAAAAGTTTATATCAGGAAAAGAGTGTATCGGGGAACGAGTATATCGGGGAGTGAGTATATCGGGGAACGAGTATATCGGGGAACGAGAATATCGGGGAACGAGTATATCGGGGAGTGAGTATATCGGGGAACGATTATATCAGGGAGTGAGTATATCGGGAAAAGACTATATCGGGGAGTGAGTATATCGGGAAAAGTTTATATCAGGAAAAGAGTGTATCGGGGAACGAGTATATCGGGGAGTGAGTATATCGGGGAACGAGTATATCGGGGAGCGAGTATATCGGAAAAAGAGTGTATCGGGGAGTGAGTATATCGGGGAACGTTTATATCAGGGAGTGAGTATATCGGGGAACGATTATATCGGGGAACGAGTATATCGGGGAACAAGTATATCGGGGAACAAGTATATCGGGGAGCGAATATATCGGGGAGTGAGTGTATCGGGAAAAGAATATATCCGAGAGTGAGTATATCGGGGAACGATTATATCAGGGAGTGAGTATATCGGGGAACGAGTATATCGGGGAACGAGTATATCGGGGAACGAGTATATCGGGGAGTTAGTGTATCGGGGAGTGTGTATATCGGGGAGCGAGTATATCGGGGAACGATTATATCAGGGAGTGAGTATATCGGGCAGCGAGTATATCGGGGAACGAGTATATCGGGAAAAGAGTATATCAGAGAGTGAGTATATCGGGGAACGATTATATCGGGGAATGAGTATATCGGGGAGTGAGTACATCGGGAAAAGAGTATATCAGAGAGTGAGTATATCGGGGAACGATTATATCAGGGAGTGAGTATATCGGGGAACGAGTATATCGGGGAACGAGTATATCGGGGAACGAGTATATCGGGGAACGAGTATATCAGAGAGTGAGTATATCAGGGAACGATTATATCAGGGAGTGAGTATATCAGGGAACGAGTATATCGGGGAATGAGAATATCGGGGAACGAGTATATCGGGAAAAGGGTATATCGGGGAACGAGTATATCGGGGAGTTAGTGTATCGGGGAGTGTGTATATCGGGGAGCGAGTATATCGGGGAACGATTATATCAGGGAGTGAGTATATCGGGCAGCGAGTATATCGGGGAACGAGTATATCGGGAAAAGAGTATATCAGAGAGTGAGTATATCGGGGAACGATTATATCGGGGAATGAGTATATCGGGGAGTGAGTACATCGGGAAAAGAGTATATCAGAGAGTGAGTATATCGGGGAACGATTATATCAGGGAGTGAGTATATCGGGGAACGAGTATATCGGGGAACGAGTATATCAGAGAGTGAGTATATCAGGGAACGATTATATCAGGGAGTGAGTATATCAGGGAACGAGTATATCGGGGAATGAGAATATCGGGGAACGAGTATATCGGGAAAAGGGTATATCGGGGAACGAGTATATCAGAGAGTGAGTATATGGGGGAACGATTATATCAGGGAGTGAGTATATCAGGGAGCGAGTATATTGGGAAAAGAGTATATCGGGGAGTGAGTCTATCGGGAAAAGAGTATATCAGGAAACGAGTATATCGGGGAACGAGTATATCGGGGAACGAGTATATCGGGAAAAGAGTATATCAGAGAGTGAGTATATCGGGGAATGATTATATCGGGGAACGAGTATATCGGGGAACGAGTATATCGGGAAAAGAGTATATCGGGGAATGAGTGTATCGGGAAAAGAGTATATCAGAGAGTGAGTATATCGGGGAACGATTATATCGGGGAACGAGTATATCGGGGAACGAGTATATCAGAGAGTGAGTATATCGGGGAACGATTATATCAGGGAGTGAGTATATCGGGGAACGATTATATCGGGGAACGAGTATATCGGGGAACGAGTATATCGGGAAAAGAGTATATCAGAGAGTGAGTATATCGGGGAACGATTATATCAGGGAGTGAGTATATCGGGGAACGAGTATATCGGGGAACGAGTATATCGGGAAAAGAGTATATCAGAGAGTGAGTATATCGGGGCACGATTATATCAGGGAGTGAGTATATCGGGGAGCGAGTATATCGGGAAAAGAGTATATCAGGGAGCGAGTATATCGGGGAGTGAGAATATCGGGAAAAGAGTATATCGGGGAAAGATTATATCGGGGAGTTAGTGTATCGGGGAGTGAGTATATCGGGGAGCGAGTATATCGGGGAACGATTATATCAGGGAGTGAGTATATCGGGGAGCGAGTATATCGGGGAACGAGTATATCGGGAAAAGAGTATATCAGGGAGTGAGTATATCGGGGAACGATTATATCAGGGAGTGAGTATATCGGGGAACGAGTATATCGGGGAACGAGTTTATCGGGGAGTGAGTATATCGGGGAACGATTATATCAGGGAGTGAGTATATCGGGAAAAGAGTATATCGGGGAGTGAGTATATCGGGAAAAGTCTATATCAGGAAAAGAGTGCATCGGGGAACGAGTATATCGGGGAACGAGTATATCGGGGAACGAGTATATCGGGGAGTGAGTATATCGGAAAAAGAGTGTATCGGGGAGTGAGTATATCGGGGAGTGAGTATATCGGGGAACGATTATATCAGGGAGTGAGTATATCGGGGAACGAGTATATCGGGGAACAAGTATATCGGGGAACGAGTATATCGGGGAGCGAATATATCGGGGAGTGAGTGTATCGGGAAAAGAGTATATCCGAGAGTGAGTATATCGGGGAACGATTATATCAGGGAGTGAGTATATCGGGGAACGAGTATATCGGGGAACGAGTATATCAGAGAGTGAGTATATCAGGGAACGATTATATCAGGGAGTGAGTATATCAGGGAACGATTATATCAGGGAGTGAGTATATCAGGGAACGATTATATCAGGGAGTGAGTATATCAGGGAACGAGTATATCGGGGAGCGAGTATATCGGGGAGCGAGTATATTGGGAAAAGAGTATATCGGGGAGTGAGTATATCGGGAAAAGAGTATATCGGGGAACGAGTATATCAGAGAGTGAGTATATCGGGGAACGATTATATCAGGGAGTGAGTATATCAGGGAGTGAGTATATCGGGGAGCGAGTATATCGGGGAGCGAGTATATTGGGAAAAGAGTATATCGGGGAGTGAGTATATCGGGAAAAGAGTATATCAGGAAAAGAGTATATCGGGAAACGTGTATATCGGGGAGTGAGTATATCGGGGAGTGAGTATATCGGGGAACGAGTATATCGGGGAGCGAGTATATCGGGAAAAGAGTGTATCGGGGAGTGAGTATATCGGGGAGTGAGTATATCGGGGAGCGAGTATATCGGGGAGCGAGTGTATCGGGAAAACAGTATATCAGAGAGTGAGTATATCGGGGAACGATTATATCAGGGAGTGAGTATATCGGGGAACGAGTATATCGGGACAAGAGTATATCGGGGAACGAGTATATCAGAGAGTGAGTATATCGGGGAACAATTATATCAGCGAGTGAATATATCGGGGAACGAGTATATCGGGAAAAGAGTGTATCGGGGAACGAGTATATCAGGATGTGAGTATATCGGGGAACGAGTATATCGGGACAAGAGTATATCGGGGAACGAGTATATCAGGGAGTGAATATATCGGGGAACGAGTATATCGGGAAAAGAGTATATCGGGGAGTGAGTGTATCGGGGAACGAGAATATCAGAGAGTGAGTATATCGGGGAACGATTATATCAGGGAGTGAGTGTATCGGGGAGTGAGTATATCGGGGAGCGAGTATATCGGGGAGCGAGTATATCGGGGAACGAGTATATCGGGGAACGAGTATATCGGGGAACGAGTATATCGGGGAGTGAGTGTATCGGGGAACGAGAATATCGGGGAGTGAGTGTATCGGGGAGTGAGTATATCGGGGAGTGAGTATATCGGGGAGTGAGTATATCGGGGAACGAGTATATCGGGGAGTGAGTATATCGGGGAACGAGTATATCGGGGAGTGAGTGTATCGGGGAGTGAGTATATCGGGGAACGAGTATATCGGGGAGTGAGTGTATCGGGGAGTGAGTATATCGGGGAGTGAGTATATCGGGGAGTGAGTATATCGGGGAACGAGTATATCGGGGAGCGAGTGTATCGGGGAGTGAGTATATCGGGGAGTGAGTATATCGGGGAGTGAGTGTATCGGGGAGTGAGTATATCGGGGAGTGAGTATATCGGGGAACGAGTATATCGGGGAACGAGTATATCGGGGAACGAGTATATCGGGGAGAGAGTGTATCGGGGAGTGAGTGTATCGGGGAGTGAGTGTATCGGGGAGCGAGTGTATCGGGGAGTCAGTGTATCGGGGAGTGAGTGTATCGGGGAGCGAGTGTATCGGGGAGTGAGTGTATCGGGGAGCGAGTGTATCGGGGAGCGAGTGTATCGGGGAGCGAGTGTATCGGGGAGCGAGTGTATCGGGGAGTGAGTGTATCGGGGAGTGAGTGTATCGGGGAGTCAGTGTATCGGGGAGCGAGTGTATCGGGGAGTGAGTGTATCGGGGAGCGAGTGTATCGGGGAGTCAGTGTATCGGGGAGTGAGTGTATCGGGGAGTGAGTGTATCGGGGAGTCAGTGTATCGGGGAGTGAGTGTATCGGGGAGCGAGTGTATCGGGGAGTGAGTGTATCGGGGAGCGAGTGTATCGGGGAGTGAGTGTATCGGGGAGCGAGTGTCTCGGGGAGTCAGTGTATCGGGGAGTGAGTGTATCGGGGAGTGAGTGTATCGGGGAGCGAGTGTATCGGGGAGCGAGTGTATCGGGGAGCGAGTGTATCGGGGAGTGAGTGTATCGGGGAGCGAGTGTATCGGGGAGCGAGTGTATCGGGGAGTGAGTGTATCGGGGAGCGAGTGTATCGGGGAGCGAGTGTATCGGGGAGCGAGTGTATCGGGGAGTGAGTGTATCGGGGAGCGAGTGTATCGGGGAGTGAGTGTATCGGGGAGTCAGTGTATCGGGGAGCGAGTGTATCGGGGAGCGAGTGTATCGGGGAGTCAGTGTATCGGGGAGTGAGTGTATCGGGGAGTCAGTGTATCGGGGAGCGAGTGTATCGGGGAGTGAGTGTATCGGGGAGTCAGTGTATCGGGGAGAGAGTGTATCGGGGAGTGAGTGTATCGGGGAGCGAGTGTATCGGGGAGTCAGTGTATCGGGGAGCGAGTGTATCGGGGAGTGAGTGTATCGGGGAGCGAGTGTATCGGGGAGTCAGTGTATCGGGGAGCGAGTGTATCGGGGAGCGAGTGTATCGGGGAGTCAGTGTATCGGGGAGCGAGTGTATCGGGGAGTGAGTGTATCGGGGAGTCAGTGTATCGGGGAGTGAGTGTATCGGGGAGCGAGTGTATCGGGGAGCGAGTGTATCGGGGAGTGAGTGTATCGGGGAGTCAGTGTATCGGGGAGTCAGTGTATCGGGGAGCGAGTGTATCGGGGAGCGAGTGTATCGGGGAGGGAGTGTATCGGGGAGTGAGTGTATCGGGGAGTGAGTGTATCGGGGAGTGAGTGTATCGGGGAGTGAGTGTATCGGGGAGTGAGTGTATCGGGGAGTGAGTGTATCGGGGAGTCAGTGTATCGGGGAGTGAGTGTATCGGGGAGTGAGTGTATCGGGGAGCGAGTGTATCGGGGAGTGAGTGTATCGGGGAGTCAGTGTATCGGGGAGCGAGTGTATCGGGGAGCGAGTGTATCGGGGAGTCAGTGTATCGGGGAGTGAGTGTATCGGGGAGTCAGTGTATCGGGGAGCGAGTGTATCGGGGAGTGAGTGTATCGGGGAGTCAGTGTATCGGGGAGAGAGTGTATCGGGGAGTGAGTGTATCGGGGAGCGAGTGTATCGGGGAGTCAGTGTATCGGGGAGCGAGTGTATCGGGGAGTGAGTGTATCGGGGAGCGAGTGTATCGGGGAGTCAGTGTATCGGGGAGCGAGTGTATCGGGGAGCGAGTGTATCGGGGAGTCAGTGTATAGGGGAGCGAGTGTATCGGGGAGTGAGTGTATCGGGGAGTCAGTGTATCGGGGAGTGAGTGTATCGGGGAGCGAGTGTATCGGGGAGCGAGTGTATCGGGGAGTCAGTGTATCGGGGAGTGAGTGTATCGGGGAGTGAGTGTATCGGGGAGCGAGTGTATCGGGGAGTCAGTGTATTGGGGAGTGAGTGTATCGGGGAGTGAGTGTATCGGGGAGCGAGTGTATCGGGGAGTCAGTGTATCGGGGAGCGAGTGTATCGGGGAGTCAGTGTATCGGGGAGTGAGTGTATCGGGGAGTGAGTGTATCGGGGAGTCAGTGTATCGGGGAGCGAGTGTATCGGGGAGTCAGTGTATCGGGGAGCGAGTGTATCGGGGAGCGAGTGTATCGGGGAGCGAGTGTATCGGGGAGCGAGTGTATCGGGGAGCGAGTGTATCGGGGAGCGAGTGTATCGGGGAGCGAGTGTATCGGGGAGCGAGTGTCTCGGGGAGTCAGTGTATCGGGGAGTGAGTGTATCGGGGAGTGAGTGTGTCGGGGAGTGAGTGTATCGGGGAGTGAGTGTATCGGGGAGTGAGTGTATCGGGGAGTGAGTGTATCGGGGAGTGAGTGTATCGGGGAGCGAGTGTATCGGGGAGTGAGTGTATCGGGGAGCGAGTGTATCGGGGAGTGAGTGTATCGGGGAGTGAGTGTATCGGGGAGTGAGTGTATCGGGGAGTGAGTATATCGGGGAGTGAGTGTATCGGGGAGCGAGTATATCGGGGAGTGAGTGTATCGGGGAGCGAGTGTATCGGGGAGTGAGTGTATCGGGGAGTCAGTGTATCGGGGAGTGAGTGTATCGGGGAGTGAGTGTATCGGGGAGTCAGTGTATCGGGGAGTGAGTGTATCGGGGAGTCAGTGTATCGGGGAGTGAGTGTATCGGGGAGTGAGTGTATCGGGGAGCGAGTGTATCGGGGAGTGAGTGTATCGGGGAGCGAGTGTATCGGGGAGCGAGTGTATCGGGGAGCGAGTGTATCGGGGAGTGAGTGTATCGGGGAGTGAGTGTATCGGGGAGCGAGTGTATCGGGGAGTGAGTGTATCGGGGAGTGAGTGTATCGGGGAGTGAGTGTATCGGGGAGTCAGTGTATCGGGGAGTCAGTGTATCGGGGAGTGAGTGTATCGGGGAGTGAGTGTATCGGGGAGTGAGTGTATCGGGGAGCGAGTGTATCGGGGAGTCAGTGTATCGGGGAGTGAGTGTATCGGGGAGTGAGTGTATCGGGGAGCGAGTGTATCGGGGAGCGAGTGTATCGGGGAGCGAGTGTATCGGGGAGTGAGTGTATCGGGGAGTGAGTGTATCGGGGAGTGAGTGTATCGGGGAGTGAGTGTATCGGGGAGTGAGTGTATCGGGGAGTGAGTGTATCGGGGAGTGAGTGTATCGGGGAGTCAGTGTATCGGGGAGTGAGTGTATCGGGGAGTGAGTGTATCGGGGAGTCAGTGTATCGGGGAGTGAGTGTATCGGGGAGTGAGTGTATCGGGGAGTCAGTGTATCGGGGAGTCAGTGTATCGGGGAGCGAGTGTATTGGGGAGTGAGTGTATCGGGGAGTGAGTGTATTGGGGAGTGAGTGTATCGGGGAGTGAGTGTATCGGGGAGTGAGTGTATTGGGGAGTGAGTGTATCGGGGAGTGAGTGTATCGGGGAGTGAGTGTATTGGGGAGTGAGTGTATCGGGGAGCGAGTGTATCGGGGAGTGAGTGTATCGGGGAGTCAGTGTATCGGGGAGTGAGTGTATCGGGGAGTGAGTGTATCGGGGAGTCAGTGTATCGGGGAGTGAGTGTATCGGGGAGTCAGTGTATCGGGGAGTGAGTGTATCGGGGAGTGAGTGTATCGGGGAGTGAGTGTATCGGGGAGCGAGTGTATCGGGGAGTGAGTGTATCGGGGAGCGAGTGTATCGGGGAGCGAGTGTATCGGGGAGTCAGTGTATCGGGGAGTGAGTGTATCGGGGAGTGAGTGTATCGGGGAGCGAGTGTATCGGGGAGTGAGTGTATCGGGGAGTGAGTGTATCGGGGAGTGAGTGTATCGGGGAGTCAGTGTATCGGGGAGTCAGTGTATCGGGGAGTGAGTGTATCGGGGAGTGAGTGTATCGGGGAGTGAGTGTATCGGGGAGCGAGTGTATCGGGGAGTCAGTGTATCGGGGAGGGAGTGTATCGGGGAGTGAGTGTATCGGGGAGCGAGTGTATCGGGGAGCGAGTGTATCGGGGAGCGAGTGTATCGGGGAGTGAGTGTATCGGGGAGTGAGTGTATCGGGGAGTGAGTGTATCGGGGAGTGAGTGTATCGGGGAGTGAGTGTATCGGGGAGTGAGTGTATCGGGGAGTGAGTGTATCGGGGAGTCAGTGTATCGGGGAGTGAGTGTATCGGGGAGTGAGTGTATCGGGGAGTCAGTGTATCGGGGAGTGAGTGTATCGGGGAGTGAGTGTATCGGGGAGTCAGTGTATCGGGGAGTCAGTGTATCGGGGAGCGAGTGTATTGGGGAGTGAGTGTATCGGGGAGTGAGTGTATTGGGGAGTGAGTGTATCGGGGAGTGAGTGTATCGGGGAGTGAGTGTATTGGGGAGTGAGTGTATCGGGGAGTGAGTGTATCGGGGAGTGAGTGTATTGGGGAGTGAGTGTATCGGGGAGCGAGTGTATCGGGGAGTGAGTGTATCGGGGAGTGAGTGTATCGGGGAGTGAGTGTATCGGGGAGTGAGTGTATCGGGGAGTGAGTGTATCGGGGAGTCAGTGTATCGGGGAGCGAGTGTATCGGGGAGTGAGTGTATCGGGGAGTCAGTGTATTGGGGAGTGAGTGTATCGGGGAGTGAGTGTATCGGGGAGTGAGTGTATTGGGGAGTGAGTGTATCGGGGAGCGAGTGTATCGGGGAGTGAGTGTATCGGGGAGTGAGTGTATCGGGGAGTGAGTGTATCGGGGAGTGAGTGTATCGGGGAGTGAGTGTATCGGGGAGCGAGTGTATCGGGGAGTCAGTGTATCGGGGAGTCAGTGTATTGGGGAGTCAGTGTATTGGGGAGTGTGTGTATCGGGGAGTGAGTGTATCGGGGAGTCAGTGTATCGGGGAGCGAGTGTATCGGGGAGTGAGTGTATTGGGGAGTGAGTGTATCGGGGAGCGAGTGTATCGGGGAGTGAGTGTATCGGGGAGTGAGTGTATCGGGAGTGAGTGTATCGGGGAGTGAGTGTATCGGGGAGTGAGTGTATCGGGGAGCGAGTGTATCGGGGAGTCAGTGTATCGGGGAGCGAGTGTATTGGGGAGTCAGTGTATCGGGGAGTCAGTGTATTGGGGAGTGAGTGTATCGGGGAGTGAGTGTATCGGGGAGTGAGTGTATCGGGGAGTGAGTGTATCGGGGAGCGAGTGTATCGGGGAGTGAGTGTATCGGGGAGTGAGTGTATCGGGGAGCGAGTGTATCGGGGAGTCAGTGTATCGGGGAGTCAGTGTATCGGGGAGCGAGTGTATGGGGGAGTGAGTGTATCGGGGAGCGAGTGTATCGGGGAGTCAGTGTATCGGGGAGCGAGTGTATCGGGGAGCGAGTGTATCGGGGAGCGAGTGTATCGGGGAGGGAGTGTATCGGGGAGCGAGTGTATCGGGGAGCGAGTGTATCGGGGAGCGAGTGTATCGGGGAGTGAGTGTATCGGGGAGTGAGTGTATCGGGGAGCGAGTGTATCGGGGAGGGAGTGTATCGGGGAGCGAGTGTATCGGGGAGCGAGTGTATCGGGGAGCGAGTGTATCGGGGAGTCAGTGTATCGGGGAGTGAGTGTATCGGGGAGTGAGTGTATCGGGGAGCGAGTGTATCGGGGAGCGAGTGTATCGGGGAGCGAGTGTATCGGGGAGTGAGTGTATCGGGGAGTCAGTGTATCGGGGAGTGAGTGTATCGGGGAGTCAGTGTATCGGGGAGTGAGTGTATCGGGGAGCGAGTGTATCGGGGAGTGAGTGTATCGGGGAGTGAGTGTATCGGGGAGCGAGTGTATCGGGGAGTCAGTGTATCGGGGAGCGAGTGTATCGGGGAGCGAGTGTATCGGGGAGTCAGTGTATCGGGGAGCGAGTGTATCGGGGAGTGAGTGTATCGGGGAGTCAGTGTATCGGGGAGCGAGTGTATCGGGGAGCGAGTGTATCGGGGAGCGAGTGTATCGGGGAGTGAGTGTATCGGGGAGTCAGTGTATCGGGGAGTCAGTGTATCGGGGAGCGAGTGTATCGGGGAGCGAGTGTATCGGGGAGCGAGTGTATCGGGGAGTGAGTGTATCGGGGAGTGAGTGTATCGGGGAGTGAGTGTATCGGGGAGTGAGTGTATCGGGGAGTGAGTGTATCGGGGAGTGAGTGTATCGGGGAGTCAGTGTATCGGGGAGTGAGTGTATCGGGGAGGGAGTGTATCGGGGAGCGAGTGTATCGGGGAGCGAGTGTATCGGGGAGTGAGTGTATCGGGGAGTGAGTGTATCGGGGAGTGAGTGTATCGGGGAGTGAGTGTATCGGGGAGTGAGTGTATCGGGGAGTGAGTGTATCGGGGAGTGAGTGTATCGGGCAGTGAGTGTATCGGGGAGTCAGTGTATCGGGGAGTGAGTGTATCGGGGAGTGAGTGTATCGGGGAGCGAGTGTATCGGGGAGCGAGTGTATCGGGGAGTGAGTGTATCGGGGAGTCAGTGTATCGGGGAGTCAGTGTATTGGGGAGCGAGTGTATCGGGGAGTGAGTGTATCGGGCAGTGAGTGTATTGGGGAGCGAGTGTATCGGGGAGTGAGTGTATCGGGCAGTGAGTGTATCGGGGAGTCAGTGTATTGGGGAGCGAGTGTATCGGGGAGTGAGTGTATCGGGGAGTCAGTGTATTGGGGAGCGAGTGTATCGGGGAGCGAGTGTATCGGGGAGCGAGTGTATCGGGGAGTGAGTGTATCGGGGAGTGAGTGTATCGGGGAGTGAGTGTATCGGGGAGTCAGTGTATCGGGGAGTGAGTGTATCGGGGAGTGAGTGTATCGGGGAGCGAGTGTATCGGGGAGTGAGTGTATCGGGGAGTCAGTGTATCGGGGAGTGAGTGTATCGGGGAGCGAGTGTATCGGGGAGTGAGTGTATCGGGGAGTGAGTGTATCGGGGAGCGAGTGTATCGGGGAGTGAGTGTATCGGGGAGTGAGTGTATCGGGGAGTGAGTGTATCGGGGAGCGAGTGTATCGGGGAGCGAGTGTATCGGGGAGCGAGTGTATCGGGGAGCGAGTGTATCGGGGAGTCAGTGTATCGGGGAGTCAGTGTATCGGGGAGTCAGTGTATCGGGGAGCCAGTGTATCGGGGAGCGAGTGTATCGGGGAGCGAGTGTATCGGGGAGCGAGTGTATCGGGGAGCGAGTGTATCGGGGAGTCAGTGTATCGGGGAGTCAGTGTATCGGGGAGTCAGTGTATCGGGGCGTCAGTGTATCGGGGAGTGAGTGTATCGGGGAGTGAGTGTATCGGGGAGTCAGTGTATCGGGGAGCGAGTGTATCGGGGAGCGAGTGTATCGGGGAGCGAGTGTATCGGGGAGCGAGTGTATCGGGGAGCGAGTGTATCGGGGAGCGAGTGTATCGGGGAGCGAGTGTATCGGGGAGCGAGTGTATCGGGGAGCGAGTGTATCGGGGAGCGAGTGTATCGGGGAGCGAGTGTATCGGGGAGCGAGTGTATCGGGGAGCCAGTGTATCGGGGTGCGAGTGTATCGGGGAGCGAGTGTATCGGGGAGCGAGTGTATCGGGGAGTCAGTGTATCGGGGAGCGAGTGTATCGGGGAGTCAGTGTATCGGGGAGTGAGTGTATCGGGGAGTGAGTGTATCGGGGAGTCAGTGTATCGGGGAGCGAGTGTATCGGGGAGCGAGTGTATCGGGGAGTCAGTGTATCGGGGAGTCAGTGTATCGGGGAGCGAGTGTATCGGGGAGCGAGTGTATCGGGGAGTCAGTGTATCGGGGAGTCAGTGTATCGGGGAGCGAGTGTATCGGGGAGTGAGTGTATCGGGGAGTCAGTGTATCGGGGAGCGAGTGTATCGGGGAGCGAGTGTATCGGGGAGTCAGTGTATCGGGGAGCGAGTGTATCGGGGAGTGAGTGTATCGGGGAGTCAGTGTATCGGGGAGCGAGTGTATCGGGGAGTGAGTGTATCGGGGAGTCAGTGTATCGGGGAGCGAGTGTATCGGGGAGTGAGTGTATCGGGGAGTCAGTGTATCGGGGAGCGAGTGTATCGGGGAGCGAGTGTATCGGGGAGTGAGTGTATCGGGGAGTCAGTGTATCGGGGAGCGAGTGTATCGGGGAGTCAGTGTATCGGGGAGCGAGTGTATCGGGGAGTCAGTGTATCGGGGAGTGAGTGTATCGGGGAGTGAGTGTATCGGGGAGTGAGTGTATCGGGGAGTCAGTGTATCGGGGAGTGAGTGTATCGGGGAGCGATTGTATCGGGGAGCGAGTGTATCGGGGAGTCAGTGTATCGGGGAGCGAGTGTATCGGGGAGTCAGTGTATCGGGGAGCGAGTGTATCGGGGAGTGAGTGTATCGGGGAGTCAGTGTATCGGGGAGTGAGTGTATCGGGGAGTCAGTGTATCGGGGAGCGAGTGTATCGGGGAGTCAGTGTATCGGGGAGTGAGTGTATCGGGGAGTGAGTGTATCGGGGAGTCAGTGTATCCGGGAGCGAGTGTATCGGGGAGTGAGTGTATCGGGGAGTCAGTGTATCGGGGAGCGAGTGTATCGGGGAGTCAGTGTATCGGGGAGCGAGTGTATCGGGGAGCGAGTGTATCGGGGAGTCAGTGTATCGGGGAGCGAGTGTATCGGGGAGCGAGTGTATCGGGGAGTCAGTGTATCGGGGAGCGAGTGTATCGGGGAGTGAGTGTATCGGGGAGTGAGTGTATCGGGGAGTGAGTGTATCGGGGAGTCAGTGTATCGGGGAGCGAGTGTATCGGGGAGCGAGTGTATCGGGGAGCGAGTGTATCGGGGAGCGAGTGTATCGGGGAGTCAGTGTATCGGGGAGTGAGTGTATCGGGGAGTGAGTGTATCGGGGAGTCAGTGTATCGGGGAGCGAGTGTGTCGGGGAGCGAGTGTATCGGGGAGTCAGTGTATCGGGGAGCGAGTGTGTCGGGGAGCGAGTGTGTCGGGGAGCGAGTGTGTCGGGGAGCGAGTGTGTCGGGAAGCGAGTGTGTCGGGGAGCGAGTGTATCGGGGAGCGAGTGTATCGGGGAGCGAGTGTATCAAGGAGACAGCTTATCGAGGAGTGAGCTTATCGAGGAGTGAGCTTATCGAGGAGTGAGCTTATCGAGGAGTGAGCTTATCGAGGAGTGAGCTTATCGAGGAGTGAGCTTATCGAGGAGTGAGCGTATCGGGGAGTCAGTGTATCGGGGAGCGAGTGTATCGGGGAGCGAGTGTCTCGGGGAGTGAGTGTATCGGGGAGTGAGTGTATCGGGGAGTGAGTGTATCGGGGAGTGAGTGTATCGGGGAGTGAGTGTATCGGGGAGCGAGTGTATCGGGGAGCGAGTGTATCGGGGAGCGAGTGTATCGGGGAGTCAGTGTATCGGGGAGAGAGTGTATCGGGGAGTGAGTGTATCGGGGAGTGAGTGTATCGGGGAGTCAGTGTATCGGGGAGTGAGTGTATCGGGGAGCGAGTGTATCGGGGAGTGAGTGTATCGGGGAGCGAGTGTATCGGGGAGTCAGTGTATCGGGGAGCGAGTGTATCGGGGAGCGAGTGTATCGGGGAGTCAGTGTATCGGGGAGTCAGTGTATCGGGGAGTGAGTGTATCGGGGAGTGAGTGTATCGGGGAGCGAGTGTATCGGGGAGTGAGTGTATCGGGGAGTGAGTGTATCGGGGAGTCAGTGTATCGGGGAGTCAGTGTATCGGGGAGTGAGTGTATCGGGGAGTGAGTGTATCGGGGAGCGAGTGTATCGGGGAGTGAGTGTATCGGGGAGTCAGTGTATCGGGGAGTGAGTGTATCGGGGAGCGAGTGTATCGGGGAGCGAGTGTATCGGGGAGTGAGTGTATCGGGGAGCGAGTGTATCGGGGAGCGAGTGTATCGGGGAGTGAGTGTATCGGGGAGTGAGTGTATCGGGGAGTGAGTGTATCGGGGAGCGAGTGTATCGGGGAGCGAGTGTATCGGGGAGCGAGTGTATCGGGGAGTCAGTGTATCGGGGAGTCAGTGTATCGGGGAGTCAGTGTATCGGGGAGTCAGTGTATCGGGGAGCGAGTGTATCGGGGAGGGAGTGTATCGGGGAGCGAGTGTATCGGGGAGCGAGTGTATCGGGGAGCGAGTGTATCGGGGAGTGAGTGTATCGGGGAGTGAGTGTATCGGGGAGCGAGTGTATCGGGGAGCGAGTGTATCGGGGAGCGAGTGTATCGGGGAGCGAGTGTATCGGGGAGCGAGTGTATCGGGGAGCGAGTGTATCGGGGAGCGAGTGTATCGGGGAGCGAGTGTATCGGGGAGCGAGTGTATCGGGGAGCGAGTGTATCGGGGAGCGAGTGTATCGGGGAGCGAGTGTATCGGGGAGTCAGTGTATCGGGGAGCGAGTGTATCGGGGAGTCAGTGTATCGGGGAGTGAGTGTATCGGGGAGTGAGTGTATCGGGGAGTCAGTGTATCGGGGAGCGAGTGTATCGGGGAGCGAGTGTATCGGGGAGTCAGTGTATCGGGGAGTCAGTGTATCGGGGAGCGAGTGTATCGGGGAGCGAGTGTATCGGGGAGTCAGTGTATCGGGGAGTCAGTGTATCGGGGAGCGAGTGTATCGGGGAGTGAGTGTATCGGGGAGTCAGTGTATCGGGGAGCGAGTGTATCGGGGAGCGAGTGTATCGGGGAGTCAGTGTATCGGGGAGCGAGTGTATCGGGGAGTGAGTGTATCGGGGAGTCAGTGTATCGGGGAGCGAGTGTATCAGGGAGTGAGTGTATCGGGGAGTCAGTGTATCGGGGAGCGAGTGTATCGGGGAGTGAGTGTATCGGGGAGTCAGTGTATCGGGGAGCGAGTGTATCGGGGAGCGAGTGTATCGGGGAGTGAGTGTATCGGGGAGTCAGTGTATCGGGGAGCGAGTGTATCGGGGAGTCAGTGTATCGGGGAGCGAGTGTATCGGGGAGTGAGTGTATCGGGGAGTGAGTGTATCGGGGAGTGAGTGTATCGGGGAGTCAGTGTATCGGGGAGTGAGTGTATCGGGGAGCGATTGTATCGGGGAGCGAGTGTATCGGGGAGTCAGTGTATCGGGGAGCGAGTGTATCGGGGAGTCAGTGTATCGGGGAGCGAGTGTATCGGGGAGTGAGTGTATCGGGGAGTCAGTGTATCGGGGAGTGAGTGTATCGGGGAGTCAGTGTATCGGGGAGCGAGTGTATCGGGGAGTCAGTGTATCGGGGAGCGAGTGTATCGGGGAGTCAGTGTATCGGGGAGTGAGTGTATCAGGGAGTGAGTGTATCGGGGAGTGAGTGTATCGGGGAGTCAGTGTATCGGGGAGCGAGTGTATCGGGGAGCGAGTGTATCGGGGAGCGAGTGTATCGGGGAGTCAGTGTATCGGGGAGTGAGTGTATCGGGGAGTCAGTGTATCGGGGAGCGAGTGTATCGGGGAGTGAGTGTATCGGGGAGTCAGTGTATCGGGGAGCGAGTGTATCGGGGAGTCAGTGTATCGGGGAGCGAGTGTATCGGGGAGCGAGTGTATCGGGGAGTCAGTGTATCGGGGAGCGAGTGTATCGGGGAGCGAGTGTATCGGGGAGTCAGTGTATCGGGGAGCGAGTGTATCGGGGAGCGAGTGTATCGGGGAGTGAGTGTATCGGGGAGTGAGTGTATCGGGGAGTCAGTGTATCGGGGAGCGAGTGTATCGGGGAGCGAGTGTATCGGGGAGCGAGTGTATCGGGGAGCGAGTGTATCGGGGAGTCAGTGTATCGGGGAGTGAGTGTATCGGGGAGTGAGTGTATCGGGGAGTCAGTGTATCGGGGAGCGAGTGTGTCGGGGAGCGAGTGTATCGGGGAGTCAGTGTATCGGGGAGCGAGTGTATCGGGGAGCGAGTGTGTCGGGGAGCGAGTGTGTCGGGGAGTCAGTGTATCGGGGAGCGAGTGTATCGGGGAGCGAGTGTGTCGGGAAGCGAGTGTGTCGGGGAGCGAGTGTATCGGGGAGCGAGTGTGTCGGGGAGCGAGTGTATCGGGGAGCGAGTATATCAAGGAGACAGCTTATCGAGGAGTGAGCTTATCGAGGAGTGAGCTTATCGAGGAGTGAGCTTATCGAGGAGTGAGCTTATCGAGGAGTGAGCTTATCGAGGAGTGAGCTTATCGAGGAGTGAGCTTATCGAGGAGTGAGCGTATCGGGGAGTCAGTGTATCGGGGAGTGAGTGTATCGGGGAGCGAGTGTCTCGGGGAGTGAGTGTATCGGGGAGCGAGTGTATCGGGGAGTGAGTGTATCGGGGAGTGAGTGTATCGGGGAGTGAGTGTATCGGGGAGTGAGTGTATCGGGGAGCGAGTGTATCGGGGAGTGAGTGTATCGGGGAGCGAGTGTATCGGGGAGCGAGTGTATCGGGGAGTCAGTGTATCGGGGAGTGAGTGTATCGGGGAGTGAGTGTATCGGGGAGTCAGTGTATCGGGGAGTGAGTGTATCGGGGAGTCAGTGTATCGGGGAGCGAGTGTATCGGGGAGTGAGTGTATCGGGGAGTGAGTGTATCGGGGAGCGAGTGTATCGGGGAGTGAGTGTATCGGGGAGCGAGTGTATCGGGGAGTGAGTGTATCGGGGAGCGAGTGTATCGGGGAGTCAGTGTATCGGGGAGTCAGTGTATCGGGGAGCGAGTGTATCGGGGAGTGAGTGTATCGGGGAGTCAGTGTATCGGGGAGCGAGTGTATCGGGGAGCGAGTGTATCGGGGAGCGAGTGTATCGGGGAGTGAGTGTATCGGGGAGTCAGTGTATCGGGGAGTGAGTGTATCGGGGAGTGAGTGTATCGGGGAGTCAGTGTATCGGGGAGCGAGTGTGTCGGGGAGCGAGTGTTTCGGGGAGCGAGTGTGTCGGGGAGCGAGTGTATCGGGGAGCCAGTGTATCGGGGAGCGAGTGTATCGGGGAGCGAGTGTGTCGGGGAGCGAGTGTGTCGGGGAGTCAGTGTATCGGGGAGCGAGTGTATCGGGGAGCGAGTGTGTCGGGAAGCGAGTGTGTCGGGGAGCGAGTGTATCGGGGAGCGAGCATATCAAGGAGACAGCTTATCGAGGAGTGAGCTTATCGAGGAGTGAGCTTATCGAGGAGTGAGCTTATCGAGGAGTGAGCTTATCGAGGAGTGAGCTTATCGAGGAGTGAGCTTATCGAGGAGTGAGCTTATCGAGGAGTGAGCGTATCGGGGAGTCAGTGTATCGGGGAGCGAGTGTCTCGGGGAGCGAGTGTATCGGGGAGCGAGTGTATCGGGGAGTGAGTGTATCGGGGAGTGAGTGTATCGGGGAGTGAGTGTATCGGGGAGCGAGTGTATCGGGGAGTGAGTGTATCGGGGAGTGAGTGTATCGGGGAGCGAGTGTATCGGGGAGTCAGTGTATCGGGGAGAGAGTGTATCGGGGAGTGAGTGTATCGGGGAGTGAGTGTATCGGGGAGTCAGTGTATCGGGGAGTGAGTGTATCGGGGAGTCAGTGTATCGGGGAGCGAGTGTATCGGGGAGTGAGTGTATCGGGGAGTGAGTGTATCGGGGAGCGAGTGTATCGGGGAGTGAGTGTATCGGGGAGCGAGTGTATCGGGGAGTGAGTGTATCGGGGAGTGAGTGTATCGGGGAGCGAGTGTATCGGGGAGTCAGTGTATCGGGGAGCGAGTGTATCGGGGAGCGAGTGTATCGGGGAGCGAGTGTATCGGGGAGTGAGTGTATCGGGGAGGGAGTGTATCGGGGAGGGAGTGTATCGGGGAGCGAGTGTATCGGGGAGCGAGTGTATCGGGGAGCGAGTGTATCGGGGAGCGAGTGTATCGGGGAGCGAGTGTATCGGGGAGTCAGTGTATCGGGGAGTGAGTGTATCGGGGAGTGAGTGTATCGGGGAGTCAGTGTATCGGGGAGTCAGTGTATCGGGGAGTCAGTGTATCGGGGAGTGAGTGTATCGGGGAGCGAGTGTATCGGGGAGCGAGTGTATCGGGGAGCGAGTGTATCGGGGAGCGAGTGTATCGGGGAGCGAGTGTATCGGGGAGCGAGTGTATCGGGGAGCGAGTGTATCGGGGAGCGAGTGTATCGGGGAGCGAGTGTATCGGGGAGCGAGTGTATCGGGGAGCGAGTGTATCGGGGAGTCAGTGTATCGGGGAGCGAGTGTATCGGGGAGTGAGTGTATCGGGGAGCGAGTGTATCGGGGAGTGAGTGTATCGGGGAGTGAGTGTATCGGGGAGTCAGTGTATCGGGGAGCGAGTGTATCGGGGAGCGAGTGTATCGGGGAGTCAGTGTATCGGGGAGCGAGTGTATCGGGGAGTGAGTGTATCGGGGAGCGAGTGTATCGGGGAGTGAGTGTATCGGGGAGTGAGTGTATCGGGGAGTCAGTGTATCGGGGAGTCAGTGTATCGGGGAGTGAGTGTATCGGGGAGCGAGTGTATCGGGGAGTGAGTGTATCGGGGAGTCAGTGTATCGGGGAGCGAGTGTATCGGGGAGTCAGTGTATCGGGGAGCGAGTGTATCGGGGAGTCAGTGTATCGGGGAGTGAGTGTATCGGGGAGCGAGTGTATCGGGGAGTGAGTGTATCGGGGAGTGAGTGTATCGGGGAGTGAGTGTATCGGGGAGCGAGTGTATCGGGGAGTCAGTGTATCGGGGAGTCAGTGTATCGGGGAGTGAGTGTATCGGGGAGTGAGTGTATCGGGGAGTCAGTGTATCGGGGAGTGAGTGTATCGGGGAGCGAGTGTATCGGGGAGTCAGTGTATCGGGGAGTGAGTGTATCGGGGAGCGAGTGTATCGGGGAGTGAGTGTATCGGGGAGTCAGTGTATCGGGGAGTCAGTGTATCGGGGAGTGAGTGTATCGGGGAGCGAGTGTATCGGGGAGTGAGTGTATCGGGGAGTGAGTGTATCGGGGAGTCAGTGTATCGGGGAGCGAGTGTATCGGGGAGCGAGTGTATCGGGGAGTCAGTGTATCGGGGAGCGAGTGTATCGGGGAGCGAGTGTATCGGGGAGCGAGTGTATCGGGGAGTCAGTGTATCGGGGAGCGAGTGTATCGGGGAGTGAGTGTATCGGGGAGTGAGTGTATCGGGGAGTGAGTGTATCGGGGAGCGAGTGTATCGGGGAGTCAGTGTATCGGGGAGTGAGTGTATCGGGGAGCGAGTGTATCGGGGTGTCAGTGTATCGGGGAGCGAGTGTATCGGGGAGTCAGTGTATCGGGGAGTGAGTGTATCGGGGAGTGAGTGTATCGGGGAGTGAGTGTATCGGGGAGTCAGTGTATCGGGGAGCGAGTGTATCGGGGAGCGAGTGTATCGGGGAGTCAGTGTATCGGGGAGTCAGTGTATCGGGGAGTCAGTGTATCGGGGAGTGAGTGTATCGGGGAGCGAGTGTATCGGGGAGTGAGTGTATCGGGGAGTCAGTGTATCGGGGAGCGAGTGTATCGGGGAGTCAGTGTATCGGGGAGCGAGTGTATCGGGGAGCGAGTGTATCGGGGAGCGAGTGTATCGGGGAGCGAGTGTATCGGGGAGCGAGTGTATCGGGGAGTCAGTGTATCGGGGAGCGAGTGTATCGGGGAGTGAGTGTATCGGGGAGCGAGTGTATCGGGGAGTGAGTGTATCGGGGAGTGAGTGTATCGGGGAGTCAGTGTATCGGGGAGCGAGTGTATCGGGGAGCGAGTGTATCGGGGAGCCAGTGTATCGGGGAGCGAGTGTATCGGGGAGGGAGTGTATCGGGGAGCGAGTGTATCGGGGAGTGAGTGTATCGGGGAGTGAGTGTATCGGGGAGTCAGTGTATCGGGGAGTCAGTGTATCGGGGAGTGAGTGTATCGGGGAGCGAGTGTATCGGGGAGCGAGTGTATCGGGGAGTCAGTGTATCGGGGAGCGAGTGTATCGGGGAGTCAGTGTATCGGGGAGCGAGTGTATCGGGGAGTCAGTGTATCGGGGAGTGAGTGTATCGGGGAGCGAGTGTATCGGGGAGTGAGTGTATCGGGGAGTGAGTGTATCGGGGAGTGAGTGTATCGGGGAGCGAGTGTATCGGGGAGTCAGTGTATCGGGGAGTCAGTGTATCGGGGAGTGAGTGTATCGGGGAGTGAGTGTATCGGGGAGTCAGTGTATCGGGGAGTGAGTGTATCGGGGAGCGAGTGTATCGGGGAGTCAGTGTATCGGGGAGTGAGTGTATCGGGGAGCGAGTGTATCGGGGAGTGAGTGTATCGGGGAGTCAGTGTATCGGGGAGTCAGTGTATCGGGGAGTGAGTGTATCGGGGAGTCAGTGTATCGGGGAGTGAGTGTATCGGGGAGTGAGTGTATCGGGGAGCGAGTGTATCGGGGAGTGAGTGTATCGGGGAGTCAGTGTATCGGGGAGTGAGTGTATCGGGGAGTCAGTGTATCGGGGAGCGAGTGTATCGGGGAGTCAGTGTATCGGGGAGCGAGTGTATCGGGGAGCGAGTGTATCGGGGAGCGAGTGTATCGGGGAGTCAGTGTATCGGGGAGCGAGTGTATCGGGGAGTGAGTGTATCGGGGAGTGAGTGTATCGGGGAGTGAGTGTATCGGGGAGCGAGTGTATCGGGGAGTCAGTGTATCGGGGAGTGAGTGTATCGGGGAGCGAGTGTATCGGGGTGTCAGTGTATCGGGGAGCGAGTGTATCGGGGAGTCAGTGTATCGGGGAGTGAGTGTATCGGGGAGTGAGTGTATCGGGGAGTGAGTGTATCGGGGAGTCAGTGTATCGGGGAGCGAGTGTATCGGGGAGCGAGTGTATCGGGGAGTCAGTGTATCGGGGAGTGAGTGTATCGGGGAGTCAGTGTATCGGGGAGTGAGTGTATCGGGGAGTGAGTGTATCGGGGAGTCAGTGTATCGGGGAGTGAGTGTATCGGGGAGTGAGTGTATCGGGGAGTGAGTGTATCGGGGAGTGAGTGTATCGGGGAGTGAGTGTATCGGGGAGTGAGTGTATCGGGGAGTGAGTGTATCGGGGAGCGAGTGTATCGGGGAGTGAGTGTATCGGGGAGTGAGTGTATCGGGGAGTGAGTGTATCGGGGAGTCAGTGTATCGGGGAGTCAGTGTATCGGGGAGCGAGTGTATCGGGGAGCGAGTGTGTCGGGGAGCGAGTGTATCGGGGAGTCAGTGTATCGGGGAGCGAGTGTATCGGGGAGCGAGTGTGTCGGGGAGCGAGTGTGTCGGGGAGTCAGTGTATCGGGGAGCGAGTGTATCGGGGAGCGAGTGTGTCGGGGAGCGAGTGTGTCGGGGAGCGAGTGTATCGGGGAGCGAGTATATCAAGGAGACAGCTTATCGAGGAGTGAGCTTATCGAGGAGTGAGCTTATCGAGGAGTGAGCTTATCGAGGAGTGAGCTTATCGAGGAGTGAGCTTATCGAGGAGAGAGCTTATCGAGGAGTGAGCTTATCGAGGAGTGAGCTTATCGAGGAGTGAGCTTATCGAGGAGTGAGCTTATCGAGGAGTGAGCTTATCGAGGAGTGAGCTTATCGAGGAGTGAGCTTATCGAGGAGTGAGCTTATCGAGGAGTGAGCTTATCGAGGAGTGAGCTTATCGAGGAGTGAGCTTATCGAGGAGTGAGCTTATCGAGGAGTGAGCTTATCGAGGAGTGAGCTTATCGAGGAGTGAGCTTATCGAGGAGTGAGCTTATCGAGGAGTGAGCTTATCGAGGAGTGAGCTTATCGAGGAGTGAGCTTATCGAGGAGTGAGCTTATCGAGGAGTGAGCTTATCGAGGAGTGAGCTTATCGAGGAGAGAGTAGTGATCGATCACTAAGCGCTAAGATTTTTCCCACTGGGCTCCAGGTCGTAATGCCCTCATCAGCAGGGTGGTCCTAACTGGTCAAACAGCAAGACCCTTCCCAGCACTCTATACTGATGAGCTGTGGAGCTTTAGCTGGTTAAATTCCGGGAGTATCTCCGTGCACATTTGAGGGACCCTAAAACCAGTTGTTGCCGACTGGTGCCCAGGTATGTGCCTTTGGGGACAGTGTGCAAACCATAGCAAGAAACAGTATCTCTCCCTGAGTGTCACTCAGTGGTTTGGTTTGGAGGTTCTTAAACACGGTTGTGGGTTTTCACACATGTCAAACACCCAGTTGACTAAAAACAAATAATACAGGACAACGCAGAAAATGGCCCATTTCCAGTGTATGCCTTCCTGCATTATGGGGAAAAGCTATTCTCAGCCAAGCATAAAAAAACACGCACAAGGGAATCTAGAATAAAAAACAATTGAAGGTGTTAATGGAATGTCCACAGAAATTACTGAGGAAAGGTAAAACAAGAAAGAACTCAATGATTCTACTCTTTGTTTTATCAGTAACAAAATCAAACCGAAGAAAAATGGTGAAATAGAACCACAAATAAAGTCAAGACTGGAGGGTGGGAAGAGAGGGTCACACTGATAAACAATTAGCATTTTCTTTTCATTGGCACCATTGGCACCAATCTCTATCGATGATTAAAGTGGGTCAGAAATTTATAGAATCCTTTACACTGGTGTTCCATCTTTTAAATCTCTACTGTGGAGCCAGGGGACAAGTAGCAGAATGGATAACAAGCTGATCGCAAGACAGAAAACAACGAGTAGGGATAAAAGGTATTTACCCAGAAAGGCGGAAGACAAGATGTGGTGTTTCACAAGGATCGCGCTGGGACTATTTACATAAATGATTTGGACTCAGGAATCAGAAGTCCAATTTCAAAATTTACCGCTGACACCAAATTGAGGGTTAGAATTAATACTGAGGAATACTGCGACAAAATTCAAGAGTACATTAATAAACTTGCAGAATGGGCGTATAATCGGCAAATGAATTTCAACATAGATAAGTGTGAGGATAAGGAGGCCACGTAATGCTTGGATAATAAGAGCATAAATGAGTTGGAGGAGCAGAGGGATTTATGGATACAGATACACAAATCACTAAAAGTAGCAACACAGGTTAATAAGGCCATAAAAAAACAAATCAAGCACTGGAGTTCATTTCCAGAAGAATAGAATTGAAAAGCAGAGAAGTTATATTAAACTTGTATAGAACCTTGGTTAGACCACACTTGGAGTATTGTGAACAGTTCTGGTCTCCATATCACAACAAGGGTATAGAGGCACTGGAGAAAAAGATTTACAAGGATGATACCAGAACTGAGAGGTTAAACTCGTCAGGAAAGGCTGATGGAGAGGGGTGGGAGAAAGCTCATGTCGAGCACAAACACAGGCCAGTTGGGCCAAATGACCTGTTTCAGTGCTGTACACTCTATGTAATTCTAGGTAAATAAACTCTAGCCCATCAGCGGTCTCTCTTGCTGCTGTACCACAAGACTTCCAAATCTTTTCTGAGACTCAACTTTTCGCCATTGCCCCTCGGCTTCTTACTGCAAGAACCATTGTATCTCCTTCAACACCCACTGGCTCCCAGTGAGCATCTTTCGCCAGCACAGAAATTCGAAAGGTGCTTTATGTTTTTTTTTATTACAGTGACCGTGAATTGAGAGATTGAATGAACTCCTGAATCTAGGGTTTCAATCAGGTGTTTTTCGAAACTAAAGTTAGAATTTTTCTGTCTTCTCGTCTCCCCCAACGTTTTATCTGCAATGCTGGGCAAGGCTTGCTTTAAAATGATCTTATTTTACAAAAATCTCTTCAAGGTCGGTGAAGAATTCACCCTGGTCTGGGGAAGGTCCATTGAGTCTCCCGTTAACCCAGTGCAAGGACTCATCTCACAGGGACCTGGACGAGAAGTTGTACTGAGGCAGTGGACGCCCTGGAAAAAAGGCTCCCGATCGTTCCTAAAAGAAGGAGCACTCCCCCCATTAAAAAAAAATCACACGTTAACTACTGCTTCTCATCCATGGAAAAGCCGAAAAATAGATTCTCTTATATCACAGAACGTCCCAGCACATGAACTGCCTTTTCTAATCCCAACCCTTCTGCTCAATCCCCATGCCCTTCTTTCAAACTACTTCCTAATTCCGTTTTTAAATAATTCATGGATTTTGCCTCAGCGACAGGTTGTGGCCGAGAATCCCACCATGTAAAAGGAGTGTTTCTACCTTCTCATTTCTTTCTGCTGAATGATTTTTTGTTTTGGACCAAAGAGTTGAAGCCAGTTGAATTCCAGAATATTACTCTAATCATTAAAAAGTAGCCTCTGTGACATCTGTGTCACAAGTTCAATTAATACGACTGACCAAACTCTAAGTTAACAAAAAAATAAAGTGCTTTGATAAATTAATTGCTACCTTCAGGAAAGAAGCTGCGAGCAACTCTTGAGGACAGCCGCTGAGTTCACTCTCTGTCCCCCAACCGACGGCGATCTCTCCGACTCCCAGCGGGAAGGTCAAGCTCCCCACACAGGCTTCTCTTTTGCCGTTGGAGACTTCCCACTGCGACTTGTAGGACGTGCAAAATCTCTGGTCAGCTGGCGCCAAGAGTGTCAATGGGTTGTTACAATTTATATGCTCAGAACTAACCACAATGCATGAAAGGAGCTTTCAACCACAATACATTGGTAGCTTGTGTTATTTTTGTTTAGGAAGCAGTTTCACAATAGCACAGCTGCATTAAATGTGAAGGCTCTCATCGACCTAGAAAGCTAACAAAAGTTGACCAACTAGTTTCAACTACAACTGACACAGTCCCAAATCATTTTTTTTTAATGACATTGGTTTTCGAAACATTATGGCTCTGAATTTCCTTGTTATTTTCAACACACATGCTGTTCTTACCCTGTTATTGTGCTGAAAAGATCGTGGAAATTTGCGTTTTAACAAATGTGGGTACATTTATCCCTTTATTACACTAAACGCAAAATTTCCTCGATCTTTTTAACAGTGCAATGTTATGTCCATCAAAGTCCCTCAGGGCATATTTTCAGAGCTGCACTGTTCAAGTACGAAGAAGTTTCCTGGGTTTACGCTGCTCCTGTAACTTCACACCCAAAAAAGCAGCCGAACAGCTCACTTCAGACAAATATAAGTTTGGAGTTGGTGAGCTGAAAAGGGCACCAACTTCACTTACTGATAAAAAGTTCCTCGGGAACTTGCAGTGAACCCCCCCACCCCCCCGGGTGCAGGGTGCCACGATGGCATGGGCATGACATTCAAGATACCAACTGAGCAGCTGCTGACGGACGCAAATAGGTAGGGGTTCCAATCCCAGGGTTTACAGCTAGTCGGTGATGGAAACCAGGCCACATATTGACTCGCTGCACAGAGCATCAGAGGGAAGATTGTGAAGATGTCTTCAAAGACTGGTCGATGACAAGAACAGCATCTCAGCCGGACCTCCTCCCACCAACTAGACCAGATGATACCACACTGGACATCGTTGGCACAACAGGACTTCGTCATGAAGCATCACCTGAGGCAAGATGTCCACGGAAAATGAGTGCTGGCTTTCCTGAAAGATTGTCATGATCATAAGATACAGAGCACAAGCGAACCGCACCAAAGCAAAATACTGCAAAGCTGGAAATCTGAAATAAAAACAGATAATGCTGGAATCATTCAACAGTTGAGACAGCATTTGTGGAATGACACAAACAACACTACAGTGTCTTCCAAACATGACTACAGCGTCCTCCAAATATAAGTAGACAATGTATTCCAAACATAAATACATGGTGCATTTCAAAAATAATTTCACAGTGTATTCCAAACAAAACTATAATTGATTACAAACATAACCATACAGTTCATTGCAAACATAATTACACATTGTATTACAAAAATAATTACAGGGTATTCCAAACATAACTACACAGTGTATTCCAAAAATAACTACAATGTAAATCAAACCAAACTAAAATGTTTGCAAACATAACAACTCAGTGCAAACCAAACTTAACCACACTGTATATTCCAAGAATCACGACAGTACATTCCAAACATAATGCAGTGTGCTCCAAAGAGAAACACACAGTGAACCCCAAAAATAACGACTGAGAGCATTACAAGCATAACCAAAGTGAATTCGGAACATAACGACACAGACTATTTTTTTTCATTCATGGGATGTGGGCATCACTGGCGAGGCCGGCATTTATTGCCCATCCCTAATTGCCCTTGAGAAGGTGGTGGTGAGCCACCTTCTTGAACCGCTGCAGTCCGTGTGGTGAAGGTTCTCCCACAGTGCTGTTAGGAAGGGAGTTCCAGGATTTTGACCCAGCGACGATGAAGGAACGGCGACATTATAATCCAAATATAATTACTTGCATTATCCCAAACATAACTACACAGTTTATTCTGAACAGAACTACACAGTGTATTCCCAACATAACTACACAGTGTGTTCGCAACATAACTACAGTGTATTCCTAACATAAATACCCAGTGTTTTCCCAAAATAACTACACAATGTATTCCAAACATAACTACATAGTGTATTCCAAACATAAACACACAGTGTATTCCTAACATAACTACGCAGTGTATTCCAAACATAAATACACAATGCATTCCAAACATAACTACACAGTGTGTTCCCAACAAAACTTCACAGTGTATTCCCAACATAACTTCACAGTGTATTCCCAACATAAATACACAGTGTATTCTGAACATAACTACACAGTGTATTCCCAAAATAACTACACAGTGTATTCCCAAAATAACTACACAGTGTATTCCAAACATAACTACAGTGTGTTCCAAACATAACTACACAGTGTATTCCCAAAATAACTACACAGTGTATTCCAAACATAACTACAGTGTGTTCCAAACATAACTACACAGTGTATTCCCAAAATAACTACACAGTGTATTCCAAACATAACTACACAGTGTATTCCAAATTTAATTACACGGTGTATTCCAAACAAAAGAACACAATGTATTCCAAACATAATGACACAGTGTATTCCAAAAAAACCTCACAGCTTATTCCAAACATAACTACACAGTGCATTCCAAATATAACGACACAAAACACAACTACACAGTGTATTCCAAACATAACTACACAGTGTATTACAAATTTAATTACACGGTGTATTCCAAACAAAAGTACACAATGTAATCCAAACATAACTACACAGTGTATTCCAAACATAACTACACAGTGCATTCCAAACATAACTACACAGTGTATTACAAATTTAATTACACGGTGTATTCCAAACAAAAGTACACAATGTATTCCAAATATAACGAAACAAAACACAACTACACAGTGTATTCCAAACATAACTACAAAGTGTATTCCAAACATAACTACACAGTGCATTCCAAATATAACAAAACAAAACACAACTACACAGTGTATTCCAAACATAACTACAAAGTGTATTCCAAACATAACTACACAGTGCATTCCAAATATAACGAAACAAAACACAACTACACAGTGTATTCCAAACATAACTACAAAGTGTATTCCAAACATAACTACACAGTGCATCACAAATTTAATTACACAGTGTATTCCAAACAAAAGTACACAATGTATTCCAAACATAACGACACAGTGTATTCCAAACATAACTATACAGCTTATTCCAAACATAACGACACAGTGTATTCCAAACATAACTACACAGCTTATTCCAAACATAACTACACAGCTTATTCCAAACACAACGACACAGTGTATTCCAAAAATAACGACACAGTGCATTCCAAACATAACTACACAGTGTAATCCAAACATAACTACACAGTGCATTCCAAAAATAACTACACAGTGTATTCCAAACACAACTACACAGCTTATTCCAAACAAAACTACACAGTGTATTCCAAACATAACTACACAGTGTATTCCAAACATAACTACAGAGTGTATTCCAAACAAACCTCACAGCTGATTGCAAACATAACTACACAGTGTATTCCAAACATAACTACAGAGTGTATTCCAAACAAACCTCACAGCTTATTGCAAACATAACAACACAGTGCATTCCAAACATAACTACACAGTGTATTCCAAACACAACTACACAGCTTATTCCAAACACAACTACACAGAAAATTCCAAACATAACGACACAGTGCATTCCAAACATAACTACACAGTGTAATCCAAACATAACTACACAGTGCATTCCAAAAATAACTACACAGTGTATTCCAAACACAACTACACAGCTTATTCCAAACAAAACCACACAGTGTATTCCAAACATAACTACACAGTGTATTCCAAACATAACTACAGAGTGTATTCCAAACAAACCTCACAGCTTATTGCAAACATAACTACACAGTGTATTCCAAACATAACTACAGAGTGTATTCCAAACAAACCTCACAGCTTATTCCAAACATAACTACACAGTGCATTCCAAAAATAACTACACAATGTATTCCAAACACAACTACACAGCTTATTCCAAACACAACTACACAGGAAATTCCAAACATAACGACATAATGTATTCCAAACACAACTACACAGTGTATTCCTAACATAACTACAGAGTGTATTCCAAACACAACTACACAGTGTATTCCAAACATAACTACAGAGTGCATTCCAAACATAACTACACAGTGTATTCCAAACATAACTACACCATGAATTCCAAACATAACTACACAATGTATTCCAAACATAACTACACAGTGAATTCCAAACATAACTACAGATTGTATTCCAAACATAACTACACAGTGTATTCCAAACATAACTACACAATGTATTCCAAACATAACTACACAGTGAATTCCAAACATAACTACAGATTGTATTCCAAACATAACTACACAGTGTATTCCAAACATAAACACACAGTGTATTCCTAACATAACTACGCAGTGTATTCCAAACATAAATACACAATGCATTCCAAACATAACTACACAGTGTGTTCCCAACAAAACTTCACAGTGTATTCCCAACATAACTTCACAGTGTATTCCCAACATAAATACACAGTGTATTCTGATCATAACTACACAGTGTATTCCCAAAATAACTACACAGTGTATTCCAAACATAACTACAGTGTGTTCCAAACATAACTACACAGTGTATTCCCAAAATAACTACACAGTGTATTCCAAACATAACTACAGTGTGTTCCAAACATAACTACACAGTGTATTCCAAATTTAATTACACGGTGTATTCCAAACAAAAGAACACAATGTATTCCAAACATAATGACACAGTGTATTCCAAAAAAACCTCACAGCTTATTCCAAACATAACTACACAGTGCATTCCAAATATAACGACACAAAACATAACTACACAGTGTATTACAAATTTAATTACACGGTGTATTCCAAACAAAAGTACACAATGTAATCCAAACATAACTACACAGTGTATTCCAAACATAACTACACAGTGCATTCCAAACATAACTACACAGTGTATTACAAATTTAATTACACGGTGTATTCCTAACAAAAGTACACAATGTATTCCAAATATAACGAAACAAAACACAACTACACAGTGTATTCCAAACATAACTACAAAGTGTATTCCAAACATAACTACACAGTGCATTCCAAATATAACAAAACAAAACACAACTACACAGTGTATTCCAAACATAACTACAAAGTGTATTCCAAACATAACTACACAGTGCATTCCAAATATAACGAAACAAAACACAACTACACAGTGTATTCCAAACATAACTACAAAGTGTATTCCAAACATAACTACACAGTGCATCACAAATTTAATTACACAGTGTATTCCAAACAAAAGTACACAATGTATTCCAAACATAACGACACAGTGTATTCCAAACATAACTATACAGCTTATTCCAAACATAACGACACAGTGTATTCCAAACATAACTACACAGCTTATTCCAAACATAACTACACAGCTTATTCCAAACACAACGACACAGTGTATTCCAAAAATAACGACACAGTGCATTCCAAACATAACTACACAGTGTAATCCAAACATAACAACACAGTGCATTCCAAACATAACTACACAGTGTATTCCAAACACAACTACACAGCTTATTCCAAACACAACTACACAGAAAATTCCAAACATAACTACATAATGTATTCCAAACACAACTACACAGTGTATTCCTAACATAACTACAGAGTGTATTCCAAACATAACTACACAGTGTATTCCAAACATAACTACAGAGTGCATTCCAAACATAACTACACAGTGTATTCCAAACATAACTACACAGTGTATTCCAAAATAACCTCACAGCTTATTCCAAACATAACGACACAGTGTATTCCAAACATAACTACACAGCTTATTCCAAACATAACTACACAGCTTATTCCAAACACAACGACACAGTGTATTCCAAAAATAACGACACAGTGCATTCCAAACATAACTACACAGTGTATTCCAAATTTAATTACACGGTGTATTCCAAACAAAAGAACACAATGTATTCCAAACATAATGACACAGTGTATTCCAAAAAAACCTCACAGCTTATTCCAAACATAACTACACAGTGCATTCCAAATATAACGACACAAAACACAACTACACAGTGTATTCCAAACATAACTACACAGTGTATTACAAATTTAATTACACGGTGTATTCCAAACAAAAGTACACAATGTAATCCAAACATAACTACACAGTGTATTCCAAACATAACTACACAGTGCATTCCAAACATAACTACACAGTGTATTACAAATTTAATTACACGGTGTATTCCAAACAAAAGTACACAATGTATTCCAAATATAACGAAACAAAACACAACTACACAGTGTATTCCAAACATAACTACAAAGTGTATTCCAAACATAACTACACAGTGCATTCCAAATATAACAAAACAAAACACAACTACACAGTGTATTCCAAACATAACTACAAAGTGTATTCCAAACATAACTACACAGTGCATTCCAAATATAACGAAACAAAACACAACTACACAGTGTATTCCAAACATAACTACAAAGTGTATTCCAAACATAACTACACAGTGCATCACAAATTTAATTACACAGTGTATTCCAAACAAAAGTACACAATGTATTCCAAACATAACGACACAGTGTATTCCAAACATAACTATACAGCTTATTCCAAACATAACGACACAGTGTATTCCAAACATAACTACACAGCTTATTCCAAACATAACTACACAGCTTATTCCAAACACAACGACACAGTGTATTCCAAAAATAACGACACAGTGCATTCCAAACATAACTACACAGTGTAATCCAAACATAACTACACAGTGCATTCCAAAAATAACTACACAGTGTATTCCAAACACAACTACACAGCTTATTCCAAACAAAACTACACAGTGTATTCCAAACATAAATACACAGTGTATTCCAAACATAACTACAGAGTGTATTCCAAACAAACCTCACAGCTTATTGCAAACATAACAACACAGTGCATTCCAAACATAACTACACAGTGTATTCCAAACACAACGACACAGCTTATTCCAAACACAACTACACAGAAAATTCCAAACATAACGACACAGTGCATTCCAAACATAACTACACAGTGTAATCCAAACATAACTACACAGTGCATTCCAAAAATAACTACACAGTGTATTCCAAACACAACTACACAGCTTATTCCAAACAAAACCACACAGTGTATTCCAAACATAACTACACAGTGTATTCCAAACATAACTACAGAGTGTATTCCAAACAAACCTCACAGCTTATTGCAAACATAACTACACAGTGTATTCCAAACATAACTACAGAGTGTATTCCAAACAAACCTCACAGCTTATTCCAAACATAACTACACAGTGCATTCCAAAAATAACTACACAATGTATTCCAAACACAACTACACAGCTTATTCCAAACACAACTACACAGGAAATTCCAAACATAACGACATAATGTATTCCAAACACAACTACACAGTTTATTCCTAACATAACTACAGAGTGTATTCCAAACACAACTACACAGTGTATTCCAAACATAACTACAGAGTGCATTCCAAACATAACTACACAGTGTATTCCAAACATAACTACACCATGAATTCCAAACATAACTACACAATGTATTCCAAACATAACTACACAGTGAATTCCAAACATAACTACAGATTGTATTCCAAACATAACTACACAGTGTATTCCAAACATAAACACACAGTGTATTCCTAACATAACTACGCAGTGTATTCCAAACATAAATACACAATGCATTCCAAACATAACTACACAGTGTGTTCCCAACAAAACTTCACAGTGTATTCCCAACATAACTTCACAGTGTATTCCCAACATAAATACACAGTGTATTCTGATCATAACTACACAGTGTATTCCCAAAATAACTACACAGTGTATTCCAAACATAACTACAGTGTGTTCCAAACATAACTACACAGTGTATTCCCAAAATAACTACACAGTGTATTCCAAACATAACTACAGTGTGTTCCAAACATAACTACACAGTGTATTCCAAATTTAATTACACGGTGTATTCCAAACAAAAGAACACAATGTATTCCAAACATAATGACACAGTGTATTCCAAAAAAACCTCACAGCTTATTCCAAACATAACTACACAGTGCATTCCAAATATAACGACACAAAACATAACTACACAGTGTATTACAAATTTAATTACACGGTGTATTCCAAACAAAAGTACACAATGTAATCCAAACATAACTACACAGTGTATTCCAAACATAACTACACAGTGCATTCCAAACATAACTACACAGTGTATTACAAATTTAATTACACGGTGTATTCCAAACAAAAGTACACAATGTATTCCAAATATAACGAAACAAAACACAACTACACAGTGTATTCCAAACATAACTACAAAGTGTATTCCAAACATAACTACACAGTGCATTCCAAATATAACAAAACAAAACACAACTACACAGTGTATTCCAAACATAACTACAAAGTGTATTCCAAACATAACTACACAGTGCATTCCAAATATAACGAAACAAAACACAACTACACAGTGTATTCCAAACATAACTACAAAGTGTATTCCAAACATAACTACACAGTGCATCACAAATTTAATTACACAGTGTATTCCAAACAAAAGTACACAATGTATTCCAAACATAACGACACAGTGTATTCCAAACATAACTATACAGCTTATTCCAAACATAACGACACAGTGTATTCCAAACATAACTACACAGCTTATTCCAAACATAACTACACAGCTTATTCCAAACACAACGACACAGTGTATTCCAAAAATAACGACACAGTGCATTCCAAACATAACTACACAGTGTAATCCAAACATAACTACACAGTGCATTCCAAAAATAACTACACAGTGTATTCCAAACACAACTACACAGCTTATTCCAAACAAAACTACACAGTGTATTCCAAACATAACTACACAGTGTATTCCAAACATAACTACAGAGTGTATTCCAAACAAACCTCACAGCTGATTGCAAACATAACTACACAGTGTATTCCAAACATAACTACAGAGTGTATTCCAAACAAACCTCACAGCTTATTGCAAACATAACAACACAGTGCATTCCAAACATAACTACACAGTGTATTCCAAACACAACTACACAGCTTATTCCAAACACAACTACACAGAAAATTCCAAACATAACGACACAGTGCATTCCAAACATAACTACACAGTGTAATCCAAACATAACTACACAGTGCATTCCAAAAATAACTACACAGTGTATTCCAAACACAACTACACAGCTTATTCCAAACAAAACCACACAGTGTATTCCAAACATAACTACACAGTGTATTCCAAACATAACTACAGAGTGTATTCCAAACAAACCTCACAGCTTATTCCAAACATAACTACACAGTGCATTCCAAAAATAACTACACAATGTATTCCAAACACAACTACACAGCTTATTCCAAACACAACTACACAGGAAATTCCAAACATAACGACATAATGTATTCCAAACACAACTACACAGTGTATTCCTAACATAACTACAGAGTGTATTCCAAACACAACTACACAGTGTATTCCAAACATAACTACAGAGTGCATTCCAAACATAACTACACAGTGTATTCCAAACATAACTACACCATGAATTCCAAACATAACTACACAATGTATTCCAAACATAACTACACAGTGAATTCCAAACATAACTACAGATTGTATTCCAAACATAACTACACAGTGTATTCCAAACATAAACACACAGTGTATTCCTAACATAACTACGCAGTGTATTCCAAACATAAATACACAATGCATTCCAAACATAACTACACAGTGTGTTCCCAACAAAACTTCACAGTGTATTCCCAACATAACTTCACAGTGTATTCCCAACATAAATACACAGTGTATTCTGATCATAACTACACAGTGTATTCCCAAAATAACTACACAGTGTATTCCAAACATAACTACAGTGTGTTCCAAACATAACTACACAGTGTATTCCCAAAATAACTACACAGTGTATTCCAAACATAACTACAGTGTGTTCCAAACATAACTACACAGTGTATTCCAAATTTAATTACACGGTGTATTCCAAACAAAAGAACACAATGTATTCCAAACATAATGACACAGTGTATTCCAAAAAAACCTCACAGCTTATTCCAAACATAACTACACAGTGCATTCCAAATATAACGACACAAAACATAACTACACAGTGTATTACAAATTTAATTACACGGTGTATTCCAAACAAAAGTACACAATGTATTCCAAATATAACGAAACAAAACACAACTACACAGTGTATTCCAAACATAACTACAAAGTGTATTCCAAACATAACTACACAGTGCATTCCAAATATAACAAAACAAAACACAACTACACAGTGTATTCCAAACATAACTACAAAGTGTATTCCAAACATAACTACACAGTGCATTCCAAATATAACGAAACAAAACACAACTACACAGTGTATTCCAAACATAACTACAAAGTGTATTCCAAACATAACTACACAGTGCATCACAAATTTAATTACACGGTGCATTCCAAACAAAAGTACACAATGTATTCCAAACATAACGACACAGTGTATTCCAAACATAACTATACAGCTTATTCCAAACATAACGACACAGTGTATTCCAAACATAACTACACAGCTTATTCCAAACATAACTACACAGCTTATTCCAAACACAACGACACAGTGTATTCCAAAAATAACGACACAGTGCATTCCAAACATAACTACACAGTGTAATCCAAAAATAACTACACAGTGTATTCCAAACACAACTACACAGCTTATTCCAAACAAAACTACACAGTGTATTCCAAACATAACTACACAGTGTATTCCAAACATAACTACAGAGTGTATTCCAAACAAACCTCACAGCTGATTGCAAACATAACTACACAGTGTATTCCAAACATAACTACAGAGTGTATTCCAAACAAACCTCACAGCTTATTGCAAACATAACAACACAGTGCATTCCAAACATAACTACACAGTGTATTCCAAACACAACTACACAGCTTATTCCAAACACAACTACACAGAAAATTCCAAACATAACTACATAATGTATTCCAAACACAACTGCACAGTGTATTCCTAACATAACTACAGAGTGTATTCCAAACATAACTACACAGTGTATTCCAAACATAACTACAGAGTGCATTCCAAACATAACTACACAGTGTATTCCAAACATAACTACACAGTGTATTCCAAAATAACCTCACAGCTTATTCCAAACATAACGACACAGTGTATTCCAAACATAACTACACAGCTTATTCCAAACATAACTACACAGCTTATTCCAAACACAACGACACAGTGTATTCCAAAAATAACGACACAGTGCATTCCAAACATAACTACACAGTGCAATCCAAACATAACTACACAGTGTATTCCAAACACAACTACACAGCTTATTCCAAACAAAACTACACAGTGTATTCCAAACAAAACTACACAGTGTATTCCAAACATAACTACACAGTGTATTCCAAACAAACCTCACAGCTTATTGCAAACATAACTACACAGTGTATTCCAAACATAACTACAGAGTGTATTCCAAACAAACCTCACAGCTTATTCCAAACATAACTACACAGTGCATTCCAAAAATAACTACACAGTGTATTCCAAACACAACTACACAGCTTATTCCAAACACAACTACACAGGAAATTCCAAACATAACTACATAATGTATTCCAAACACAACTAAACAGTGTATTCCAAACATAACTACAGAGTGCATTCCAAACATAACTACACAGTGTATTCCAAACATAACTACACCATGAATTCCAAACATAACTACACAATGTATTCCAAACATAACTACACAGTGCATTCCAAACATAACTACACAATGTATTCCACACATAACTACACAGTGTATCACAAACATAACTACACAGTGTATTCCAAACATAACTACAGAGTGTATTCCAAACATAACTACACAGTGTATTCCAAACATAACTACAGATTGTATTCCAAACATAACTACACAGTGTATTCCAAACATAACTACACAGTGTATTCCAAACATAACTACACAATGTATTCCAAACACAACTACACAATGTATTCCAAACATAACTACACAATGTATTCCAAACATAACTACACAGTGTATTCCAAACATAACTACACAATGAATTCCAAACACAACTACACAGTGTATTCCAAACATAACTACACAATGTATTCCAAACATAACTACACAGTGTATTCCAAACATAACTACACAGTGTATTCCAAACATAACTACACAGTGTATTCCAAACATAACTACGCAATGTATTCCAAACATAACTACACAATGAATTCCAAACACAACTACACAGTGTATTCCAAACATAACTACAGAGTGTATTCCAAACATAACTACACAATGAATTCCAAACATAACTACAGATTGTATTCCAAACATAACTACACAGTGTATTCCAAACATAACTACACAGTGTATTCCAAACATAACTACAGAGTGTATTCCAAACATAACTACACAATGAATTCCAAACATAACTACAGATTGTATTCCAAACACAACTACACAGTGTATTCCAAACATAACTACACAGTGTATTCCAAACACAACTACACAGCTTATTCCAAACACAACTACACAGAAAATTCCAAACATAACTACATAATGTATTCCAAACACAACTACACAGTGTATTCCTAACATAACTACAGAGTGTATTCCAAACATAACTACACAGTGTATTCCAAACATAACTACAGAGTGCATTCCAAACATAACTACACAGTGTATTCCAAACATAACTACACAATGTATTCCAAACACAACTACACAATGTATTCCAAACATAACTACACAGTGTATTCCAAACATAACTACACAATGAATTCCAAACACAACTACACAGTGTATTCCAAACATAACTACACAATGTATTCCAAACATAACTACACAGTGTATTCCAAACATAACTACGCAATGTATTCCAAACATAACTACACAGTGTATTCCAAACATAACTACGCAATGTATTCCAAACATAACTACACAATGAATTCCAAACACAACTACACAGTGTATTCCAAACATAACTACAGATTGTATTCCAAACATAACTACACAATGAATTCCAAACACAACTACACAGTGTATTCCAAACATAACTACAGATTGTATTCCAAACATAACTACACAGTGTATTCCAAACATAACTACACAATGAATTCCAAACATAACTACAGATTGTATTCCAAACATAACTACACAGTGTATTCCAAACATAACTACACAATGTATTCCAAACATAACTACACAGTGTATTCCAAACATAACTACACAATGTATTCCAAACACAACTACACAATGTATTCCAAACATAACTACACAGTGTATTCCAAACATAACTACACAATGAATTCCAAACACAACTACACAGTGTATTCCAAACATAACTACACAATGTATTCCAAACATAACTACACAGTGTATTCCAAACATAACTACACAGTGTATTCCAAACATAACTACGCAATGTATTCCAAACATAACTACACAGTGTATTCCAAACATAACTACGCAATGTATTCCAAACATAACTACACAATGAATTCCAAACACAACTACACAGTGTATTCCAAACATAACTACAGAGTGTATTCCAAACATAACTACACAATGAATTCCAAACATAACTACAGATTGTATTCCAAACATAACTACACAGTGTATTCCAAACATAACTACACAGTGTATTCCAAACATAACTACAGAGTGTATTCCAAACATAACTACACAATGAATTCCAAACATAACTACAGATTGTATTCCAAACACAACTACACAGTGTATTCCAAACATAACTACACAGTGTATTCCAAACACAACTACACAGCTTATTCCAAACACAACTACACAGAAAATTCCAAACATAACTACATAATGTATTCCAAACACAACTACACAGAAAATTCCAAACATAACTACATAATGTATTCCAAACACAACTACACAGTGTATTCCTAACATAACTACAGAGTGTATTCCAAACATAACTACACAGTGTATTCCAAACATAACTACAGAGTGCATTCCAAACATAACTACACAGTGTATTCCAAACATAACTACACAATGTATTCCAAACACAACTACACAATGTATTCCAAACATAACTACACAGTGTATTCCAAACATAACTACACAATGAATTCCAAACACAACTACACAGTGTATTCCAAACATAACTACACAATGTATTCCAAACATAACTACACAGTGTATTCCAAACATAACTACGCAATGTATTCCAAACATAACTACACAGTGTATTCCAAACATAACTACGCAATGTATTCCAAACATAACTACACAATGAATTCCAAACACAACTACACAGTGTATTCCAAACATAACTACAGAGTGTATTCCAAACATAACTACACAATGAATTCCAAACATAACTACAGATTGTATTCCAAACATAACTACACAGTGTATTCCAAACATAACTACACAGTGTATTCCAAACATAACTACAGAGTGTATTCCAAACATAACTACACAATGAATTCCAAACATAACTACAGATTGTATTCCAAACACAACTACACAGTGTATTCCAAACATAACTACACAGTGTATTCCAAACACAACTACACAGCTTATTCCAAACACAACTACACAGAAAATTCCAAACATAACTACATAATGTATTCCAAACACAACTACACAGTGTATTCCTAACATAACTACAGAGTGTATTCCAAACATAACTACACAGTGTATTCCAAACATAACTACAGAGTGCATTCCAAACATAACTACACAGTGTATTCCAAACATAACCACACAGTGTATTCCAAAATAACCTCACAGCTTATTCCAAACATAACGACACAGTGTATTCCAAACATAACTACACAGCTTATTCCAAACACAACGACACAGTGTATTCCAAAAATAACGACACAGTGCATTCCAAACATAACTACACAGTGCAATCCAAACATAACTACACAGTGCATTCCAAAAATAACTACACAGTGTATTCCAAACACAACTACACAGCTTATTCCAAACAAAACTACACAGTGTATTCCAAACAAAACTACACAGTGTATTCCAAACATAACTACACAGTGTATTCCAAACAAACCTCACAGCTTATTGCAAACATAACTACACAGTGTATTCCAAACATAACTACAGAGTGTATTCCAAACAAACCTCACAGCTTATTCCAAACATAACTACACAGTGCATTCCAAAAATAACTACACAGTGTATTCCAAACACAACTACACAGCTTATTCCAAACACAACTACACAGGAAATTCCAAACATAACTACATAATGTATTCCAAACACAACTAAACAGTGTATTCCAAACATAACTACAGAGTGCATTCCAAACATAACTACACAGTGTATTCCAAACATAACTACACCATGAATTCCAAACATAACTACACAATGTATTCCAAACATAACTACACAATGTATTCCAAACATAACTACACAGTGTATTCCAAACATAACTACACAATGTATTCCAAACATAACTACACAATGAATTCCAAACACAACTACACAATGTAGTCCAAACATAACTACACAGTGTATTCCAAACATAACTACACAATGTATTCCAAACATAACTACACAATGAATTCCAAACACAACTACACAGTGTATTCCAAACATAACTACACAATGTATTCCAAACATAACTACACAGTGTATTCCAAACATAACTACGCAATGTATTCCAAACATAACTACACAGTGTATTCCAAACATAACTACGCAATGTATTCCAAACATAACTACACAATGAATTCCAAACACAACTACACGGTGTATTCCAAACATAACTACACAATGTATTCCAAACATAACTACAGAGTGTATTCCAAACATAACTACACAATGAATTCCAAACATAACTACAGATTGTATTCCAAACATAACTACACAGTGTATTCCAAACAGAACTACACAGTGTATTCCAAACATAACTACACAATGTATTCCAAACATAACTACAGAGTGTATTCCAAACATAACTACACAATGAATTCCAAACATAACTACAGATTGTATTCCAAACACAACTACACAGTGTATTCCAAACATAACTACACAGTGTATTCCAAACACAACTACACAGCTTATTCCAAACACAACTACACAGAAAATTCCAAACATAACTACATAATGTATTCCAAACACAACTACACAGTGTATTCCTAACATAACTACAGAGTGTATTCCAAACATAACTACACAGTGTATTCCAAACATAACTACAGAGTGCATTCCAAACATAACTACACAGTGTATTCCAAACATAACCACACAGTGTATTCCAAAATAACCTCACAGCTTATTCCAAACATAACGACACAGTGTATTCCAAACATAACTACACAGCTTATTCCAAACACAACGACACAGTGTATTCCAAAAATAACGACACAGTGCATTCCAAACATAACTACACAGTGCAATCCAAACATAACTACACAGTGCATTCCAAAAATAACTACACAGTGTATTCCAAACACAACTACACAGCTTATTCCAAACAAAACTACACAGTGTATTCCAAACAAAACTACACAGTGTATTCCAAACATAACTACACAGTGTATTCCAAACAAACCTCACAGCTTATTGCAAACATAACTACACAGTGTATTCCAAACATAACTACAGAGTGTATTCCAAACAAACCTCACAGCTTATTCCAAACATAACTACACAGTGCATTCCAAAAATAACTACACAGTGTATTCCAAACACAACTACACAGCTTATTCCAAACACAACTACACAGGAAATTCCAAACATAACTACATAATGTATTCCAAACATAACTACACAGTGTATTCCAAACATAACTACACAATGTATTCCAAACATAACTACACAGTGTATTCCAAACATAACTACACAATGTATTCAACACATAACTACACAGTGTATCACAAACATAACTACACAGTGTATTCCAAACATAACTACAGAGTGTATTCCAAACATAACTACACAATGTATTCCAAACATAACTACAGAGTGTATTCCAAACATAACTACACAATGAATTCCAAACATAACTACAGAGTGTATTCCAAACATAACTACACAATGAATTCCAAACATAACTACAGATTGTATTCCAAACATAACTACACAATGTATTCCAAACACAACTACACAGTGTATTCCAAACATAACTACACAGTGTATTCCAAACATAACTACACAACGTATTCCAAACATAACTACAGAGTGTATTCCAAACATAACTACAGATTGTATTCCAAACATAACTACACAATGAATTCCAAACACAACTACACAGTGTATTCCAAACATAACTACAGATTGTATTCCAAACATAACTACACAGTGTATTCCAAACATAACTACACAATGAATTCCAAACATAACTACAGATTGTATTCCAAACATAACTACACAGTGTATTCCAAACATAACTACACAATGTATTCCAAACATAACTACACAGTGTATTCCAAACATAACTACACAATGTATTCCAAACATAACTACACAATGAATTCCAAACACAACTACACAATGTATTCCAAACATAACTACACAATGTATTCCAAACATAACTACACAGTGTATTCCAAACATAACTGCGCAATGTATTCCAAACATAACTACACAGTGTATTCCAAACATAACTACGCAATGTATTCCAAACATAACTACACAATGAATTCCAAACACAACTACACAGTGTATTCCAAACATAACTACACAATGTATTCCAAACATAACTACAGAGTGTATTCCAAACATAACTACACAATGAATTCCAAACATAACTACAGATTGTATTCCAAACATAACTACACAGTGTATTCCAAACATAACTACACAGTGTATTCCAAACATAACTACACAATGTATTCCAAACATAACTACAGAGTGTATTCCAAACATAACTACACAATGAATTCCAAACATAACTACAGATTGTATTCCAAACACAACTACACAGTGTATTCCAAACATAACTACACAGTGTATTCCAAACATAACTACAGATTGTATTCCAAACATAACTACACAGTGTATTCCAAACATAACTACAGATTGTATTCCAAACATAACTACACAATGTATTCCAAACATAACTACACAGTGTATTCCAAACACAACTACACAGTGTATTCCAAACATAACTAAACAGTGTATTCCAAACATAACTACACAATGAATTCCAAACATAACTACAGATTGTATTCCAAACATAACGACACAATGTATTCCAAACATAACTACACAGTGTATTCCAAACATAACTACACAGTGTATTCCAGACATAACTACACAATGTATTCCAAACATAACTACACAATGTATTCCAAACATAACTACACAATGTATTCCAAACATAACTACACAATTTATTCCAAACATAACTACACAGTGTATTCCAAACATAACTACAGATTGTATTCCAAACATTACTACACAATGTATTCCAAACATAACTACACAGTGTATTACAAACATAACTACAGAGTGTATTCCAAACATAACTACACAATGAATTCCAAACATAACTACAGAGTGTATTCCAAACATAACTACACAATGAATTCCAAACACAACTACACAGAGTATTCCAAACATAACTACACAGTGTATTCCAAACATAACTACACAGTGTATTCCAAACATACCAACACAGTGTATTCGAAACATAACTACACAGTGTATTCCAAACATAACTACACAGTGTATTCCAAACATAACTACACAATGTATTCCAAACATAACTACACAGTGTATTCCAAACATAACTACAGAGTGTATTCCAAACATAACTACACAATGAATTCCAAACATAACTACAGAGTGTATTCCAAACATAACTACACAATGAATTCCAAACACAACTACACAGAGTATTCCAAACATAACTACACAGTGTATTCCAAACATAACTACACAGTGTATTCCAAACATACCAACACAGTGTATTCGAAACATAACTACACAGTGTATTCCAAACATAACTACACAGTGTATTCCAAACATAACTACACAATGTATTCCAAACATAACTACACAATGTATTCCAAACATAACTACACAATTTATTCCAAACATAACTACACAGTGTATTCCAAACATAACTACAGATTGTATTCCAAACATTACTACACAATGTATTCCAAACATAACTACACAGTGTATTCCAAACATAACTACAGAGTGTATTCCAAACATAACTACACAATGAATTCCAAACATAACTACAGAGTGTATTCCAAACATAACTACACAGTGTATTCCAAACATAACTACACAGAGTATTCCAAACATAACTACACAGTGTATTCCAAACATAACTACACAGTGTATTCCAAACATACCAACACAGTGTATTCCAAACATAACTACACAGTGTATTCCAAACATAACTACACAGTGTATTCCAAACACAACTACACAATGTATTCCAAACACAACTACACAGTGTATTCCAAACATAACTACAGAGTGTATTCCACACAAAATTACAGAGTGTATTCCAAACATAACTACACAGTGTATTCCACACAAAATTACAGAGTGTATTCCAAACATAACTACACAGTTTATTCCAAACACAACTACAAAGTGTATTCCACACATAACTACACAGTGTATTCCAAACATAACTACACAATGAATTCCAAACATAACTACAGATTGTATTCCAAACATAACAACACAATGTATTCCAAACATAACTACACAGTGTATTCCAAACATAACTACAGAGTGTATTCCAAACATAACTACAGAGTGTATTCCAAACATAACTACAGATTGTATTCCAAACATAACTACACAATGTATTCCAAACATAACTACAGATTGTATTCCAAACACAACTACACAGTGTATTCCAAACATAACTACACAGTGTATTCCAAACAAACCTCACAGCTTATTCCAAACATAACTACACAATGTATTCCAAACATAACTACACAATGTATTCCAATCATAACTACACAATGTATTCCAAACAAACCTCACAGCTTATTCCAAACATAACTACACAATGTATTCCTAACATAACTACACGTGTTCCAAACATAACTACACAGTGTATTCCAAACATAATTACACAGTGGATTCCAAACATAATTACACAGTGTATTCCAAACATAACTACACAGTGTATTCCAAACATAATTACACAGTGGATTCCAAACATAATTACACAGTGGATTCCAAACATAACTACACAGTGTATTCCAAACATAATTACACAGTGGATTCCAAACATAACTACACAGTGTATTCCAAACATAACTACACAGTGTATTCCAAACATAATTACACAGTGGATTCCAAACATAACTACACAGTGTATTCCAAACATAACTACACAATGTATTCCAAACAAACCTCACAGCTTATTCCAAACATAACTACACAGTGTATTCCAAATATAACGACACAAAATACAATGACACAGTGTATTCCAAATACAACTACACAGTGTGTTCCAAACATAACTACACAGTGTATTCCAAACATAACTACACAGTGTATTCCAAACATAACTACACAATGTATTCCAAACAAACCTCACAGCTTATTCCAAACATAACTACACAGTGTATTCCAAACATAACTACACAGTGTATTCCAAACATAACTACACAGTGTATTCCAAACAAACCTCACAGCTTATTCCAAACATAACTACACAGTGTATTCCAAACATAACTACACAGTGTATTCCAAACAAACCTCACAGCTTATTCCAAACATAACTACACAATGTATTCCAAACATAATGACACATGTATTCCAAACATAACTACACAGTGTATTCCAAACACAACTACACAATGTATTCCAAACAAACGTCACAGCTGATTCCAAACTTAACTACACAGTGTATTCCAAACATAACTACAGAGTGTATTCCAAACATAACTACACAATGAATTCCAAACATAACTACAGAGTGTATTCCAAACATAACTACACAATGAATTCCAAACATAACTACAGATTGTATTCCAAACATAACTACACAATGTATTCCAAACACAACTACACAGTGTATTCCAAACATAACTACACAGTGTATTCCAAACATAACTACACAACGTATTCCAAACATAACTACAGAGTGTATTCCAAACATAACTACAGATTGTATTCCAAACATAACTACACAATGAATTCCAAACACAACTACACAGTGTATTCCAAACATAACTACAGATTGTATTCCAAACATAACTACACAGTGTATTCCAAACATAACTACACAATGAATTCCAAACATAACTACAGATTGTATTCCAAACATAACTACACAGTGTATTCCAAACATAACTACACAATGTATTCCAAACATAACTACACAGTGTATTCCAAACATAACTACACAATGTATTCCAAACATAACTACACAATGAATTCCAAACACAACTACACAATGTATTCCAAACATAACTACACAATGTATTCCAAACATAACTACACAGTGTATTCCAAACATAACTGCGCAATGTATTCCAAACATAACTACACAGTGTATTCCAAACATAACTACGCAATGTATTCCAAACATAACTACACAATGAATTCCAAACACAACTACACAGTGTATTCCAAACATAACTACACAATGTATTCCAAACATAACTACAGAGTGTATTCCAAACATAACTACACAATGAATTCCAAACATAACTACAGATTGTATTCCAAACATAACTACACAGTGTATTCCAAACATAACTACACAGTGTATTCCAAACATAACTACACAATGTATTCCAAACATAACTACAGAGTGTATTCCAAACATAACTACACAATGAATTCCAAACATAACTACAGATTGTATTCCAAACACAACTACACAGTGTATTCCAAACATAACTACACAGTGTATTCCAAACATAACTACAGATTGTATTCCAAACATAACTACACAATGTATTCCAAACATAACTACACAGTGTATTCCAAACACAACTACACAGTGTATTCCAAACATAACTAAACAGTGTATTCCAAACATAACTACACAATGAATTCCAAACATAACTACAGATTGTATTCCAAACATAACGACACAATGTATTCCAAACATAACTACACAGTGTATTCCAAACATAACTACACAGTGTATTCCAGACATAACTACACAATGTATTCCAAACATAACTACACAATGTATTCCAAACATAACTACACAATGTATTCCAAACATAACTACACAATTTATTCCAAACATAACTACACAGTGTATTCCAAACATAACTACAGATTGTATTCCAAACATTACTACACAATGTATTCCAAACATAACTACACAGTGTATTCCAAACATAACTACAGAGTGTATTCCAAACATAACTACACAATGAATTCCAAACATAACTACAGAGTGTATTCCAAACATAACTACACAATGAATTCCAAACACAACTACACAGAGTATTCCAAACATAACTACACAGTGTATTCCAAACATAACTACACAGTGTATTCCAAACATACCAACACAGTGTATTCGAAACATAACTACACAGTGTATTCCAAACATAACTACACAGTGTATTCCAAACATAACTACACAATGTATTCCAAACATAACTACACAGTGTATTCCAAACATAACTACACAATGAATTCCAAACATAACTACAGAGTGTATTCCAAACATAACTACACAATGAATTCCAAACACAACTACACAGAGTATTCCAAACATAACTACACAGTGTATTCCAAACATAACTACACAGTGTATTCCAAACATACCAACACAGTGTATTCGAAACATAACTACACAGTGTATTCCAAACATAACTACACAGTGTATTCCAAACATAACTACACAATGTATTCCAAACATAACTACACAATGTATTCCAAACATAACTACACAATTTATTCCAAACATAACTACACAGTGTATTCCAAACATAACTACAGATTGTATTCCAAACATTACTACACAATGTATTCCAAACATAACTACACAGTGTATTCCAAACATAACTACAGAGTGTATTCCAAACATAACTACACAATGAATTCCAAACATAACTACAGAGTGTATTCCAAACATAACTACACAGTGTATTCCAAACATAACTACACAGAGTATTCCAAACATAACTACACAGTGTATTCCAAACATAACTACACAGTGTATTCCAAACATACCAACACAGTGTATTCCAAACATAACTACACAGTGTATTCCAAACATAACTACACAGTGTATTCCAAACACAACTACACAATGTATTCCAAACACAACAACACAGTGTATTCCAAACATAACTACAGAGTGTATTCCACACAAAATTACAGAGTGTATTCCAAACATAACTACACAGTGTATTCCACACAAAATTACAGAGTGTATTCCAAACATAACTACACAGTTTATTCCAAACACAACTACAAAGTGTATTCCACACATAACTACACAGTGTATTCCAAACATAACTACACAATGAATTCCAAACATAACTACACAGTGTATTCCAAACACAACTACAGATTGTATTCCAAACATAACAACACAATGTATTCCAAACATAACTACACAGTGTATTCCAAACATAACTACAGAGTGTATTCCAAACATAACTACAGAGTGTATTCCAAACATAACTACAGATTGTATTCCAAACATAACTACACAATGTATTCCAAACATAACTACAGATTGTATTCCAAACACAACTACACAGTGTATTCCAAACATAACTACACAGTGTATTCCAAACAAACCTCACAGCTTATTCCAAACATAACTACACAATGTATTCCAAACATAACTACACAATGTATTCCAATCATAACTACACAATGTATTCCAAACAAACCTCACAGCTTATTCCAAACATAACTACACAATGTATTCCTAACATAACTACACGTGTTCCAAACATAACTACACAGTGTATTCCAAACATAATTACACAGTGGATTCCAAACATAATTACACAGTGTATTCCAAACATAACTACACAGTGTATTCCAAACATAATTACACAGTGGATTCCAAACATAATTACACAGTGGATTCCAAACATAACTACACAGTGTATTCCAAACATAATTACACAGTGGATTCCAAACATAACTACACAGTGTATTCCAAACATAACTACACAGTGTATTCCAAACAAACCTCACAGCTTATTCCAAACATAACTACACAGTGTATTCCAAATATAACGACACAAAATACAATGACACAGTGTATTCCAAATACAACTACACAGTGTGTTCCAAACATAACTACACAGTGTATTCCAAACATAACTACACAGTGTATTCCAAACATAACTACACAATGTATTCCAAACAAACCTCACAGCTTATTCCAAACATAACTACACAGTGTATTCCAAACATAACTACACAGTGTATTCCAAACATAACTACACAGTGTATTCCAAACAAACCTCACAGCTTATTCCAAACATAACTACACAGTGTATTCCAAACATAACTACACAGTGTATTCCAAACAAACCTCACAGCTTATTCCAAACATAACTACACAATGTATTCCAAACATAATGACACATGTATTCCAAACATAACTACACAGTGTATTCCAAACACAACTACACAATGTATTCCAAACAAACGTCACAGCTGATTCCAAACTTAACTACACAGTGTATTCCAAACATAACTACACAATGTATTCCAAACAAACCTCACAGCTTATTCCAAACATAACTACACAGTGTATTCCAAACACAACTACACAATGTATTTCAAACATAACTACACAGTGTATCACAAACAAACGTCACAGCTGATTCCAAACATAACTACACAGTGTATTCCAAACATAACTACACAATGTATTCCAAACAAACCTCACAGCTTATTCCAAACATAACTACACAGTGCATTCCAAACATAATTACACAAAACACAACTAAACAGTGTATTCCAAATATAACGACACAAAATACAACGACACAATGTATTCCAAACATAACTACACAATGTATTCCAAACAAACCTCACAGCTGATTCCAAACATAACGACACAGTGTATTCCAAACATAACTACGCAGTGTATTCCAAACAAACCTCACAGCTGATTCCAAACATAACTACACAGTGTATTCCAAACATAACTACACAATGTATTCCAAACATAACTACAGATTGTATTCCAAACATAACTACACAGTGTATTCCAAACATAACTACACAGTGTATTCCAAACAAACCTCACAGCTTATTCCAAACATAACTACAGAGTGTATTCCAAACACAACTACACAATGTATTCCAAACATAACTACACAGTACATTCCAGACAAACCTCACAGCTTATTCCAAACACAACTACACAGTGTATTCCTAACATAACTACACAATGTATTCCTAACATAACTACACAATGTATTCCTAACATAACTACACAGTGTGTTCCAAACATAACTACAGAGTGTATTCCAAACACAACTACACAATGTATTCCAAACATAACTACACAATGTATTCCAAACATAACGACACAGTGTATTCCAAACAGAACTACACAATGTATTCCTAACATAACTACACAATGTATTCCTAACATAACTACAGAGTGTATTCCAAACACAACTACACAATGTATTCCAAACATAACTACACAATGTATTCCTAACATAACTACACAATGTATTCCTAACATAACTACACAGTGTGTTCCAAACATAACTACAGAGTGTATTCCAAACACAACGACACAATGTATTCCAAACATAACTACACAATGTATTCCAAACATAACTACACAGTGTATTCCAAACATAACTACACAATGTATTCCAAACATAACTACACAGTGTATTCCAAACATAACTACACAATGTATTCCAAACATAACTACAGAGTGTATTCCAAACAGAACTACACAATGTATTCCAAACATAACTAGACAGTGTATTTCAAACATAACTGCACAGTGTATTCCTAACATAACAACACGGAAAATTCCAAACATAACGACATAATGTATTCCAAACACAACTACACAGTGGATAAAGGGGAACCAGTGGACGGAGTGTATTTAGACTTCCAGAAGGCATTCGACAAGGTGCCACATAAAAGATTATTACTTAAGATAAAAAATCACGGGATTGGGGGTAATATTCTGGCATGGGTGGAGGATTGGTTATCGAACAGGAAGCAGAGAGTTGGGATAAATGGTTCATTTTCGGACTGGCAACCAGTAACCAGTGGTGTTCCACAGGGGTCGGTGCTGGGTCCCCAACTCTTTACAATCTATATTAACGATTTGGAGGAGGGGACCGAGTGCAACATATCAAAATTTGCAGATGATACAAAGATGGGAGGGAAAGTAGAGAGTGAGGAGGACATAAAAAACCTGCAAGGGGATATAGACAGGCTGGGTGAGTGGGCGGAGATTTGGCAGATGCAATATAATATTGGAAAATGTGAGGTTATGCACTTTGGCAGGAAAAATCAGAGAGCAAGTTATTTTCTTAATGGCGAGAGACTGGAAAGTACTGCAGTACAAAGGGATCTGGGGGTCCTAGTGCAAGAAAATCAAAAAGTTGGTATGCAGGTGCAGCAGGTGATCAAGAAAGCCAACGGAATGTTGGCTTTATTGCTCGGGGGATAGAATATAAAAACAGGGAGGTATTGCTGCAGTTATATAAGGTATTGGTGAGACCGCACCTGGAATACTGCATCCAGTTTTGGTCTCCATACTTAAGAAAAGACATACTTGCTCTCAAGGCAGTACAAAGAAGGTTCACTCGGTTAATCCCGGGGATGAGGGGGCGGACATATGAGGAGAGTTTGAGTAGATTGGGACTCTACTCATTGGAGTTCAGAAGAATGAGAGGCGATCTTATTGAAACATATAAGATTGTGAAGGGTCTTGATCGGGTGGATGCAGTAAGGATGTTCCCAAAGATGGGTGAAACTAGAACTAGGGGGCATAATCTTAGAATAAGGGGCTGCTCTTTCAAAACTGAGATGAGGAGAAACTTCTTCACTCAGAGGGTGGTAGGTCTGTGGAATTTGCTGCCCCAGGAATCTGTGGAAGCTACATCATTAGATAAATTTAAAACAGAAATAGACAGTTTCCTAGAAGTAAAGGGAATTAGGGGTTATGGGGAGCGGGCAGGAAATTGGACATGAAGCTGAGTTCGGATCGGTCAATGCCCTGTGGGTTGCGGAGAGGGCCCAGGGGCTGTGTGGCCGGGTCCTGCTCCGACTTCTTGTGTTCTTTAGATTTGTGGTTGGGATCAGATCAGCCATGATCTTATTGAATGGCGGAGCAGGCTCGAGGGGCCGATTGGCCTACTCCTGCTCCAATTTCATATGTTCTTATGTTCTTATAACTACACAGTGTATTCCAAACATAACTACACAATGTATTCCAAACATAACAACACGGAAAATTCCAAACATAACTACATAATGTATTCCTAACATAACTACACAGTATATTCCAAACATAACTACACAATGTATTCCAAACATAACTACATAGTGTATTCCTAACATAACCACACAATGTATTCCTAACATAACTACACAGTATATTCCAAACATAACTACACAATGTATTCCAAACATAACTACAGAGTGTATTCCAAACATAACTACACAGTGTATTCCAAACAAACCTCACAGCTTATTTCAAACATAACAACACAGTGTATTCCAAACATAACTACCCAGTGTATTCCAAACACAACTACACAGTGTATTCCAAACATAACTACAGAGTGTATTCCAAATATAATGACACAAAATACAACTACCCAGTGTATTCCAAACATAACTACACAGTGTATTCCAAACAAACCTCACAGCTTATTTCAAACATAACTACGCAGTGTATTCCAAACATAACTACACAGTGTATTCCAAACAAACCTCACAGCTTATTTCAAACATAACTACACAGTGTATTCCAAACATAACGACACAGTGTATTCCAAATTTAATTACACAGTGTATTCCAAACAAAAGTGCACAATGTATTCCAAATATAACTACACAGTGTATTCCAAACATAACTACACAGTGTATTCCAAACAAACCTCACAGCTTATTCCAAACATAACTACACAGTGTATTCCAAACATAACTACACAGTGTATTCCAAACATAACTAAAGAGAGTATTCCAAACATAACTACACAGTGTATACCAAACATAACTACACAATGTATTCCAAACATAACTACACAATGTATTCCAAACATAACTACACAGTGTATTCCAAACATAACTACACAGTGTATTCCAAACATAACTACACAGTGTATTCCAAACACAACTACACAATGTATTCCAAACAAACCTCACAGCTTATTCCAAACATAACTACAGAGTGCATTCCAAACATAACTACACAGTGCATTCCAAACATAACTACACAGTGCATTCCAAACAAACCTCACAGCTTATTCCAAACAGAATTACACAGTGCATTCCAAACATAACGACACAAAACACAACTACACAGTGTATTCCAAACATAAATACAGAGTGTATTCCAAACATAACTACACAGTGCATTCCAAACACAACTGCACAGTGTATTCCTAACATAACTACACAATGTATTCCTAACATAACTACACAGTGTATTCCAAACAAACCTCACAGCTTATTCCAAACATAACTACACAGTGTATTCCAAACATAACTACACAGTGTATTCCAAACATAACTACACAGTGTATTCCAAACATAACAACACAGAAAATTCCAAACATAACTACACAGTGTATTCCAAACATAACTACACAATGTATTCCACACATAACTACACAATGTATTCCAAACATAACGACACAGTGTATTCCAAACAAACCTCACAGCTTATTTCAAACATAATTACACAGTGGATTCCAAACATAACTACACAGTGTATTCCAAACATAACTACACAGTGTATTCCAAACAAACCTCACAGCTTATTTCAAACATAACTACGCAGTGTATTCCAAACAAACCTCACAGCTTATTTCAAACATATCTACACAGTGTATTCCAAACATAACGACACAGTGTATTCCAAATTTAATTACACGGTGTATTCCAAACAAAAGTGCACAATGTATTCCAAATATAACTACACAGTGTATTCCAAACAAACCTCACAGCTTATTCCAAACATAACTACACAGTGTATTCCAAACATAACTACACAGTGTATTCCAAACACAACTACACAGTGTATTCCAAACATAACGACACAATGTATTCCAAACATAACTACACAGTGTATTCCAAACACAACTACACAGTGTATTCCAAACATAACTACACAGTGTATGACAAACAAACCTCACAGCTTATTCCAAACATAACTACACAGTGCATTCCAAACATAATTACACAAAACACAACTAAACAGTGTATTCCAAATATAACGACACAAAATACAACGACACAATGTATTCCAAACATAACCACACAGTGTATCACAAACAAACGTCACAGCTTATTCCAAACATAACTACACAGTGTATTCCAAACGTAACTACACAGTGTATTCCAAACATAACTACACAATGTATTCCAAACATAACTACACAGTGTATGACAAACAAACCTCACAGCTTATTCCAAACATAACGACACAGTGCATTCCAAACATAATTACACAAAACACAACTAAACAGTGTATTCCAAATATAACGACACAAAATACAACGACACAATGTATTCCAAACATAACTACACAGTGTATTCCAAACAAACCTCACAGCTGATTCCAAACATAACTACACAGTGTATTCCAAACATAACTACACAGTGTATTCCAAATTTAATTACACGGTGTATTCGAAACAAAAGTACACAATGTATTCCAAACACAACTACACAGTGTATTCCAAACACAACTACACAGTGTATTCCAAACATAACTACACAGTGTATTCCAAACATAACTACACAGTGCATTCCAAACATAACTACACAGTGTATTCCAAACATAACTACACAGTGTATTCCAAACAAACCTCACAGCTTATTCCAAACATAACTACACAGTGCATTCCAAACATAACTACACAGTGTATTCCAAACATAACTACACAGTGTATTCCAAACAAACCTCACAGCTTATTCCAAACATAACTACACAGTGCATTCCAAACATAACTACACAGTGTATTCCAAACATAACTACACAGTGTATTCCAAACAAACCTCACAGCTTATTCCAAACATAACTACACAGTGTATTCCAAACAAACCTCACAGCTTATTCCAAACATAACTACACAGTGCATTCCAGACAAACCTCACAGCTTATTCCTAACATAACTACACAGTGTATTCCTAACATAACTACACAATGTATTCCAAACATAACTACACAATTTATTCCAAACATAACTACACAGTGTATTCCAAACATAACTACACAGTGTATTCCTAACATAACTACACAGTGTATTCCAAACATAACTACAGAGTGTATTCCTAACATAACTACACAATGTATTCCAAACATAACTACACAATGTATTCCAAACATAACTGCACAGTGTATTCCAAACATAACTGCACAGTGTATTCCTAACATAACAACACGGAAAATTCCAAACATAACTACACAATGTATTCCATACATAACTACAGAGTGTATTCCAAACATAACTACACAATGTATTCCAAACATAACTACACAGTGTATTCCAAACAAACCTCACAGCTTATTTCAAACATAACTACACAGTGTATTCCAAACACAACTACACAGTGTGTTCCAAACATAACTACAGAGTGTATTCCAAACATAACTACACAGTGTATTCCAAACAAACCTCACAGCTTATTTCAAACATAACTACACAATGTATTCCAAACATAACTACACAGTGTATTCCAAACACAACTACACAGTGTGTTCCAAACATAACTACACAGTGTATTCCAAACATAAGTACAGAGTGTATTCCAAACATAACTACACAGTGTATTCCAAACAAACCTCACAGCTTATTTCAAACATAACTACACAGTGGATTCCAAACATAACTGCACAGTGTATTCCAAACATAACTGCACAGTGTATTCCAAACATAACTGCACAGTGTATTCCAAACATAACAACACAATGTATTCCAAACACAACGACACAGTGTACACCAAACATAACGACACAGTGTATTCCAAACATGACGACAAAATGTATTCCAAACATAACTACACAGTGTATACCAAACACAACTACACAGTGTATACCAAACATAACTGCACAATGTATTCCAAACATAACGACACAGTGTATACCAAACACAACTACACAGTGTATACCAAACATAACTGCACAATGTATTCCAAACATAACGACACAGTGTATTCCAAACATAACTGCACAGTGTATTCCAAACATAACTGCACAGTGTATTCCAAACATAACTGCACAGTGTATTCCAAACATAACAACACAATGTATTCCAAACATAACGACACAGTGTATTCCAAACATGACGACAAAATGTATTCCAAACATAACTACACAGTGTATACCAAACACAACTACACAGTGTATTCCAAACATAACTGCACAATGTATTCCAAACATAACGACACAGTGTATACCAAACATAACGACACAGTGTATTCCAAACATAACGACACAATGTATTCCAAACATAACTACACAGTGTATACCAAACATAACGACACAATGTATTCCAAACATAACTACACAGTGTATACCAAACATAACTACACATGTATACCAAACATAACGACACAATGTATTCCAAACATAACGACACAATGTATTCCAAACATAACTACACAGTGTATTCCAAACAAACCTCACAGCTTATTCCAAACATAACTACACAGTGCATTCCAAACATAACTACACAGTGTATTCCAAACATAACTACACAGTGTATTCCAAACAAACCTCACAGCTTATTCCAAACATAACTACACAGTGCATTCCAAACATAACGACACAATGTATTCCAAACATAACGACACAATGTATTCCAAACATAACGACACAGTGTATTCCAAACATAACGACACAATGTATTCCAAACATAACTACACAGTGTATACCAAACATAACTACACATGTATACCAAACATAACGACACAATGTATTCCAAACAAACCTCACAGCTTATTCCAAACATAACTACACAGTGCATTCCAAACATAACTACACAGTGCATTCCAAACATAACTACACAGTGTATTCCAAACACAACTGCACAGTGCATTCCAAACATAACTACACAGTGTATTCCAAACACAACTACACAGTGTATTCCTAACATAACTACACAATGTATTCCAAACATAACTACACAATGTATTCCAAACATAACTACACAGTATATTCCAAACACAACTACAGAGTGTATTCCTAACATAACTACACATTATATTCCAAACATAACTACACAGTATATTCCAAACACAACTACAGAGTGTATTCCTAACATAACTACACATTATATTCCAAACATAACTACACAGTATATTCCAAACATAACTACACAGAGTATTCCAAACATAACTACACAGTGTATTCCAAACAAACCTCACAGCTTATTTCAAACATAACTACACAGTGTATTCCAAACACAACTACACAGTGTATTCCAAACATAACTACAGAGTGTATTCCAAACAAACCTCACAGCTTATTTCAAACATAACTACACAATGTATTCCAAACATAACGACACAATGTATTCCAAACACAACTATACAGTGTATTCCAAACATAACTACAGAGTGCATTCCAAACAAACCTCACAGCTTATTTCAAACATAACTACACAGTGTATTCCAAACATAACGACACAGTATATTCCAAACATAACTATACAGTGTATTCCAAACATAACTACAGAGTGTATTCCAAACAAACATCACAGCTTATTTCAAACATAACTACACAGTGTATTCCAAACAGAACGACACAGTGTATTGCAAACATAACTACACAGTGTATTCCAAACATAACTACACAATGTATTCCAAACATAACTACACAGTGTATTCCAAACATGACTACACAGTGTATTCCAAACAGAACGACACAGTGTATTCCAAACATAACGACACAATGTATTCCAAACACAACTACACAATGTATTCCAAACATAACTACACAGTGTATTCCAAACATAACTACACAGTGTATTCCAAACATAACTACACAATGTATTCCAAACACAACTACACAGTGTATTCCAAACATAACTACAGAGTGTATTCCAAACATAACTACACAGTGTATTCCAAACAAACCTCACAGCTGATTCCAAACACAACTACACAGTGTATTCCAAACATAACTGCACAGTGTATTCCAAATTTAATTACACGGTGTATTTGAAACAAAAGTACACAATGTATTCCAAACATAACGACACAGTGTATTCCAAACACAACTACACAGTGTATTCCAAACATAACTACACAGTGTATTCCAAACATAACTACACAGTGTATTCCAAACATAACTACACAGTGTATTCCAAACAAACCTCACAGCTTATTCCAAACATAACTACACAGTGTATTCCAAACATAACTACACAGTGCATTCCAAACATAACGACACAGTGCATTCCAAACATAACTACACAGTGTATTCCAAACAAACCTCACAGCTTATTCCAAACATAACTACACAGTGCATTCCAAACAAACCTCACAGCTTATTCCAAACATAACTACACAGTGCATTCCAAACATAACTACACAGTGCATTCCAAACAAACCTCACAGCTTATTCCAAACATAACTACACAGTGTATTCCTCACATAACGACACAGTGTATTCCAGACAAACCTCACAGCTTATTCCAAACATAACTACACAGTGTATTCCAAACATAACTACACAGTGTATTCCAAACATAACTACACAGTGTATTCCAAACATAACTACACAGTGTATTCCAGACAAACCTCACAGCTTATTCCAAACATAACTACACAGTGTATTCCTCACATAACTACACAGTGTATTCCAGACAAACCTCACAGCTTATTCCAAACATAACTACACAGTGTATTCCTCACATAACTACACAGTGTATTCCAGACAAACCTCACAGCTTATTCCAAACATAACTGCACAGTGTATTCCTCACATAACTACACAGTGTATTCGAAACATAGCTACACAGTGTATTCCCAACATAACTACACAATGTATTCCAAACATAACTACAGAGTGTATTCCAAACACAACTACACAGTGTATTCCAAACATAACTACACAATGTATTCCAGACATAACCACAGAGTGTATTCCTAACATAGCTACACAGTATATTCCGAACATAACTACACAGTGCATTCCAGACAAACCTCACAGCTTATTCCAAACATAACTACACAGTGCATTCCAGACAAACCTCACAGCTTATTCCAAACATAACTACACAGTGCATTCCAAACATAACTACAAAGTGTATTCCAAACAAACCTCACAGCTTATTCCAAACATAACTACAGAGTGCATTCCAAACATAACTACACAGTGCATTCCAAACATAACTACACAGTGTATTCCAAAAATAACTACAGAGTGTATTCCAAACATAACTACACAGTGCATTCCAAACATAACTACACAGTGTATTCCAAAAATAACTACAGAGTGTATTCCAAACATAACTACAGAGTGCATTCCAAACATAACTACATAGTGTATTCCAAACATAACTACAGAGTGCATTCCAAACATAACTACACAGTGTATTCCAAACATAAGTACACAAAACATAACTACACAGTGTATTCCAAACATAAGTACACAAAACATAACTGCACAGTGTATTCCAAACATAACTACAGAGTGCATTCCAAACATAACTACACAGTGTATTCCAAACATAAGTACACAAAACATAACTACACAGTGTATTCCAAACATAAGTACACAAAACATAACTGCACAGTGTATTCCAAACATAACTACAGAGTGCATTCCAAACATAACTACACAGTGTATTCCAAACATAAGTACACAAAACATAACTACACAGTCTATTCCAAACATAAGTATACAAAACATAACTACACAGTGTATTCCAAACATAACTACACAGTGCATTCCAAACATAAGTACACAAAACATAACAACACAGTGTATTCCAAACATAACTGCACAAAACATAACTACACAGTGTATTCCAAACATAACTACACAAAACATAACTACACAATGTCTACCAAACATAACGACACAGTGTATTCCAAACATAACTACACAAAACATAGCTACACAGTGTATTCCAAACATAACTACACAGTGTATTCCAAACATAACTACACAAAACATAACTACACAGAGTATTCCAAACATAACTACAGATTTTATTCCAAACACAACTACACAGTGTATTCCAAAGACAACTGCACAGTGTATTCCAAACATAACTACACAGTGTATTCCAAACATAACTACACAAAACATAACTACACAGAGTATTCCAAACATAACTACACAGTGTATTCCAAACACAACTACACAGTGTATTCCAAACACAACTACACAGTGTATTCCAAACATAACTACACAGATTATTCCAAACACAACTACACAGTGTGTTCCAAACATAACTACACAGTTTATTCCAAACACAACTACACAGTGTATTCCAAACATAACTGCACAGAGTATTCCAAACATAACTGCACAGTGTATTCCAAACATAACTACACAGTTTATTCCAAACACAACTACACAGTGTATTCCAAACATAACTACACAGTGTATTCCAAACATAACTACACAGTGTATTCCAAACATAACTACACAGTTTATTCCGAACATAACTGCACAGTGTATTCCGAACATAACTACACAGTGTATTCCAAACACAACTACACAGTGTGTTCCAAACATAACTACACAGTGTATTCCAAACAAACCTCACAGCTTATTCCAAACATAACTACACAATGTATTCCTAACATAACGACACATGTATTCCAAACATAACTACACAGTGTATTCCAAACATAACTACACAGTTTATTCCGAACATAACTGCACAGTGTATTCCAAACATAACTACACAGTTTATTCCAAACACAACTACACAGTGTATTCCAAACATAACTACACAGTGTATTCCAAACACAACTACACAGTGTGTTCCAAACATAACTACACAGTGTATTCCAAACAAACCTCACAGCTTATTCCAAACATAACTACACAATGTATTCCTAACATAACGACACATGTATTCCAAACATAACTACACAGTGTATTCCAAACATAACTACACAGTTTATTCCGAACATAACTACACAGTGTATTCCAAACATAACTACACAAAACATATCTACACAGTGTATTCCAAACATAACTAAACAGTGTATTCAAAACAAAACAACATAATGTATTCCAAAAATAACTACACAGTGTATTCCAATCTTAACTACATAATGTATTCCAAACATACCGACACAGTGTATTCCAATCTTAACTACACAATGTATTCCAAACATAACTACACAGTTTATTCCGAACATAACGACACAGTGTATTCCAAACATAACTACACAGTGTATTCCAAACACAACGACACAGTGTATTCCAAAAATAACAACACAGCTTATTCCAAACATAACTACACAGTGTATTCCAAACACAACTACACAGTGTATTCCAAAAATAACAACACAGCTTATTCCAAACATAACTACACAGTGTATTCCAAACATAACTACACAGCTTATTCCAAACATAACTACACAGTGTATTCCAAACATAACTACAAAGTGTATTCCAAACAAACCTCACAGCTTATTCCAAACATAACTACACAGTGCATTCCAAACATAACTACACAGTGTATTCCAAAAATAACTACACAGTGTATTCCAAACATAACTACACAGCTTATTCCAAACATAACTACACAGTGTATTCCAAACATAACTACAAAGTGTATTCCAAACAAACCTCACAGCTTATTCCAAACATAACTACACATTGCATTCCAAACATAACTACACAGTGTATTCCAAAAATAACTACACAGTGTATTCCAAACATAACTACACAGTGCATTCCAAACATAACTACAGAGTGCATTCCAAACATAACTACACAGTGTATTCCAAACATAACTACAGAGTGCATTCCAAACATAACTACACAGTGTATTCCAAACATAACTGCACAGTGTATTCCAAACATAACTACAGAGTGCATTCCAAACATAACTACACAGTGTATTCCAAACATAAGTACACAAAACATAACTACACAGTGTATTCCAAACATAAGTACACAAAACATAACTGCACAGTGTATTCCAAACATAACTACACAGTGTATTCCAAACATAACTACACAGTGTATTCCAAACAAACCTCACAGCTTATTCCAAACATAACTACACAGTGTATTCCAAACATAACGACACAGTGTATTCCAAACATAACTACACAGTGTATTCCAAACATAACTACACCGTGTATTCCAAACATAACGACACAAAACACAACTACACAGTGTATTCCAAACATAACTACACAATGTATTCCAAACATAACTACACAATGTATTCCAAACATAACTACAGAGTGCATTCCAAACATAACTACACAGTGTATTCCAAACATAACTACAGAGTGTATTCCAATCTTAACTACACAATGTATTTCAAACATAACTGCATCAATTTATTCCAAACATAACTACACAGTGTATTCCAAACATAACTACACAGTGTATTCCAAACATAACTACACAGTGCATTCCAATCTTAACTACACAATGTATTCCAAACATAACTGCACAGCTTATTCCAAACATAACGACACAGTTTATTGAAAACACAGCTGCACAGTGCATTCCAAACATAACTACACAAAACATAACTACACAATGTATTCCAAACATTAACGACACAGAGTATTCCAAACATAACTATACAGTGTATTCCAAACATAACTACACAAAACATAACTACACAAAACATAACGACACAGTGTATTCCAAACATAACTACACAAAACATAACTACACAGAGTATTCCAAACATAACTACACAGTGTATTCCAAACATAACTACACAAAACATAACTACACAATGTCTTCCAAACATAACGACACAGTGTATTCCAAACATAACTACACAAAACATAACTACACAGAGTATTCCAAACATAACTACACAGAGTATTCCAAAGACAACTACACAGTGTATTCCAAACACAACTACACAGAGTATTCCAAACATAACTACACAGTGTATTCCAAACACAACTACACAGTGTATTCCAAACATAACTACACAGTGTATTCCAAACACAACTACACAGTGTATTCCAAACATAACTACACAGTGTATTCCAAACACAACTACACAGTGTATTCCAAACACAACTACACAGTGTATTCCAAACATAACTACACAGAGTATTCCAAACATAACTACACAGTGTATTCCAAACACAACTACACAGTGTATTCCAAACATAACTACAGAGTGTATTCCAAACACAACTACACAGTGTATTCCAAACATAACTGCACAGTGTATTCCAAACACAACTACACAGTGTGTTCCAAACATAACTACACAGAGTATTCCAAACACAACTACACAGTGTGTTCCAAACATAACTACACAGTTTATTCCAAACACAACTACACAGTGTATTTCAAACATAACTGCACAGAGTATTCCAAACATAACTGCACAGTGTATTCCAAACATAACTACACAGTTTATTCCAAACACAACTACACAGTGTATTCCAAACATAACTACACAGTGTATTCCAAACATAACTGCACAGTGTATTCCAAACATAACTACACAGAGTATTCCAAACACAACTACACAGTGTGTTCCAAACATAACTACACAGTTTATTCCAAACACAACTACACAGTGTATTTCAAACATAACTACACAGTGTATTCCAAACATAACTGCACAGTGTATTCCAAACATAACTACACAGTTTATTCCAAACACAACTACACAGTGTATTCCAAACATAACTGCACAGTGTATTCCAAACATAACTGCACAGTGTATTCCAAACATAACTACACAGAGTATTCCAAACACAACTACACAGTGTGTTCCAAACATAACTACACAGTTTATTCCAAACACAACTACACAGTGTATTTCAAACATAACTGCACAGAGTATTCCAAACATAACTGCACAGTGTATTCCAAACATAACTACACAGTGTATTCCAAACAAACCTCACAGCTTATTCCAAACATAACTACACAATGTGTTCCAAACACAACTACACAGTGTATTCCAAAAATAACAACACAGCTTATTCCAAACATAACTACACAGTGTATTCCAAACATAACTACACAGCTTATTCCAAACATAACTACACAGTGTATTCCAAACATAACTACAAAGTGTATTCCAAACAAACCTCACAGCTTATTCCAAACATAACTACACAGTGCATTCCAAACATAACTACACAGTGTATTCCAAAAATAACTACACAGTGTATTCCAAACATAACTACACAGCTTATTCCAAACATAACTACACAGTGTATTCCAAACATAACTACAAAGTGTATTCCAAACAAACCTCACAGCTTATTCCAAACATAACTACACATTGCATTCCAAACATAACTACACAGTGTATTCCAAAAATAACTACAGAGTGCATTCCAAACATAACTACAGAGTGCATTCCAAACATAACTACACAGTGTATTCCAAACATAACTACAGAGTGCATTCCAAACATAACTACACAGTGTATTCCAAACATAACTGCACAGTGTATTCCAAACATAACTACACAGTGTATTCCAAACATAACTGCACAGTGTATTCCAAACATAACTACAGAGTGCATTCCAAACATAACTACACAGTGTATTCCAAACATAAGTACACAAAACATAACTACACAGTGTATTCCAAACATAAGTACACAAAACATAACTGCACAGTGTATTCCAAACATAACTACAGAGTGCATTCCAAACATAACTACACAGTGCATTCCAAACATAACTACACAGTGTATTCCAAACATAAGTACACAAAACATAACTACACAGTGTATTCCAAACATAAGTACACAAAACATAACTGCACAGTGTATTCCAAAAATAACTACAGAGTGCATTCCAAACATAACAACACAGTGTATTCCAAACATAAGTACACAAAACATAACTACACAGTCTATTCCAAACATAAGTACACAAAACATAACTACACAGTGTATTCCAAACATAACTACACAGTGCATTCCAAACATAAGTACACAAAACATAACTACACAGTGTATTCCAAACATAACTACACAAAACATAACAACACAGTGTATTCCAAACATAACTACACAGTGTATTCCAAACATAACTACACAAAACATAACTACACAAAACAGAACTGCACAATGTATTCCAAACATAATGACACAGAGTATTCCAAACATAACTACACAGAGTATTCCAAACACAACTACACAGTGTATTCCAAACATAACTACACAGAGTATTCCAAACACAACTACACAAAACACAACTACTCAATGTATACCAAACATAACTGCACAGCTTATTCCAAACATAACTACACAGTTTATTGAAAACACAGCTGCACAGTGTATTCCAAACATAACTACACAAAACATATCTACACAGTGTATTCCAAACATAACAACACAGTGTATTCCAAACATAACTACTCAATGTATTCCAATCTTAACTACATAATGTATTCCAAACATACCGACACAGTGTATTGCAATCTTAACGAGACAGTGTATTCCAAACATAACTACACAGTTTATTCCGAACATAACTACACAGTGTATTCCAAACATAACTACACAGTGTATTCCAAACATAACTACACAAAACATATCTACACAGTGTATTCCAAACATAACTAAACAGTGTATTCAAAACAAAACAACATAATGTATTCCAAAAATAACTACACAGTGTATTCCAATCTTAACGACACAGTGTATTCCAAACATAACTACACAGTGTATTCCAAACACAACTACACAGTGTATTCCAAAAATAAGTACACAATGTATTCCAAACATAACTACACAGTGTATTCCAAACACAACTACACAGTGTATTCCAAAAATAAGTACACAATGTATTCCAAACATAACTACACAGTGTATTCCAAACACAACTACACAGTGTATTCCAAAAATAACAACACAGCTTATTCCAAACATAACTACACAGTGTATTCCAAACACAACTGCACAGTGTATTCCAAACATAACTGCACAGCTTATTCCAAACATAACTACACAGTGTATTCCAAACACAACTACACAGTGTATTCCAAAAATAACTACACAGTGTATTCCAAACACAACTACACAGTGTATTCCAAACACAACTACACAGTGTATTCCAAAAGTAACAACACAGCTTATTCCAAACACAACTACACAATGTATTCCAAACATAACTACACAGTGTATCACAAACAAACGTCACAGCTTATTCCAAACATAACTACACAGTGTATCCCAAACATAACTACACAGTGTATTACAAACAAATCTCACAGCTTATTCCAAACATAACTACACAGTGTATTCCAAATTTAATTACACGGTGTATTCGAAACAAAAGTACACAAAGTATTCCAAACATAACGACACAGTGTATTCCAAACATAACTACACAGTGTATTCCAAACAAACCTCACAGCTTATTCCAAACATAACTACACAGTGTATTCCAAACATTAGGACACAGTGTATTCCAAACATAACTACACAGTGTATTCCAAACAAACCTCACAGCTTATTCCAAACATAACTACACAGTGTATTCCAAACACAACTACACAGTGTATTCCAAACATAACTACACAGTGTATTCCAAACAAACCTCAGAGCTTATTCCAAAAATAACTGCACAGTGTATTCCAAACATAACGACACAGTGTATTCCAAACATAACTACACAGTGTATTCCAAACATAACTACACAGTGTATTCCAAACATAACGACACAGTGTATTCCAAACATAACTACACAGTGTATTCCAAACATAACTACACAGTGTATTCCAAACAAACCTCACAGCTTATTCCAAACATAACTACACAGTGTATTCCAAACATAACGACACAGTGTATTCCAAACATAACTACACAGTGTATTCCAAACATAACTACACAGTGTATTCCAAACATAACGACACAAAACACAACTACACAGTGTATTCCAAACATAACTACACAATGTATTCCAAACATAACTACACAATGTATTCCAAACATAACTACACAATGTATTCCAAACATAACTACAGAGTGCATTCCAAACATAACTACACAGTGTATTCCAAACATAACTACAGAGTGTATTCCAATCTTAACTACACAATGTATTTCAAACATAACTGCATCAATTTATTCCAAACATAACTACACAGTGTATTCCAAACATAACTACACAGTGTATTCCAAACATAACTACACAGTGCATTCCAATCTTAACTACACAATGTATTCCAAACATAACTGCACAGCTTATTCCAAACATAACGACACAGTTTATTGAAAACACAGCTGCACAGTGCATTCCAAACATAAGTACACAAAACATAACTACACAGTGTATTCCAAACATAACTACACAAAACATAACTACACAATGTATTCCAAACATAACGACACAGAGTATTCCAAACATAACTATACAGTGTATTCCAAACATAACTACACAAAACATAACTACACAATGTATTTCAAACATAACGACACAGTGTATTCCAAACATAACTACACAAAACATAACTACACAGAGTATTCCAAACATAACTACACAGTGTATTCCAAACATAACTACACAAAACATAACTACACAATGTCTTCCAAACATAACGACACAGTGTATTCCAAACATAACTACACAAAACATAACTACACAGAGTATTCCAAACATAACTACACAGAGTATTCCAAAGACAACTACACAGTGTATTCCAAACACAACTACACAGAGTATTCCAAACATAACTACACAGTGTATTCCAAACATAACTACACAGTGTATTCCAAACACAACTACACAGAGTATTCCAAACATAACTACACAGTGTATTCCAAACACAACTACACAGTGTATTCCAAACATAACTACACAGTGTATTCCAAACACAACTACACAGTGTATTCCAAACATAACTACACAGTGTATTCCAAACACAACTACACAGTGTATTCCAAACACAACTACACAGTGTATTCCAAACATAACTACACAGAGTATTCCAAACATAACTACACAGTGTATTCCAAACACAACTACACAGTGTATTCCAAACATAACTACAGAGTGTATTCCAAACACAACTACACAGTGTATTCCAAACATAACTGCACAGTGTATTCCAAACACAACTACACAGTGTATTCCAAACATAACTACAGAGTGTATTCCAAACACAACTACACAGTGTATTCCAAACATAACTGCACAGTGTCTTCCAAACAGAACTACACAAAACATAACTACACAATGTATTCCAAACATAACTACACAAGACATCACTACACAATGTATTCCAAACACAACTACACAGAGTATTCCAAAGACAACTACACAGTGTATTCCAAACATAACTACAGAGTGTATTGCAAACATAACTACACAGTGTATTCCAAACTAAAATACACAATGTTTTCCAAACATAACTACAGAGTGTATTCCAAACACAACTGCACAGAGTATTCCAAACATAACTACACAGTGTATTCCAAACATAACTAAACAGTGTATTCCAAACATAACTGCTCAATGTATTTCAAACATAACCACACAGTGTATTCCAAACTAAAATACATGGTGTATTCCAAACAAAAGTACACAATGTATTCCAAACATAACTACACAATGTATTCTAAACATAACAAGACAATGTATTCCAAACATACCGACACAGTGTATTCCAATCTTAACTACACAATGTATTCCAAACATAACTACACAGTTTATTCCAAACATAACTACACAATGTATTCCAAACATAACTACACAGTTTATTCCAAACATAACTACACAATGTATTCCAAACATAACTACACAGTGTATTGCAATCTTAACGAAACAATGTATTCCAAACATAACTACACAGTTTATTCCAAACATAACGACACAAAACACAACTACTCAATGTATCCCAAACATAACTGCACAGCTTATTCGAAACAAAACTACACAGTTTATTGAAAACACAGCTGCACAGTGCATTCCAAACTTAAGTACACAAAACATAACTGCACAGTGTATTCTAAACATAAATACGCAAAACATAACAACACAATGTATTCCAAACATAACTACACAATGTATTCCAAACATAACTACACAGTGTATTCCAAACATAACTACACAGTGTATTCCAAATATAACTACACAATGTATTCCAAACATAACTACACAGTGTATTCCAAACATAACGACACAGAGTATTCCAAACATAACTACACAGTGTATTCCAAACATAACTACACAGTGTATTCCAAACATAACTACACAGTGTATTCCAAACATAACTACACAGAGTATTCCAAACATAACTACAGAGTGTATTCCAAACATAACTCCAGAGTGTATTCCAAACATAACTACACAGTGTATTCCAAACATAACTACACAGAGTATTCCAAACATAACTACAGAGTGTATTCCAAACATAACTCCAGAGTGTATTCCAAACATAACTACAGAGTGTATTCCAAACATAACTACACAGAGTATTCCAAACATAACTACAGAGTGTATTCCAAACATAACTCCAGAGTGTATTCCAAACATAACTCCAGAGTGCATTCCAAACATAACTACAGAGTGTATTCCAAACATAACTACAGAGTGTATTCCAAACATAACTACAGAGTGTATTCCAAACATAACTACACAGTGTATTCCAAACATAACTACACAGTGTATTCCAAACATAACAACACAGAGTATTCCAAACATAACTACACAGTGTATTCCAAACATAACAACACAGAGTATTCCAAACATAACTACACAGTGTATTCCAAACATAACTACACAGAGTATTCCAAACATAACTACACAGTGTATTCCATACATAACTACACAGTGTTTTCCAAACATAACTACACAGTGTATTCCAAACACAACTACACAGTGTATTCCAAACATAACTACAGATTGTATTCCAAACATAACTACACAGTGTATTCCAAACATAACTACAGAGTGTATTCCAAACATAACTACACAGTGTATTCCAAACATAACTACACAGTGTATTCCAAACACAACTACACAGTGTATTCCAAACATAACTACAGAGTGTATTCCAAACATAACAACACAGTGTATTCCAAACACAACAACACAGTGTATTCCAAACACAACTACACAGTGTATTCCAAACATCACTACAGAGTGTATTCCAAACATAACTACACAGTGTATTCCAAACATAACTACACAGTGTATTCCAAACATAACTACACAGTGTATTCCAAACATAACTACACAGTGTATTCCAAACACAACTACACAGTGTATTCCAAACATAACTACACAGTGTATTCCAAACATAACTACACAGTGTATTCCAAACACAACTACACAGTGTATTCCAAACATAACTACACAGTGTATTCCAAACACAACTACACAGTGTATTCCAAACATAACAACACAGTGTATTCCAAACACAACAACACAGTGTATTCCAAACACAACTACACAGTGTATTCCAAACATCACTACAGAGTGTATTCCAAACATAACTACACAGTGTATTCCAAACATAACTACACAGTGTATTCCAAACACAACTACACAGTGTATTCCAAACATAACTACACAGTGTATTCCAAACATAACTACACAGTGTATTCCAAACATAACTACACAGTGTATTCCAAACACAACTACACAGTGTATTCCAAACATAACTACAGAGTGTATTCCAAACATAACTACACAGTGTATTCCAAACATAACTACACAGTGCATTCCAAACACAACTACACAGTGTATTCCAAACATAACCACAGAGTGTATTCCAAACACAACTACACAGTGTATTCCAAACATAACTACAGAGTGTATTCCAAACATAACTACACAGTGTATTCCAAACATAACTACACAGTGTATTCCAAACATAACAACACAGAGTATTCCAAACATAACTACACAGTGTATTCCAAACATAACAACACAGAGTATTCCAAACATAACTACACAGTGTATTCCAAACATAACTACACAGAGTATTCCAAACATAACTACACAGTGTATTCCATACATAACTACACAGTGTATTCCAAACATAACTACACAGTGTATTCCAAACACAACTACACAGTGTATTCCAAACATAACTACAGATTGTATTCCAAACATAACTACACAGTGTATTCCAAACATAACTACAGAGTGTATTCCAAACATAACTACACAGTGTATTCCAAACATAACTACACAGTGTATTCCAAACACAACTACACAGTGTATTCCAAACATAACTACAGAGTGTATTCCAAACATAACAACACAGTGTATTCCAAACACAACTACACAGTGTATTCCAAACATAACTACAGAGTGTATTCCAAACATAACAACACAGTGTATTCCAAACATAACAACACAGTGTATTCCAAACACAACTACACAGTGTATTCCAAACATCACTACAGAGTGTATTCCAAACATAACTACACAGTGTATTCCAAACATAACTACACAGTGTATTCCAAACACAACTACACAGTGTATTCCAAACATAACTACAGAGTGTATTCCAAACATAACTACACAGTGTATTCCAAACATAACTACACAGTGTATTCCAAACACAACTACACAGTGTATTCCAAACATAACTACAGAGTGTATTCCAAACATAACTACACAGTGTATTCCAAACATAACTACACAGTGCATTCCAAACACAACTACACAGTGTATTCCAAACATAACCACAGAGTGTATTCCAAACACAACTACACAGTGTATTCCAAACATAACTACAGAGTGTATTCCAAACATAACTACACAGTGTATTCCAAACATAACTACACAGTGCATTCCAAACATAACAACACAGAGTATTCCAAACATAACTACACAGTGTATTCCAAACATAACAACACAGAGTATTCCAAACATAACTACACAGTGTATTCCAAACATAACTACACAGAGTATTCCAAACATAACTACACAGTGTATTCCAAACATAACTACACAGTGTATTCCAAACACAACTACACAGTGTATTCCAAACATAACTACAGAGTGTATTCCAAACATAACTACACAGTGTATTCCAAACATAACTACAGAGTATATTCCAAACATAACTACACAGTGTATTCCAAACATAACTACACAGTGTATTCCAAACACAACTACACAGTGTATTCCAAACATAACTACAGAGTGTATTCCAAACATAACAACACAGTGTATTCCAAACACAACTACACAGTGTATTCCAAACATAACTACAGAGTGTATTCCAAACATAACAACACAGTGTATTCCAAACATAACTACACAGTGTATTCCAAACACAACTACACAGTGTATTCCAAACATAACTACAGAGTGTATTCCAAACATAACAACACAGTGTATTCCAAACACAACTACACAGTGTATTCCAAACATAACTACAGAGTGTATTCCAAACATAACTACACAGTGTATTCCAAACACAACTACACAGTGTATTCCAAACACAACTACACAGTGTATTCCAAACATAACTACAGAGTGTATTCCAAACATAACTACACAGTGTATTCCAAACATAACTACACAGTGCATTCCAAACACAACTACACAGTGTATTCCAAACATAACCACAGAGTGTATTCCAAACACAACTACACAGTGTATTCCAAACATAACTACACAGTGTATTACAAACATAACTACACAGTGCATTCCAAACACAACTACACAGTGTATTCCAAACACAACTACAGAGTGTATTCCAAACACAACTACACAGTGTATTCCAAACATAACTACAGAGTGTATTCCAAACATAACTACACAGTGTATTACAAACATAACTACAGAGTGCATTCCAAACACAACTACACAGTGTATTCCAAACATAACTACAGAGTGCATTCCAAACACAACTACACAGTGTATTCCAAACATAACAACACAGAGTATTCCAAACATAACGACACAAAGTATTCCAAACACAACTACACAGTGTATTCCAAACATAACAACACAGAGTATTCCAAACATAACTACAGAGTTTATTCCAAACATAACAACACAGAGTATTCCAAACATAACTACAGAGTGTATTCCAAACATAACTACACAAAGTATTCCAAACATAACTACAGAGTGTATTCCAAACATAACTACACAAAGTATTCCAAACATAACTACACAGTGTATTCCAAACATAACTACACAAAGTATTCCAAACATAACTACAGAGTGTATTCCAAACATAACTACACAAAGTATTCCAAACATAACTACAGAGTGTATTCCAAACATAACTACACAAAGTATTCCAAACATAACTACACAAAGTATTCCAAACATAACTACACAGTGTATTCCAAACATAACTACACAGTGTATTCCAAACATAACTACACAGTGTATTCCAAACATAACTACAGAGTGTATTCCAAACATAACTACACAAAGTATTCCAAACATAACTACACAGTGTATTCCAAACATAACTACAGAGTGTATTCCAAACATAACTACACAAAGTATTCCAAACATAACTACACAGTGTATTCCAAACATAACTACAGAGTGTATTCCAAACATAACTACACAAAGTATTCCAAACATAACTACACAGTGTATTCCAAACATAACTACACAGTGCATTCCAAACACAACTACACAGTGTATTCCAAACATAACAACACAGAGTATTCCAAACATAACGACACAAAGTATTCCAAACACAACTACACAGTGTATTCCAAACATAACAACACAGAGTATTCCAAACATAACTACAGAGTGTATTCCAAACATAACTACACAAAGTATTCCAAACATAACTACAGAGTGTATTCCAAACATAACTACACAAAGTATTCCAAACATAACTACACAGTGTATTCCAAACATAACTACACAGTGTATTCCAAACATAACTACAGAGTGTATTCCAAACATAACTACAGAGTGCATTCCAAACACAACTACACAGTGTATTCCAAACATAACAACACAGAGTATTCCAAACATAACGACACAAAGTATTCCAAACACAACTACACAGTGTATTCCAAACATAACAACACAGAGTATTCCAAACATAACTACAGAGTTTATTCCAAACATAACAACACAGAGTATTCCAAACATAACTACAGAGTGTATTCCAAACATAACTACACAAAGTATTCCAAACATAACTACAGAGTGTATTCCAAACATAACTACACAAAGTATTCCAAACATAACTACACAGTGTATTCCAAACATAACTACACAAAGTATTCCAAACATAACTACAGAGTGTATTCCAAACATAACTACACAAAGTATTCCAAACATAACTACACAGTGTATTCCAAACACAACTACACAGTGTATTCCAAACATAACTACACAGAGTATTCCAAACATAACTACACAGTGTATTCCAAACATAACTACAGAGTGTATTCCAAACATAACGACAGAGTGTATTCCAAACACAACTACACAGTGTATTCCAAACATAACTACACAGTGTATTCCAAACATAACTACACAGAGTATTCCAAACGTAACAACACAGAGTATTCCAAACATAACTACACAGTGTATTCCAAACATAACTACACAGAGTATTCCAAACATAACTACTCAGTGTATTCCAAACATAACAACACAGAGTATTCCAAACATAACTACAGAGTGTATTCCAAACATAACTACACAAAGTATTCCAAACATAACTACAGAGTGTATTCCAAACATAACTACACAATGTATTCCAAACACAACTACACAGTGTATTCCAAACACAACTACACAGTGTATTCCAAACATAACTACACAGTGTATTCCAAACATAACAACACAGAGTATTCCAAACGTAACAACACAGAGTATTCCAAACAAAACTACACAGTGTATTCCAAACATAACAACACAGAGTATTGCAAACATAACTACAGAATGTATTCCAAACATAACTACACAGTGTATTCCAAACATAACTACACAGTGTATTCCAAACACAACTACACAGTGTATTCCAAACATAACCACACAGTGTATTCCAAACATAACTACAGAGTGTATTCCAAACATAACGACACAGTGTATTCCAAACATAACTACAGAGTGTATTCCAAACATAACTACAGAGTGTATTCCAAACACAACTACACAGTGTATTCCAAACATAACTACAGAGTGTATTCCAAACATAACTACACAGAGTATTCCAAACATAACTACACAGTGTATTCCAAACATAACTACAGAGTGTATTCCAAACATAACTACACAGTGTATTCCAAACATAACCACAGAGTGTATTCCAAACACAACTACACAGTGTATTCCAAACATAACTGCACAGTGTATTCCAAACATAACTACAGAGTGTATTCCAAACATAACTACACAGTGTATTCCAAACATAACTACACAGTGTATTCCAAACATAACTACACAGTGTATTCCAAACATAACAACACAGAGTATTCCAAACATAACTACAGAGTGTATTCCAAACATAACTACAGAGTGTATTCCAAACATAACTACAGAGTGTATTCCAAACATAACTACACAAAGTATTCCAAACATAACTACACAGTGTATTCCAAACATAACTACACAAAGTATTCCAAACATAACTACAGAGTGTATTCCAAACACAACTACACAGTGTATTCCAAACATAACTACAGAGTGTATTCCAAACACAACTACACAGTGTGTTCCAAACATAACTACACAGTGTATTCCAAACATAACTACACAGAGTATTCCAAACGTAACAACACAGAGTATTCCAAACATAACTACACAGTGTATTCCAAACATAACTACACAGAGTATTCCAAACATAACTACACAGTGTATTCCAAACATAACTACACAGTGTATTCCAAACATAACTACACAGTGTATTCCAAACATAACTACACAGAGTATTCCATACGTAACAACACAGAGTATTCCAAACATAACTACACAATGTATTCCAAACATAACAACACAGTGTATTCCAAACATAACTACACAGTGTATTCCAAACATAACTACACAGTGTATTCCAAACATAACTACACAAAGTATTCCAAACATAACTACACAGAGTATTCCAAACATAACTACACAGTGTATTCCAAACATAACTACAGAGTGTATTCCAAACATAACTACAGAGTGTATTCCAAACACAACTGCACAGTGTGTTCCAAACATAACTACACAGTGTATTCCAAACATAACTACACAGAGTATTCCAAACGTAACAACACAGAGTATTCCAAACATAACTACACAGTGTATTCCAAACATAACTACACAGTGTATTCCAAACACAACTACACAGTGTATTCCAAACATAACTACAGAGTGTATTCCAAACATAACAACACAGTGTATTCCAAACACAACTACACAGTGTATTCCAAACATAACTACAGAGTGTATTCCAAACATAACTACACAGTGTATTCCAAACACAACTACACAGTGTATTCCAAACATAACTACAGAGTGTATTCCAAACATAACAACACAGTGTATTCCAAACACAACTACACAGTGTATTCCAAACATAACTACAGAGTGTATTCCAAACATAACTACACAGTGTATTCCAAACATAACTACACAGTGTATTCCAAACACAACTACACAGTGTATTCCAAACATAACTACAGAGTGTATTCCAAACATAACTACACAGTGTATTCCAAACATAACTACACAGTGCATTCCAAACACAACTACACAGTGTATTCCAAACATAACCACAGAGTGTATTCCAAACACAACTACACAGTGTATTCCAAACATAACTACAGAGTGTATTCCAAACATAACTACACAGTGTATTCCAAACATAACTACACAGTGCATTCCAAACACAACTACACAGTGTATTCCAAACACAACTACAGAGTGTATTCCAAACACAACTACACAGTGTATTCCAAACATAACTACAGAGTGTATTCCAAACATAACTACACAGTGTATTACAAACATAACTACAGAGTGCATTCCAAACACAACTACACAGTGTATTCCAAACATAACTACAGAGTGTATTCCAAACATAACTACACAGTGTATTACAAACATAACTACAGAGTGCATTCCAAACACAACTACACAGTGTATTCCAAACATAACTACAGAGTGCATTCCAAACATAACTACAGAGTGTATTCCAAACATAACAACACAGAGTATTCCAAACATAACTGCACAATGTATTCCAAACATAACAACACAGAGTATTCCAAACATAACAACACAGAGTATTCCAAACATAACTACAGAGTGTATTCCAAACATAACAACACAGAGTATTCCAAACATAACTACACAATGTATTCCAAACATAACTACAGAGTGTATTCCAAACCTAACTACAGAGTGTATTCCAAACATAACTACACAGTGTATTCCAAACATAACTACACAGAGTATTCCAAACGTAACAACACAGAGTATTCCAAACATAACTACACAGTGTATTCCAAACATAACTACACAGAGTATTCCAAACACAACTACTCAGTGTATTCCAAACATAACTACAGAGTGTATTCCAAACATAACTACAGAGTGTATTCCAAACATAACTACAGAGTGTATTCCAAACACAACTACACAGTGTATTCCAAACACAACTACACAGTGTATTCCAAACATAACTACACAGTGTATTCCAAACATAACAACACAGAGTATTCCAAACGTAACAACACAGAGTATTCCAAACATAACTACACAGTGTATTCCAAACATAACAACACAGAGTATTCCAAACAAAACTACACAGTGTATTCCAAACATAACTACACAATGTATTCCAAACGTAACAACACAGAGTATTCCAAACAAAACTACACAGTGTATTCCAAACATAACTACACAGTGTATTCCAAACATAACAACACAGAGTATTCCAAACAAAACTACACAGTGTATTCCAAACATAACAACACAGAGTATTCCAAACGTAACAACACAGAGTATTCCAAACATAACTACACAGTGTATTCCAAACATAACAACACAGAGTATTCCAAACATAACTACAGAATGTATTCCAAACATAACTACACAGTGTATTCCAAACATAACTACACAGTGTATTCCAAACACAACTACACAGTGTATTCCAAACATAACTACAGAGTGTATTCCAAACACAACTACACAGTGTATTCCAAACATAACTACACAGTGTATTCCAAACATAACTACACAGAGTATTCCAAACATAACTACACAGTGTATTCCAAACATAACTACAGAGTGTATTCCAAACATAACTACACAGTGTATTCCAAACATAACTACACAGTGTATTCCAAACACAACTACACAGTGTATTCCAAACATAACTACAGAGTGTATTCCAAACATAACTACACAGTGTATTCCAAACATAACTACAGAGTGTATTCCAAACATAACAACACAGAGTATTCCAAACATAACTACAGAGTGTATTCCAAACATAACTACACAAAGTATTCCAAACATAACTACAGAGTGTATTCCAAACATAACTACAGAGTGTATTCCAAACATAACTACACAAAGTATTCCAAACATAACTACACAGTGTATTCCAAACATAACTACACAAAGTATTCCAAACATAACTACAGAGTGTATTCCAAACACAACTACACAGTGTATTCCAAACATAACTACAGAGTGTATTCCAAACACAACTACACAGTGTGTTCCAAACATAACTACACAGTGTATTCCAAACATAACTACACAGAGTATTCCAAACATAACTACACAGTGTATTCCAAACATAACTACACAATGTATTCCAAACATAACTACACAGAGTATTCCAAACATAACTACACAGTGTATTCCAAACATAACTACACAGTGTATTCCAAACATAACTACAGAGTGTATTCCAAACACAACTACACAGTGTGTTCCAAACATAACTACACAGTGTATTCCAAACATAACTACACAGAGTATTCCAAACGTAACAACAGAGAGTATTCCAAACATAACTACACAGTGTATTCCAAACATAACTACACAATGTATTCCAAACATAACTACACAGAGTATTCCAAACATAACTACACAGTGTATTCCAAACATAACTACACAGTGTATTCCAAACATAACTACACAGTGTATTCCAAACATAACTACACAATGTATTCCAAACATAACTACACAGAGTATTCCAAACATAACTACACAGTGTATTCCAAACATAACTACACAGTGTATTCCAAACATAACTACACAGTGTATTCCAAACATAACTACACAGAGTATTCCATACGTAACAACACAGAGTATTCCAAACGTAACTACACAATGTATTCCAAACGTAACAACACAGTGTATTCCAAACATAACTACACAGTGTATTCCAAACATAACTACACAAAGTATTCCAAACATAACTACACAGAGTATTCCAAACATAACTACACAGTGTATTCCAAACATAACTACAGAGTGTATTCCAAACATAACTACAGAGTGTATTCCAAACACAACTGCACAGTGTGTTCCAAACATAACTGCACAGTGTATTCCAAACATAACTACACAGAGTATTCCAAACGTAACAACACAGAGTATTCCAAACATAACTACACAGTGTATTCCAAACATAACTACACAGAGTATTCCAAACATAACTACACAGTGTATTCCAAACATAACTACAGAGTGTATTCCAAACATAACTGCAGAGTGTATTCCAAACATAACTACACAGTGTATTCCAAACATAACTACACAGTGTATTCCAAACATAACTACACAGAGTATTCCATACGTAACAACACAGAGTATTCCAAACATAACTACACAATGTATTCCAAACATAACAACACAGTGTATTCCAAACATAACTACACAGAGTATTCCAAACGTAACAACAGAGAGTATTCCAAACATAACTACACAGTGTATTCCAAACATAACTACACAGACTATTCCAAACATAACTACACAGTGTATTCCAAACATAACTACACAGTGTATTCCAAACATAACTACACAGTGTATTCCAAACATAACTACACAGAGTATTCCATACGTAACAACACAGTGTATTCCAAACACAACTACACAGTGTGTTCCAAACATAACTACACAGTGTATTCCAAACATAACTACACAGAGTATTCCAAACGTAACTACACAGTGTATTCCAAACATAACTACACAGAGTATTCCAAACATAACTACACAGTGTATTCCAAACATAACTACAGAGTGTATTCCAAACGTAACTACACAGTGTATTCCAAACATAACTACACAGAGTATTCCAAACATAACTACACAGTGTATTCCAAACATAACTACACAGAGTATTCCAAACATAACTACACAGTGTATTCCAAACATAACAACACAGAGTATTCCAAACGTAACTACACAGTGTATTCCAAACGTAACTACACAGAGTATTCCAAACATAACTACACAGTGTATTCCAAACATAACTACACAGTGTATTCCAAACATAACTACACAGTGTATTCCAAACATAACAACACAGAGTATTCCAAACATAACTACAGAGTGTATTCCAAACACAACTACACAGTGTGTTCCAAACATAACTACACAGTGTATTCCAAACATAACTACACAGAGTATTCCAAACGTAACAACACAGAGTATTCCAAACGTAACTACACAGTGTATTCCAAACATAACTACACAGAGTATTCCAAACATAACTACACAGTGTATTCCAAACATAACTACAGAGTGTATTCCAAACATAACTGCAGAGTGTATTCCAAACATAACTACACAGTGTATTCCAAACATAACTACACAGTGTATTCCAAACATAACTACACAGTGTATTCCAAACATAACTACACAGTGTATTCCAAACATAACAACACAGAGTATTCCAAACATAACTACACAGTGTATTCCAAACATAACTACACAATGTATTCCAAACATAACAACACAGTGTATTCCAAACATAACTACACAATGTATTCCAAACATAACAACACAGTGTATTCCAAACATAACTACACAGTGTATTCCAAACATAACAACACAGAGTATTCCAAACATAACTACACAATGTATTCCAAACATAACAACACAGTGTATTCCAAACATAACTACACAGTGTATTCCAAACATAACAACACAGAGTATTCCAAACATAACTACACAATGTATTCCAAACATAACTACACAATGTATTCCAAACATAACAACACAGAGTATTCCAAACATAACTACACAGTGTATTCCAAACACAACTACACAGTGTATTCCAAACATAACTACACAGTGTATTCCAAACATAACTACAGAGTGTATTCCAAACATAACAACACAGAGTATTCCAAACATAACTACAGAGTGTATTCCAAACATAACTACACAAAGTATTCCAAACATAACTACAGAGTGTATTCCAAACATAACTACACAAAGTATTCCAAACATAACTACACAGTGTATTCCAAACATAACTACACAGTGTATTCCAAACATAACTACAGAGTGTATTCCAAACATAACAACACAGAGTATTCCAAACATAACTGCAGAGTGTATTCCAAACATAACTACACAGTGTCTTCAAAACATAACTACACAGAGTATTCCAAACATAACTACAAAATGTATTCCAAACATAACTACACAATGTATTCCAAACATAACAACACAGAGTATTCCAAACATAACTACACAGTGTATTCCAAACATAACTACAGAGTGTATTCCAAACATAACTACACATTGTATTCCAAACATAACTACAGAGTGTATTCCAAACATAACTACACATTGTATTCCAAACATAACTACACAGTGTATTCCAAACATAACTACAGAGTGTATTCCAAACATAACAACACAGAGTATTCCAAACATAACTACACAGTGTATTCCAAACATAACTACACATTGTATTCCAAACATAACTACAGAGTGTATTCCAAACATAACTACAGAGTGTATTCCAAACATAACTACACATTGTATTCCAAACATAACTACAGAGTGTATTCCAAACATAACAACACAGAGTATTCCAAACATAACTACACAGTGTATTCCAAACATAACTACACATTGTATTCCAAACATAACTACAGAGTGTATTCCAAACATAACTACAGAGTGTATTCCAAACACAACTACACAGTGTATTCCAAACACAACTACACAGTGTATTCCAAACATAACTACACAGTGTATTCCAAACATAACTACAGAGTGTATTCCAAACATAACTACACAGTGTATTCCAAACATAACTACACAGTGTATTCCAAACACAACTACACAGTGTATTCCAAACATAACTACACAGAGTATTCCAAACATAACTACAGAGTGTATTCCAAACATAACTACAGAGTGTATTCCAAACATAACTACACAGTGTATTCCAAACATAACTACACAGTGTATTCCAAACATAACTACAGAGTGTATTCCAAACACAACTACACAGTGTATTCCAAACATAACTACACAGTGTATTCCAAACATAACTACACAGAGTATTCCAAACATAACTACAGAGTGTATTCCAAACATAACTACAGAGTGTATTCCAAACATAACTACACATTGTATTCCAAACATAACTACACAGTGTATTCCAAACATAACTACAGAGTGTATTCCAAACACAACTACACAGTGTATTCCAAACATAACTACACAGTGTATTCCAAACATAACTACAGAGTGTATTCCAAACATAACTACACAGTGTATTCCAAACATAACTACAGAGTGTATTCCAAACATAACAACACAGAGTATTCCAAACATAACTACAGAGTGTATTCCAAACATAACTACACAAAGTATTCCAAACATAACTACAGAGTGTATTCCAAACATAACTACACAAAGTATTCCAAACATAACTACACAGTGTATTCCAAACATAACTACACAGTGTATTCCAAACATAACTACACAGAGTATTCCAAACATAACTACACAGTGTATTCCAAACATAACTACAGAGTGTATTCCAAACATAACTACAGAGTGTATTCCAAACACAACTACACAGTGTATTCCAAACATAACTACACAGTGTATTCCAAACGTAACTACACAGAGTATTCCAAACATAACTACACAGTGTATTCCAAACATAGCTGCAGAGTGTATTCCAAACATAACTGCAGAGTGTATTCCAAACACAACTACACAGTGTATTCCAAACATAACTACACAGTGTATTCCAAACATAACTACACAGAGTATTCCAAACATAACTACACAATGTATTCCAAACATAACTACACAATGTATTCCAAACATAACAACACAGTGTATTCCAAACATAACTACACAGTGTATTCCAAACATAACTACACAGTGTATTCCAAACATAACTACACAGTGTATTCCAAACATAACTGCACAGTGTATTCCAAACATAACTACACAGTGTATTCCAAACATAACTACACAGTGTATTCCAAACATAACTACACAGTGTATTCCAAACATAACTACACAATGTATTCCAAACATAACTACACAGTGTATTCCAAACATAACTACACAGTGTATTCCAAACATAACTACACAGTGTATTCCAAACATAACTGCACAGTGTATTCCAAACATAACTGCACAGTGTATTCCAAACATAACAGCACAGAGTATTCCAAACATAACTACACAATGTATTCCAAACATAACAACACAGAGTATTCCAAACATAACTACACAGTGTATTCCAAACACAACTACACAGTGTATTCCAAACATAACTACACAGTGTATTCCAAACATAACAACACAGAGTATTCCAAACATAACTACACAATGTATTCCAAACATAACAACACAGAGTATTCCAAACATAACTACACAGTGTATTCCAAACATAACTACACAGTGTATTCCAAACATAACAACACAGAGTATTCCAAACATAACTACACAATGTATTCCAAACATAACTACACAGTGTATTCCAAACATAACTACACAATGTATTCCAAACATAACTACACATTGTATTCCAAACATAACTACAGAGTATATTCCAAACATAACTACAGAGTGTATTCCAAACATAACTACAGAGTGTATTCCAAACACAACTACACAGTGTATTCCAAACATAACTACACAGAGTATTCCAAACATAACTACAGAGTGTATTCCAAACATAACTACAGAGTGTATTCCAAACATAACTACACAGTGTATTCCAAACATAACTACAGAGTGTATTCCAAACATAACTACAGAGTGTATTCCAAACATAACTACACAGTGTATTCCAAACACAACTACACAGTGTATTCCAAACATAACTACACAGTGTATTCCAAACATAACTACACAGTGTATTCCAAACATAACTACACAGTGCATTCCAAACATAACTACAGAGTGTATTCCAAACATAACTACACAGTGTATTCCAAACATAACTACAGAGTGTATTCCAAACATAACAACACAGAGTATTCCAAACATAACTACAGAGTGTATTCCAAACATAACTACACAGAGTATTCCAAACATAACTACACAGTGTATTCCAAACATAACTACACAGAGTATTCCAAACATAACTACACAGTGTATTCCAAACATAACTACAGAGTGTATTCCAAACATAACTACAGAGTGTATTCCAAACACAACTACACAGTGTATTCCAAACATAACTACACAGTGTATTCCAAACGTAACTACACAGAGTATTCCAAACATAACTACAGAGTGTATTCCAAACACAACTACAGAGTGTATTCCAAACATAACTACACAAAGTATTCCAAACATAACTACACAGTGTATTCCAAACATAACTACACAGTGTATTCCAAACATAACTACACAGAGTATTCCAAACATAACTACACAGTGTATTCCAAACATAACTACAGAGTGTATTCCAAACATAACTACAGAGTGTATTCCAAACACAACTACACAGTGTATTCCAAACATAACTACACAGTGTATTCCAAACGTAACTACACAGAGTATTCCAAACATAACTACACAGTGTATTCCAAACATAGCTGCAGAGTGTATTCCAAACATAACTGCAGAGTGTATTCCAAACACAACTACACAGTGTATTCCAAACATAACTACACAGTGTATTCCAAACATAACTACACAGAGTATTCCAAACATAACTACACAATGTATTCCAAACATAACTACACAATGTATTCCAAACATAACAACACAGTGTATTCCAAACATAACTACACAGTGTATTCCAAACATAACTACACAGTGTATTCCAAACATAACTGCACAGTGTATTCCAAACATAACTGCACAGTGTATTCCAAACATAACAGCACAGAGTATTCCAAACATAACTACACAATGTATTCCAAACATAACAACACAGAGTATTCCAAACATAACTACACAGTGTATTCCAAACACAACGACACAGTGTATTCCAAACATAACTACACAGTGTATTCCAAACATAACAACACAGAGTATTCCAAACATAACTACACAATGTATTCCAAACATAACAACACAGAGTATTCCAAACATAACTACACAGTGTATTCCAAACATAACTACACAGTGTATTCCAAACATAACAACACAGAGTATTCCAAACATAACTACACAATGTATTCCAAACATAACTACACAGTGTATTCCAAACATAACTACACAATGTATTCCAAACATAACTACACATTGTATTCCAAACATAACTACAGAGTATATTCCAAACATAACTACAGAGTGTATTCCAAACATAACTACAGAGTGTATTCCAAACACAACTACACAGTGTATTCCAAACATAACTACACAGAGTATTCCAAACATAACTACAGAGTGTATTCCAAACATAACTACAGAGTGTATTCCAAACATAACTACACAGTGTATTCCAAACATAACTACAGAGTGTATTCCAAACATAACTACAGAGTGTATTCCAAACATAACTACACAGTGTATTCCAAACACAACTACACAGTGTATTCCAAACATAACTACACAGTGTATTCCAAACATAACTACACAGTGTATTCCAAACATAACTACACAGTGCATTCCAAACATAACTACAGAGTGTATTCCAAACATAACTACACAGAGTATTCCAAACATAACTACACAGTGTATTCCAAACATAACTACACAGAGTATTCCAAACATAACTACACAGAGTATTCCAAACATAACTACACAGTGTATTCCAAACATAACTACAGAGTGTATTGCAAATGAAACAACACAACGTATTCCAAATATAATTGCACAATGTGTGACAAACATAACTACACAGTGTATTCCAAACTAAAATACACAATGTATTCCAAACATAACTACAGAGTGTATTCCAAACACAGCTGCACAGAGTATTCCAAACATAACTACACAGTGTATTCCAAACATAACTAAACAGTGTATTCCAAACATAACTGCTCAATGTATTTCAAACATAACCACACAGTGTATTCCAAACTAAAATACATGGTGTATTCCAAACAAAAGTACACAATGTATTCTAAACATAACAAGGCAATGTATTCCAAACATACCGACACAGTGTATTCCAATCTTAACTACACAATGTATTCCAAACATAACTACACAGTTTATTCCAAACATAACTACACAATGTGTTCCAAACATAACTACACAGTTTATTCCAAACATAACTACACAGTGTATTGCAATCTTAACTAAACAATGTATTCCAAACAAAACTACACAGTTTATTGAAAACACAGCTGCACAGTGCATTCCAAACTTAAGTACACAAAACATAACTGCACAGTATATTCTAAACATAACTACGCAAAACATAACAACACAATGTATTCCAAACATAACTACACAATGTATTCCAAACAAAACTACACAGTGTATTCCAAACATAACTACACAGTGTATTCCAAACATAACGACACAGAGTATTCCAAACATAACTACACAGTGTATTCCAAACATAACTACACAGTGTATTCCAAACATAACTACACAGTGTATTCCAAACACAACTACACAGTGTATTCCAAATATAACTACACAATGTATTCCAAACATAACTACACAGTGTATTCCAAACATAACTACACAGAGTATTCCAAATATAACTACACAATGTATTCCAAACATAACTACACAGTGTATTCCAAACATAACTACACAGTGTATTCCAAACACAACTACACAGTGTATTCCAAATATAACTACACAATGTATTCCAAACATAACTACACAGTGTATTCCAAACATAACTACACAATGTATTCCAAACATAACGACACAGAGTATTCCAAACATAACTACACAGTGTATTCCAAACATAACTACACAGTGTATTCCAAACACAACTACAGAGTGTATTCCAAACATAACGACACAGTGTATTCCAAACATAACTACACAATGTATTCCAAACATAACTACAGAGTGTATTCCAAACATAACTACACAGTGCATTCCAAACATAACTACAGAGTGTATTCCAAACATAACAACACAGAGTATTCCAAACATAACTACAGAGTGTATTCCAAACATAACTACACAAAGTATTCCAAACATAACTACAGAGTGTATTCCAAACATAACTACACAAAGTATTCCAAACATAACTACACAGTGTATTCCAAACATAACTACACAGTGTATTCCAAACATAACTACAGAGTGTATTCCAAACACAACTACACAGTGTATTCCAAACATAACTACACAGTGTATTCCAAACATAACTACAGAGTGTATTCCAAACATAACTACACAGTGTATTCCAAACATAACTACAGAGTGTATTCCAAACATAACAACACAGAGTATTCCAAACATAACTACAGAGTGTATTCCAAACATAACTACACAAAGTATTCCAAACATAACTACACAAAGTATTCCAAACATAACTACACAGTGTATTCCAAACATAACTACACAGTGTATTCCAAACATAACTACACAGAGTATTCCAAACATAACTACACAGTGTATTCCAAACATAACTACAGAGTGTATTCCAAACATAACTACAGAGTGTATTCCAAACACAACTACACAGTGTATTCCAAACATAACTACACAGTGCATTCCAAACATAACTACACAGAGTATTCCAAACGTAACTACACAGAGTATTCCAAACGTAACTACACAGTGTATTCCAAACATAGCTGCAGAGTGTATTCCAAACATAACTGCAGAGTGTATTCCAAACACAACTACACAGTGTATTCCAAACATAACTACACAGTGTATTCCAAACATAACTACACAGAGTATTCCAAACATAACTACACAATGTATTCCAAACATAACTACACAATGTATTCCAAACATAACTACACAGTGTATTCCAAACATAACTACACAGTGTATTCCAAACATAACTACACAGTGTATTCCAAACATAACTGCACAGTGTATTCCAAACATAACTACACAGTGTATTCCAAACATAACTGCACAGTGTATTCCAAACATAACAACACAGAGTATTCCAAACATAACTACACAATGTATTCCAAACATAACTACACAGTGTATTCCAAACATAACTACACAGTGTATTCCAAACATAACTACACAGTGTATTCCAAACATAACTGCACAGTGTATTCCAAACATAACTACACAGTGTATTCCAAACATAACTGCACAGTGTATTCCAAACATAACAACACAGAGTATTCCAAACATAACTACACAATGTATTCCAAACATAACTACACAGTGTATTCCAAACATAACAACACAGTGTATTCCAAACATAACTACACAGTGTATTCCAAACATAACTACACAGTGTATTCCAAACATAACTACACAGTGTATTCCAAACATAACTGCACAGTGTATTCCAAACATAACTACACAGTGTATTCCAAACATAACTACACAGTGTATTCCAAACATAACTACACAGTGTATTCCAAACATAACTGCACAGTGTATTCCAAACATAACTACACAGTGTATTCCAAACATAACTACACAGTGTATTCCAAACATAACTACACAGTGTATTCCAAACATAACTACACAGTGTATTCCAAACATAACTACACAGTGTATTCCAAACATAACAACACAGAGTATTCCAAACATAACTACACAGTGTATTCCAAACATAACTACACAGAGTATTCCAAACATAACTACACAGTGTATTCCAAACATAACTACACAGTGTATTCCAAACATAACAACACAGAGTATTCCAAACATAACTACACAGTGTATTCCAAACATAACTACACAATGTATTCCAAACATAACTACACATTGTATTCCAAACATAACTACAGAGTATATTCCAAACATAACTACAGAGTGTATTCCAAACATAACTACAGAGTGTATTCCAAACACAACTACACAGTGTATTCCAAACATAACTACACAGAGTATTCCAAACATAACTACAGAGTGTATTCCAAACATAACTACAGAGTGTATTCCAAACATAACTACAGAGTGTATTCCAAACATAACTACAGAGTGTATTCCAAACATAACTACACAGTGTATTCCAAACACAACTACACAGTGTATTCCAAACATAACTACACAGTGTATTCCAAACATAACTACACAGTGCATTCCAAACATAACTACAGAGTGTATTCCAAACATAACTACACAGAGTATTCCAAACATAACTACACAGTGTATTCCAAACATAACTACACAGTGTATTCCAAACATAACTACAGAGTGTATTCCAAACATAACTACACAGAGTATTCCAAAGACAACTACACAGTGTATTCCAAACATAACTACAGAGTGTATTGCAAACATAACTACACAATGTATTCCAAATGAAACAACACAACGTATTCCAAATATAATTGCACAATGTGTGACAAACATAACTACACAGTGTATTCCAAACTAAAATACACAATGTATTCCAAACATAACTACAGAGTGTATTCCAAACACAGCTGCACAGAGTATTCCAAACATAACTACACAGTGTATTCCAAACATAACTAAACAGTGTATTCCAAACATAACTGCTCAATGTATTTCAAACATAACCACACAGTGTATTCCAAACTAAAATACATGGTGTATTCCAAACAAAAGTACACAATGTATTCTAAACATAACAAGGCAATGTATTCCAAACATACCGACACAGTGTATTCCAATCTTAACGACACAATGTATTCCAAACATAACTACACAGTTTATTCCAAACATAACTACACAATGTGTTCCAAACATAACTACACAGTTTATTCCAAACATAACTACACAATGTATTCCAAACATAACTACACAGTGTATTGCAATCTTAACTAAACAATGTATTCCAAACAAAACTACACAGTTTATTGAAAACACAGCTGCACAGTGCATTCCAAACTTAAGTACACAAAACATAACTGCACAGTATATTCTAAACATAACTACGCAAAACATAACAACACAATGTATTCCAAACATAACTACACAATGTATTCCAAACAAAACTACACAGTGTATTCCAAACATAACTACACAGTGTATTCCAAACATAACGACACAGAGTATTCCAAACATAACTACACAGTGTATTCCAAACATAACTACACAGTGTATTCCAAACATAACTACACAGTGTATTCCAAACACAACTACACAGTGTATTCCAAATATAACTACACAATGTATTCCAAACATAACTACACAGTGTATTCCAAACATAACTACACAGTGTATTCCAAACATAACTACACAGTGTATTCCAAACATAACTACACAGTGTATTCCAAACATAACGACACAGAGTATTCCAAACATAACTACACAGTGTATTCCAAATATAACTACACAATGTATTCCAAACATAACTACACAGTGTATTCCAAACACAACTACAGAGTGTATTCCAAACATAACGACACAGTGTATTCCAAACATAACTACACAATGTATTCCAAACATAACTACAGAGTGTATTCCAAACATAACTACACAGTGCATTCCAAACATAACTACAGAGTGTATTCCAAACATAACTACACAGTGTATTCCAAACATAACTACAGAGTGTATTCCAAACATAACTACACAGTGTATTCCAAACATAACTACAGAGTGTATTCCAAACATAACTACAGAGTGTATTCCAAACATAACTACAGAGTGTATTCCAAACATAACTACACAGTGTATTCCAAACATAACTACAGAGGGTGTTCCAAACATAACTATACAGTGTATTCCAAACATAACTACAGAGTGTATTCCAAACATAACTACACAGTGTATTCCAAACATAACTACAGAGTGTATTCCAAACATAACTACACAATGTAGTCCAAACATAACTACACAGTGTATTCCAAACATAACAACACAGAGTATTCCAAACATAACTACACAGTGTATTCCAAACATAACTACACAGTGTATTCCAAACATAACTACATAGTGTATTCCAAACACAACTACACAGTGTATTCCAAACATAACTACACAGTGTATTCCAAACATAACTACACAGTGTATTCCAAACATAACTACACAGTGTATTCCAAACATAACTACACAGTGTATTCCAAACATAACGACACAGTGTATTCCAAACACAACTACACAGTGTATTCCAAACATAACTACACAGAGTATTCCAAACATAACTACACAGTGTATTCCAAACATAACTACAGAGTGTATTCCAAACATAACTACACAGTGTATTCCAAACACAACTACACAGTGTATTCCAAACATAACTACAGCGTGTATTCCAAACATAACTACACAGTGTATTCCAAACATAACTACACAGTGTATTCCAAACACAACTACACAGTGTATTCCAAACATAACTACACAGTGTATTCCAAACATAACTACACAGAGTATTCCAAACATAACTACACAGTGTATTCCAAACATAACTACACAGTGTATTCCAAACACAACTACACAGTGTATTCCAAACATAACTACAGCGTGTATTCCAAACATAACTACACAGTGTATTCCAAACATAACTACAGAGTGTATTCCAAACATAACTACACAGAGTATTCCAAACATAACTACACAGTGTATTCCAAACATAACTACACAGTGTATTCCAAACATAACTACAGAGTGTATTCCAAACATAACTACACAGAGTATTCCAAACATAACTACACAATGTATTCCAAACATAACTACACAGAGTATTCCAAACATAACTACACAATGTATTCCAAACATAACTACACAGTGTATTCCAAACATAACTACACAATGTATTCCAAACATAACTACACAGTGTATTCCAAACATAACTACAGAGTGTATTCCAAACATAACTACACAGTGTATTCCAAACATAACTACACAATGTATTCCAAACATAACAACACAGAGTATTCCAAACATAACTACACAGTGTATTCCAAACATAACAACACAGAGTATTCCAAACATAACAACACAGAGTATTCCAAACATAACTACACAGTGTATTCCAAACATAACAACACAGAGTATTCCAAACATAACTACACAGTGTATTCCAAACATAACTACAGAGTGTATTCCAAACATAACTACACAGTGTATTCCAAACATAACAACACAGAGTATTCCAAACATAACTACACAGAGTATTCCAAACATAACTACACAGTGTATTCCAAACATAACAACACAGAGTATTCCAAACATAACTACACAGTGTATTCCAAACATAACAACACAGAGTATTCCAAACATAACTACACAGAGTATTCCAAACATAACTACACAGTGTATTCCAAACATAACAACACAGAGTATTCCAAACATAACTACACAGAGTATTCCAAACATAACTACACAGTGTATTCCAAACATAACTACACAGTGTATTCCAAACATAACTACACAGTGTATTCCAAACATAACTACACAGTGTATTCCAAACATAACTACACAGTGTATTCCAAACATAACTACACAGTGTATTCCAAACATAACTACAGATTGTATTCCAAACATAACTACACAGTGTATTCCAAACATAACTACACAGTGTATTCCAAACATAACTACACAGTGTATTCCAAACATAACTACACAGTGTATTCCAAACATAACTACACAGAGTATTCCAAACATAACTACACAGTGTATTCCAAACATAACTACACAGAGTATTCCAAACATAACTACACAGTGTATTCCAAACATAACTACACAGTGTATTCCAAACATAACTACACAGAGTATTCCAAACATAACTACACAGTGTATTCCAAACATAACTACACAGAGTATTCCAAACATAACTACAGAGTGTATTCCAAACATAACTACACAGTGTATTCCAAACATAACTACACAGAGTATTCCAAACATAACTACAGAGTGTATTCCAAACATAACTACACAGAGTATTCCAAACATAACTACACAGTGTATTCCAAACATAACTACACAGTGTATTCCAAACATAACTACAGAGTGTATTCCAAACATAACTACACAGTGTATTCCAAACATAACTACACAGAGTATTCCAAACATAACTACACAGTGTATTCCAAACATAACTACACAGAGTATTCCAAACATAACTACACAGTGTATTCCAAACATAACTACACAGAGTATTCCAAACATAACTACACAGAGTATTCCAAACATAACTACACAGAGTATTCCAAACATAACTACACAGTGTATTCCAAACATAACAACACAGTGTATTCCAAAAATAACTACACAGAGTATTCCAAACATAACGACACAGTGTATTCCAAACATAACTACACAGAGTATTCCAAACACAACGAGACAGTGTATTCCAAACATAACTACACAGAGTATTCCAAACATAACTACACAGTGTATTCCAAACATAACTACACAGTGTATTCCAAACATAACTACACAATGTATTCCAAACATAACTACACAGTGTATTCCAAACATAACTACACAGAGTATTCCAAACATAACTACACAGTGTATTCCAAACATAACTACACAGAGTATTCCAAACACAACGAGACAGTGTATTCCAAACATAACTACACAGAGTATTCCAAACATAACTACACAGTGTATTCCAAACATAACTACACAATGTATTCCAAACATAACTACACAGTGTATTCCAAACATAACTACACAGAGTATTCCAAACATAACTACACAGTGTATTCCAAACATAACTACACAGAGTATTCCAAACATAACTACACAATGTATTCCAAACATAACTACACAATGTATTCCAAACATAACTACACAGTGTATTCCAAACATAACTACACAGTGTATTCCAAACATAACTACACAGTGTATTCCAAAAATAACAACACAGAGTATTCCAAACATAACTACACAGTGTATTCCAAAAATAACTACACAGAGTATTCCAAACATAACTACACAGTGTATTCCAAACATAACTACACAGTGTATTCCAAACATAACTACACAGTGTATTCCAAACATAACTACACAGTGTATTCCAAAAATAACAACACAGAGTATTCCAAACATAACTACACAGAGTATTCCAAACAAACCTCACAGCTTATTTCAAACATAACTACACAGTGCATTCCAAACATAACTACACAGTGCATTCCAAATATAACGACACAAAACACAACTACACAGAGTATTCCAAACATAACTAGAGACTGTATTCCAAACATAACTACACATAGTATTCCAAACATAACTACAGAGTGTATTCCAAACATAACTACACAATGTATTCCAAACATAATTACACAAAACACAACTAAACAGTGTATTCCAAATCTAGCGACACAAAATACAACTACACAGTGCATTCCAAACATACCGACACAAAACAGAACTACACAGTGTATTCCAAATATAACGACACAAAATACAACTACACAGTGTATTCCAAACACAACTGCACAGTGTGTTCCAAACATAACTACACAGTGTATTCCAAATTTAATTACACAGTGTATTCCAAACATAACTACACAGTGTATTCCAAACACAACTACACAGTGTATTCCAAAAATAACTACACAGTATATTCCAAACATAACTACACAGTGTATTCCAAACACAATTACACAGTGTATTCCAAACAAACCTCACAGCTTATTCCAAACATAACTACACAGTGTATTCCAAATATAACTGCACAGTGTATTCCAAATTTAATTACACGGTGTATTCGAAACAAAAGTACACAATGTATTCCAAACATAACGACACAGTGTATTCCAAACACAACTACACAGTGTATTCCAAACACAACTACACAGTGTATTCCAAACAAACCTCACAGCTTATTCCAAACATAACTACACAGTGTATTCCAAATATAACTGCACAGTGTATTCCAAATTTAATTACACGGTGTATTCGAAACAAAAGTACACAATGTATTCCAAACATAACGACACAGTGTATTCCAAACACAACTACACAATGTATTCCAAACACAACTACACAGTGTATTCCAAACATAACGACACAGTGTATTCCAAACATAACGACACAGTGTATTCCAAACACAACTACACAGTGTATTCCAAACACAACTACACAGTGTATTCCAAACACAACTGCACAGTGCATTCCAAACATAACGACACAAAATACAATTACACAGTGTATTCGAAACATAACGACTCAGTGTATTCCAAACATAACGACACAGCTTATTCCAAACATAACTGATGGGTACGGTAGCATAGTGGTTATGTTACTGGGCTCGTAATCCAGAGGCCTGGACTAAAAAATCCAGAGTCATGAGTTCAAATCCCACCACGGCAGCTGGTGAGTTTAAATTCAATTAATTAATTAAATTCAATTAATTAAAAAAATAAAAATCTGGAATTAAAATACTAGTATCAGTGATGATGGCCACGAAACTACCGGATTGTCGTAAAAACCCATCTGGTTCACTGATGTCCTTTAGGGAAGGAAACCTGCCGCCCTTACCCGGTCTGGCCCATATGTGACTCCAGACCCACAGCAATGTGGTTGATTCTTAATTGCCCTCTGAAATGGCTGAGCAAGCCACTCAGTTGTAAAAATCTCGCTACGAAAAGTCATAATAAGAATAAAACCGGACGGACCACCCGGCATCGGACCACCAGGCACCGGACACGACAACGGCAAAACACCAAGCCCAGTCGACCCTGCAAGGTTCTCCTTACTAACATCTGGGGACTTGTGCCAAAATTGGGAGAGCTGTCCCACAGACTAGTCAAGCAACAGCCTGACATAGCCATACTCACAGAATCATATCTTTCAGCCAACGTCCCAGAGTCTTCCATCACCATCCCTGGGGATGTCCTGTCCCACCGGCAGGACAGACCCACCAGAGGTGGCGGTACAGTGATATACAGTCAGGAGGGAGTGGCCCTGGGAGAACTCAACATTGACTCTGGACCCCGTGAAATCTCATGGCATCAGGTCAAACATGGGCAAGGAAACCTCCTGCTGATAACCACCTACCGTCCTCCCTCAGCTGATGAATCAGTCCTCCTCCATGTTGAACACCACTTGGAGGAAGCACTGAGGGCAGCAAGGGCACAAAATGTACTCTGGGTGGGGGACTTCAATGTCCATCACCAAGAGTGGCTCGGTAGCACCACTACTGACCGAGCTGGCCGAGTCCTGAAGGACATAGCTGCTAGACTGGGCCTGCGGCAGGTGGTGAGCGAACCAACACGAGGGAAAAACTGACTTGACCTCGTCCTCACCAATCTACCTGTCGCAAATGCATCTGTCCATGACAGTTTTGGGAGGAGTGACCACCGCACAGTCCTCGTGGAGATGAAATCCCGTCTTCGCACTGAGGACACCATCCAACGTGTTGTGTGGCACTTCCACCGTGCTAAATGGGATAGATTCAGAACAGATCTAGCAGCTCAAAACTGGGCATCCATGAGGCGCTGTGGGCCATCAGCAGCAGCAGAATTGTATTCCAGCACAATCTGTAACCTCATGGCCCGGCATATTCCTCACTCTACCATTACCAACAAGCCAGGGGATCAACCCTGGTTCAATGAGGAGTGCAGAAGAGCATGCCAGGAGCAGCACCAGGCGTACCTAAAAATGAGGTGCCAACCTGGTGAAGCTACAACTCAGGACTACATGCATGCTAAACAGCGGAAGCAACATGCTATAGACAGAGCTAAGCGATTCCACAACCAACGGATCAGATCAAAGCTCTGCAGTCCTGCCACATCCAGTCGTGAATGGTGGTGGACAATTAAACAACTAACGGGAGGAGGAGGCTCTGCAAACATCCCCATTCTCAATGATGGCGGAGTCCAGCACGTGAGTGCAAAAGGCAAGGCTGAAGCGTTTGCAACCATCTTCAGCCAGAAGTGCCGAGTGGATGATCCATCTCGGCCTCCTCCCGATATCCCCACCATCACGGAAGCCAGTCTTCGGCCAATTCGATTCACTCCACGTGATATCAAGAAACGGCTGAGTGCACTGGATACAGCAAAGGCTATGGGTCCCGACAACATCCCAGCTGTAGTGCTGAAGACTTGTGCTCCAGAACTAGCTGCGCCTCGAGCCAAGCTGTTCCAGTACAGCGACAACACTGACATCCACCCGACAATGTGGAAAATTGCCCAGGTATGTTCAGTCCACAAAAAGGACAAATCCAATCCGGCCAATTACCGCCCCATCAGTCTACTCTCAATCATCAGCAAAGTGATGGAAGGTGTCGTCGACAGTGCTATCAAGCGGCACTTACTCACCAATAACCTGCTCACCGATGCTCAGTTTGGGTTCCGCCAGGACCACTCGGCTCCAGACCTCATTACAGCCTTGGTCCAAACATGGACAAAAGAGCTGAATTCCAGAGGTGAGGTGAGAGTGACTGCCCTTGACATCAAGGCAGCATTTGACCGAGTGTGGCACCAAGGAGCCCGAGTAAAATTGAAGTCAATGGGAATCAGGGGGAAAACTCTCCAGTGGCTGTAGTCATACCTAGCACAAAGGAAGATGGTAGTGGTTGTTGGAGGCCAATCATCTCAGCCCCAGGACATTGCTGCAGGAGTTCCGCAGGACAGTATCCTAGGCCCAACCATCTTCAGCTGCTTCATCAATGACCTTCCCTCCATCATAAGGTCAGAAATGGGGATGTTCGCTGATGACTGCACAGTGTTCAGTTCCATTCGCAACCCCTCAGATAATGAAGCAGTCCGAGCCTTCATGCAGCAAGACCTGGACAAGATCCAGGCTTGGGCTCATAATTGGCAAGTAACATTCGTGCCAGATAAGTGCCAGGCAATGACCATCTCCAACAAGAGAGAGTCTAACCACCTCCCCTTGACATTCAACGGCATTACCATCGCCGAATCCCCCACCATCAACATCCTGGGGGTCACCATTGACCAGAAACTTAACTGGACCAGCCATATAAATACTGTGGCTGCGAGAGCAGGTCAGAGGCTGGGTATTCTGTGGCGAGTGACTCACCTCCTGATTCCCCAAAGCCTTTCCACCATCTACAAGGCACAAGTCAGGAGTGTGATGGAATACTCTCCACTTGCCTGGATGAGTGCAGCTCCAACAACACTCAAGAAGCTCGACACCATCCAAGATAAAGCAGCCCGCTTGATTGGCACCCCATCCACCACCCTAAACATTCACTCCCTTCACCACCGGCGCACTGTGGCTGCAGTGTGTCCCATTCACAGGATGCACTGCAGCAACTCGCCAAGGCTTCTTCGACAGCACCTCCCAAACCCGCGACCTCTACCACCTAGAAGGACAAGGGCAGCAGGCGCATGGGAACAACACCACCTGCACGTTCCCCTCCAAGTCACACACCATCCCGACTTGGAAATATATCGCCGTTCCTTCATTGTCGCTGGGTCAAAATCCTGGAACTCCCTTCCTAACAGCACTGTGGGAGAACCGTCACCAAACGGACTGCAGCGGTTCAAGAAGGCGGCTCACCACCACCTTCTCGAGGGCAATTAGGGATGGGCAATAAATGCCGGCCTTGCCAGCGACGCCCACATCCCGTGAACGAATAAAAAAAAAAAAAATACACAATGTATTACAAACATAACTGCACAATGTATTCCAAACACAATTACACAGTGTATTCCAAACATAACTACACAATGTATTCCAAACACAACTACAGAGTGTATTCCAAACAAAACGACACAATGTATTCCAAACACAACTACAGAGTGTATTCCATACATAACTAGACAGTGTATTCCAAACATAACTACACAATGTATTCCAAACACAACTACAGAGTGTATTCCATACATAACTAGACAGTGTATTCCAAACATAACTACACAGTGTATTCCAAACATAACTACACAGTGTATTCCAAACATAACTACACAGTGTATTCCAAACATAACTACACAGTGTATTCCAAACATAACTACACAATGTATTCCAAACATAACTACACAATGTATTCCAAACACAACTACAGAGTGTATTCCATACATAACTACACAGTGTATTTGAAACATAACTACACAATGTATTCCAAACACAACTACAGAGTGTATTCCATACATAACTACACAGTGTATTCCAAACATAACTACACAATGTATTCCAAACACAACTACAGAGTGTATTCCATACATAACTACACAGTGTATTCCAAACATAACTACACAGTGTATTCCAAACATAACTCCACAATGTATTCCAAACATAACTACACAATGTATTCCAAACATAACTACACAATGTATTCCAAACATAACTACACAATGTATTCCAAACATAACTACACAATGTATTCCAAACACAACTACAGAGTGTATTCCATACATAACTACACAGTGTATTCCAAACATAACGACACAGTGTATTCCAAACACAACTACACAATGTATTCCAAACATAACTACACAATGTATTCCAAACATAACTACACAATGTATTCCAAACATAACGACACAATGTATTCCAAACATAACTACACAATGTATTCCAAACATAACTACACAATGTATTCCAAACACAACTACACAGTGTATTCCAAACATAACTACACAATGTATTCCAAACATAACTACACAATGTATTCCAAACACAACTACACAGTGTATTCCAAACATAACTACACAATGTATTCCAAACATAACTACACAATGTATTCCAAACATAACTACACAATGTATTCCAAACACAACTACACAGTGTATTCCAAACATAACTACACAGTGTATTCCAAACATAACTACACAATGTATTCCAAACATAACTACGCAATGTATTCCAAACATAACTACACAATGTATTCCAAACATAACTACACAATGTATTCCAAACATAACTACACAATGTATTCCAAACATAACTACACAATGTATTCCAAACATAACTACACAATGTATTCCAAACATAACTACACAATGTATTCCAAACATAACTACACAAAGTATTCCAAACACAACTACACAATGTATTCCAAACACAACTACACAATGTATTCCAAACACAACTACACAGTGTATTCCAAACATAACTACACAATGTATTCCAAACATAACTACACAATGTATTCCAAACATAACTACACAATGTATTCCAAACATAACTACACAATGTATTCCAAACATAACTACACAATGTATTCCAAACATAACTACACAATGTATTCCAAACATAACTACACAATGTATTCCAAACACAACTACACAGTGTATTCCAAACATAACTACACAATGTATTCCAAACATAACTACACAATGTATTCCAAACATAACTACACAATGTATTCCAAACACAACTACACAGTGTATTCCAAACATAACTACACAATGTATTCCAAACATAACTACACAATGTATTCCAAACACAACTACACAGTGTATTCCAAACATAACTACACAGTGTATTCCAAACAACTACACAATGTATTCCAAACATAACTACACAATGTATTCCAAACATAACGACACAATGTATTCCAAACATAACTACACAATGTATTCCAAACATAACTACACAATGTATTCCAAACATAACTACACAATGTATTCCAAACATAACTACACAATGTATTCCAAACATAACTACACAATGTATTCCAAACATAACTACACAGTGTATTCCAAACATAACGACACAATGTATTCCAAACATAACTACACAGTGTATTCCAAACACAACTACACAGTGTATTCCAAACATAACTACACAGTGTATTCCAAACATAACTACACAGTGTATTCCAAACATAACGACACAGTGTATTCCAAACATAACTACACAGTGCATTCCAAACATAACGACACAGTGTATTCCAAACATAACTATAGAGTGTATTCCAAACATAACTACACAGTGTATTCCAAACATAACTACACAGTGTATTCCAAACATAACTACACAGTGTATTCCAAACATAACGACACAGTGTATTCCAAACATAACTACACAGTGTATTCCAAACATAACTACACAGTGTATTCCAAACATAACTACAGAGTGTATTCCAAACATAACGACACAGTGTATTCCAAACATAACTACACAGTGTATTCCAAACATAACTACACAGTGTATTCCAAACATAACTTCACAGTGTATTCCAAACATAACTACACAGTGTATTCCAAACATAACTACACAGTGTATTCCAAACATAACTACACAGTGTATTCCAAACATAACTACACAGTGTATTCCAAACATAACTACACAGTGTATTCCAAACATAACGAGACAGTGTATTCCAAACATAACTACACAGTGTATTCCAAACATAACTACACAGTGTATTCCAAACATAACTACACAGTGTATTCCAAACATAACTACACAGTGTATTCCAAACATAACGAGACAGTGTATTCCAAACATAACTACAGAGTGTATTCCAAACATAACTACACAGTGTATTCCAAACATAACGAGACAGTGTATTCCAAAAATAACTACACAGTGTATTCCAAACATAACTACAGAGTGTATTCCAAACATAACTACACAGTGTATTCCAAACATAACTACAGAGTGTATTCCAAACATAACGACACAGTGTATTCCAAACATAACTACACAGTGTATTCCAAACATAACTACATAGTGTATTCCAAACATAAAGAGACAGTGTATTCCAAACATGACTTCACAGTGTATTCCAAACATAACTACACAGTGTATTCCAAACATAACTACACAGTGTATTCCAAACATAACTACACAGTGTATTCCAAACATAACTACACAGTGTAATCCAAACATGACTACACAGTGTATTCCAAACATGACTACACAGAGTATTCCAAACATGACTACACAGTGTATTCCAAACATAACTACACAGTGTATTCCAAACATGACTACACAGTGTATTCCAAACATAACTGCACAGTGTATTCCAAACATAACTGCACAACGTATTCCAAACATGACTACACAGTGTATTCCAATCATGACTACACAGAGTATTCCAAACATAACTACACAGTGTATTCCAAACATAACTACACAACGAATTCCAAACATGACTACACAGTGTATTCCAAACATAACTACACAGTGTATTCAAAACATGACTACACAGAGTATTCCAAACATAACTACACAATGTATTCCAAACATAACTACACAACGTATTCCAAACATGACTACACAGTGTATTCCAAACATAACTACACAATGTATTCCAAACATAACTACACAGAGTATTCCAAACATAACTACACAGTGTATTCCAAACATAACTACACAGTGTATTCAAAACATGACTACACAGAGTATTCCAAACATAACTACACAATGTATTCCAAACACAACTACACAATGTATTCCAAACATAACTACACAACGTATTCCAAACATGACTACACAACGTATTCCAAACATGACTACACAACGTATTCCAAACATGACTACACAATGTATTCCAAACACAACTACACAGTGTATTCCAAACATAACTACACAGTGTATTCCAAACATAACTACACAATGTATTCCAAACATACCAACACAGTGTATTCCAAACATAACTACACAGTGTATTCCAAACAAAACTGCACAGTGTATTCCAAACATAACTACACAGTGTATTCCAAACATAACTACACAGTGTATTCCAAACATAACTGCACAGTGTATTCCAAACATAACTACACAATGTATTCCAAACATAACTACACAATGTATTCCAAACATAACTGCACAATGTATTCCAAACATAACTGCACAGTGTATTCCAAACATAACTACACAGTGTATTCCAAACATAACTACACAATGTATTCCAAACATAACTGCACAGTGTATTCCAAACATAACTACACAGTGTATTCCAAACATGACTACACATTGTATTCCAAACATAACTACACAACGTATTCCAAACATAACTACACAACGTATTCCAAACATGACTACACAGAGTATTCCAAACATGACTACACAGTGTATTCCAAACATCACTACACAGTGTATTCCAAACATAACTACACAGTGTATTCCAAACATGACTACACAAGGTATTCCAAACATAACTACACAACGTATTCCAAACATGACTACACAGTGTATTCCAAACATAACTACACAGTGTATTCCAAACATAACTGCACAGTGTATTCCAAACATGACTACACAATGTATTCCAAACATAACTACACAACGTATTCCAAACATGACTACACAATGTATTCCAAACATAACTACACAGTGTATTCCAAACATAACTGCACAGTGTATTCCAAACATAACTACACAGTGTATTCCAAACATAACTACACAGTGTATTCCAAACATAACTACACAATGTATTCCAAACATAACTACACAGTGTATTCCAAACATAACTGCACAGTGTATTCCAAACATAACTACACAGTGTATTCCAAACATAACTACACAGTGTATTCCAAACATAACTACACAGTGTATTCCAAACATGACTGCACAATGTATTCCAAACATGACTACACAATGTATTCCAAACTTAACTACACAATGTATTCCAAACATAACTACACAACGTATTCCAAACATGACTACACAGTGTATTCCAAACATAACTACACAGTGTATTCCAAACACGACTACACAGTGTATTCCAAACATGACTACACAATGTATTCCAAACATAACTACACAACGTATTCCAAACATAACTACACAGAGTATTCCAAACATAACTACACAGAGTATTCCAAACATAACTACACAGAGTATTCCAAACATAACTACAGAGTGTATTCCAAACATGACTACACAGAGTATTCCAAACATAACTACACAATGTATTCCAAACATAACTACACAACGTATTCCAAACATAACTACACAGAGTATTCCAAACATAACTACACAGAGTATTCCAAACATAACTACACAATGTATTCCAAACATAACTACACAACGTATTCCAAACATAACTACAGAGTGTATTCCAAACATGACTACACAGAGTATTCCAAACATAACTACACAGTGTATTCCAAACATAACTACACAATGTATTCCAAACATAACTACACAATGTATTCCAAACATGACTACACAGAGTATTCCAAACATAACTAAACAGTGTATTCCAAACATGACTACACAGTGTATTCCAAACATAACTACACAGTGTATTCCAAACATAACTGCACAGTGTATTCCAAATATAATTGCACAATGTATTCCAAACATAACTACACAGCTTATTCCAAACATAACTACACAACGTATTCCAAACATGACTACACAATGTATTCCAAACATAACTGCACAACGTATTCCAAACATAACTACACAGTGTATTCCAAACATAACTACACAGTGTATTCCAAACATAACTACACAGTGTATTCCAAACATAACTACACAGTGTATTCCAAACATAACTACACAGTGTATTCCAAACATGACTACACAATGTATTCCAAACATGACGACACAATGTCTTCCAAACTTAACTACACAATGTATTCCAAACATAACTACACAACGTATTCCAAACATGACTACACAGTGTATTCCAAACAGGACTACACAGTGTATTTCAAACACAACTACACAGTGTATTCCAAACATGACTACACAATGTATTCCAAACATAACTACACAACGTATTCCAAACATAACTACACAGAGTATTCCAAACATAACTACACAGAGTATTCCAAACATGACTACACAGTGTATTCCAAACATAACTACACAATGTATTCCAAATATAACTACACAATGTATTCCAAACATGACTACACAGAGTATTCCAAACATAACTACACAGTGTATTCCAAACATAACTACACAGTGTATTCCAAACATAACTACACAGTGTATTCCAAAGATGACTACACAGAGTATTCCAAACATAACTACACAGTGTATTCCAAACATAACTACACAGTGTATTCCAAACATAACTGCACAGTGTATTCCAAAGATAACTACACAGTGTATTCCAAATGAAACAACACAATGTATTCCAAATATAATTGCACAGTGTATTCCAAACATAACTACAGAGTGTATTCCAAACTAAAATACACAGTGTATTCCATTCATAATTACAGTGTATTCCAAATATAACTACACAGTGTATTCCAAACTAAAATACACAGTGTATTCCCATCAGAACAACACAATGTATTCCAAACATAACCACACAGTTTATTTCAAACATACCTACTCAGTGTACTCCAAACATACCTACACAGTGTATTCCAATCTTAACGACACAGTTTATTCCAAACATAACTACACAAAACACAACTACTCAATGTATCCCAAACATAACTGCACAGCTTATTCCAAACATAACTACACAGTTTATTGAAAACACAGCTACACAGTGCATTCCAAACATAAGTACACAAAACATAACTACACAGTGCATTCCAAACATAACTACACAGTGTATTCCAAACAAAAGTACACAGTGTATTCCAAACTAAAATACACGGTGTATTCCAAACAAAAGTACACAGTGTATTAAAAACTAAAATACACGGTGTATTCCAAACAAAAGTACACAGTGCATTCCAAACATACCTGCACAGTGCATTCCAAACAAAAGTACACAATGTATTCCAAACATAACTGCACAGTGTATTCCAAACATAACTGCACAGTGTATTCCAAACATAACTACACAATGTATTCCAAACATACCAACACAGTGTATTCCAAACATAACTGCACAGTGCATTCCAAACATAACTACACAGTGTATTCCAAACATAACTACACAGTGTATTCCAAACATAACTGCACAGTGCATTCCAAACATAACTACACAGTGTATTCCAAACATAACTACACAGTGTATTCCAAACATAACTACACAGTGTATTCCAAACATACCAACACAGTGTATTCCAAACATAACTACACAGTTTATTCCAAACATAACTACACAATGTGTTCCAAACATACCAACACAGTGTATTCCAAACATAACTACACAGTGTATTCCAAACATAACTACACAGTGTATTCCAAACATAACTGCACAGTGTATTCCAAACATACCAACACAGTGTATTCCAAACATAACTACACAGTGCATTCCAAACATAACTACACAATGTATTCCAAACATAACTACACAGTGCATTCCAAACATACCAACACAGTGTATTCCAAACATAACTACACAATGTATTCCAAACATAACTACACAGTGCATTCCAAACATAACTACACAATGTATTCCAAACATAACTACACAGTGCATTCCAAACATACCAACACAGTGTATTCCAAACATAACTACACAGTGCATTCCAAACATACCAACACAGTGTATTCCAAACATAACTACACAGTGCATTCCAAACATAACTACACAATGTATTCCAAACATACCAACACAGTGCATTCCAAACATAACTACACAATGTATTCCAAACATAACTACACAGTGCATTCCAAACATAACGACACAATGTATTCCAAACATACCAACACAGTGTATTCCAAACATAACTACACAATGTATTCCAAACATACCTGCACAGTGTATTCCAAACATAACTACACAACATATTCCAAATATAATTGCACAATGTATGCCAAACGAAACAACACAATGTATTCCAAATATAATTGCACAATGTATGCCAAACATAACTGCACAGTGTATTCCAAACGAAACAACACAATGTATTCCAAACTAAAATACACAGTGTATTCCAATCATAATTACACAGTGTATTCCAAACATAACTACAGAGTGTATTCCAAACATAACTACACAGTGTATTCCAAACTCAACTACACAGTGTATTCCAAACATAACTACACAGTGTATTCCAAATGAAACAACACAACGTATTCCAAATATAATTGCACAGTGTATTCCAAACATAACTACAGAGTGTATTCCAAACAAAATACACAGTGTATTCCATTCATAATTACAGTGTATTCCAAATATAACGACACAGTTTATTCCAAACTAAAATACACAGTGTATTCCCATCAGAACAACACAATGTATTCCAAACATAACCACACAGTTTATTTCAAACATACTACTCAGTGTACTCCAAACATACCTACACAGTGTATTCCAATCTTAACGACACAGTTTATTCCAAACATAACTACACAAAACACAACTACTCAATGTATCCCAAACATAACTGCACAGCTTATTCCAAACATAACTACACAGTTTATTGTAAACACAGCTACACAGTGCATTCCAAACATAAGTACACAAAACATAACTACACAGTGCATTCCAAACATAACTACACAGTGTATTCCAAACAAAAGTACACAGTGTATTCCAAACTAAAATACACGGTGTATTCCAAACAAAAGTACACAGTGCATTCCAAACATACCTGCACAGTGCATTCCAAACAAAAGTACACAATGTATTCCAAACATAACTGCACAGTGTATTCCAAACATAACTGCACAGTGCATTCCAAACATAACTACACAGTGTATTCCAAACAAAAGTACACAGTGTATTCCAAACTAAAATACACGGTGTATTCCAAACAAAAGTACACAGTGTATTAAAAACTAAAATACACGGTGTATTCCAAACAAAAGTACACAGTGCATTCCAAACATACCTGCACAGTGCATTCCAAACAAAAGTACACAATGTATTCCAAACATAACTGCACAGTGTATTCCAAACATAACTGCACAGTGTATTCCAAACATAACTACACAGTGTATTCCAAACATAACTACACAATGTATTCCAAACATACCAACACAGTGTATTCCAAACATAACTGCACAGTGCATTCCAAACATAACTACACAGTGTATTCCAAACATAACTACACAGTGTATTCCAAACATAACTGCACAGTGCATTCCAAACATAACTACACAGTGTATTCCAAACATACCAACACAGTGTATTCCAAACATAACTACACAGTGTATTCCAAACATAACTACACAATGTATTCCAAACATACCAACACAGTGTATTCCAAACATAACTACACAGTGTATTCCAAACATAACTGCACAGTGTATTCCAAACATAACTACACAGTGTATTCCAAACATACCAACACAGTGTTTTCCAAACATAACTACACAGTGTATTCCAAACATAACTACACAGTGTATTCCAAACATACCAACACAGTGTATTCCAAACATAACTACACAGTGTATTCCAAACATACCAACACAGTGTATTCCAAACATAACTACACAATGTATTCCAAACATAACTACACAGTGCATTCCAAACATAACTACACAGTGTATTCCAAACATACCAACACAGTGTATTCCAAACATAACTACACAATGTATTCCAAACATAACTACACAGTGCATTCCAAACATAACTACACAGTGTATTCCAAACATAACTACACAGTGCATTCCAAACATACCAACACAGTGCATTCCAAACATAACTACACATTGCATTCCAAACATACCAACACAGTGCATTCCAAACATACCAACACAGTGTATTCCAAACATAACTACACAATGTATTCCAAACATAACTACACAGTGCATTCCAAACATAACTACACAGTGTATTCCAAACATAACTACACAGTGCATTCCAAACATACCAACACAGTGTATTCCAAACATAACTACACAGTGTATTCCAAACATACCAACACAGTGCATTCCAAACATACCAACACAGTGCATTCCAAACATAACTACACAGTGTATTCCAAACATAACTACACAGTGCATTCCAAACATAACTACACAGTGTATTCCAAACATAACTACACAGTGCATTCCAAACATACCAACACAGTGCATTCCAAACATAACTACACATTGCATTCCAAACATACCAACACAGTGTATTCCAAACATAACTACACAGTGTATTCCAAACATACCAACACAGTGCATTCCAAACATACCAACACAGTGCATTCCAAACATAACTACACATTGCATTCCAAACATACCAACACAGTGTATTCCAAACATAACTACACAGTGTATTCCAAACATACCAACACAGTGCATTCCAAACATAACTACACAGTGTATTCCAAACATAACTACACAGTGCATTCCAAACATAACTACACAATGTATTCCAAACATAACTACACAGTGTATTCCAAACATACCAACACAGTGCATTCCAAACATAACTACACAATGTATTCCAAACATAACTACACAGTGCATTCCAAACATAACTACACAATGTATTCCAAACATACCAACACAGTGTATTCCAAACATAACTACACAATGTATTCCAAACATACCTGCACAATGTATTCCAAAAATAACTACACAACATATTCCAAATATAATTGCACAATGTATGCCAAACGAAACAACACAATGTATTCCAAATATAATTGCACAATGTATGCCAAACATAACTGCACAGTGTATTCCAAACGAAACAACACAATGTATTCCAAACTAAAATACACAGTGTATTCCAATCATAATTACACAGTGTATTCCAAACATAACTACACAACGTATTCCAAACATGACTACACAGTGTATTCCAAACATAACTACACAGTGTATTCCAAACATAACTACACAGTGTATTCCAAACATGACAACACAGAGTATTCCAAACATGACTACACAGAGTATTCCAAACATAACTACACAATGTATTCCAAACATGACTACACAGTGTATTCCAAACATAACTACACAGTGTATTCCAAACATGACAACACAGAGTGTATTCCAAACATGACTACACAGTGTATTCCAAACATAACTACACAGTGTATTCCAAACATGACTACACAATGTATTCCAAACATAACTACACAGTGTATTCCAAACATAACTACACAACGTATTCCAAACATAACTACACAGAGTATTCCAAACATGACTGCACAGAGTATTCCAAACATAACTCCACAGTGTATTCCAAACATGACTACACAGAGTATTCCAAACATAACTACACAATCTATTCCAAACATGACTACACAGAGTATTCCAAACATGACTACACAGAGTATTCCAAACATGACTACACAGAGTATTCCAAACATGACTACACAGAGTATTCCAAACATGACTACACAGAGTATTCCAAACATGACTGCACAGAGTATTCCAAACATGACTACACAGAGTATTCCAAACATGACTGCACAGAGTATTCCAAACATGACTACACAATGTATTCCAAACATAACTACACAATCTATTCCAAACATGACTACACAGAGTATTCCAAACATGACTACACAGAGTATTCCAAACATGACTACACAGAGTATTCCAAACATGACTACACAGAGTATTCCAAACATAACTACACAATGTATTCCAAACATAACTACACAATCTATTCCAAACATGACTCCACAGAGTATTCCAAACATAACTACACAGTGTATTCCAAACATGACTACACAGAGTATTCCAAACATGACTACACAGTGTATTCCAAACATGACTACACAGAGTATTCCAAACATGACTACACAGTGTATTCCAAACATGACTACACAGAGTATTCCTAACATGACTACACAGAGTATTCCAAACATAACTACACAGTGTATTCCAAACATAACTACACAATGTATTCCAAACATAACTACACAGTGTATTCCAAACATAACTACACAGTGTATTCCAAACATAACTACACAATGTATTCCAAACATGACTACACAATGTATTCCAAACATAACTACACAGTGTATTCCAAACATGACTACACAATGTATTCCAAACATAACTACACAATGTATTCCAAACATGACTACACAGAGTATTCCAAACATGACTACACAGAGTATTCCAAACATGACTACACAATGTATTCCAAACATAACTACAGAGTGTATTCCAAACATAACTACACAATGTATTCCAAACATAACTACACAATGTATTCCAAACATAACTACACAGTGTATTCCAAACATAACTACACAATGTATTCCAAACATAACTACACAATGTATTCCAAACATAACCACACAATGTATTCCAAACATAACGACACAATGTATTCCAAACATGACTACACAATGTATTCCAAACATAACTACACAATGTATTCCAAACATAACTACAGAGTGTATTCCAAACATAACTACACAGAGTATTCCAAACATAACTACACAATGTATTCCAAACATAACTACAGAGTGTATTCCAAACATAACTACACAGATTATTCCAAACATAACTACACAATGTATTCCAAACATAACTACAGAGTGTATTCCAAACATAACTACACAATGTATTCCAAACATAACTACACAATGTATTCCAAACATAACTACAGAGTGTATTCCAAACATAACTACACAATGTATTCCAAACATAACTACACAATGTATTCCAAACATAACTACACAGTGTATTCCAAACATAACTACACAGTGTATTCCAAACATAACTACACAATGTATTCCAAACATCACTACACAATGTATTCCAAACATGACTACACAATGTATTCCAAACATAACTACACAATGTATTCCAAACATGACTACACAGAGTATTCCAAACATGACTACACAGAGTATTCCAAACATAACTACACAGTGTATTCCAAACTAAAATACACAGTGTATTCCATTCATAATTACAGTGTATTCCAAATATAACTACACAGTGTATTCCAAACTAAAATACACAGTGTATTCCCATCAGAACAACACAATGTATTCCAAACATAACCACACAGTTTATTTCAAACATACCTACTCAGTGTACTCCAAACATACCTACACAGTGTATTCCAATCTTAACGACACAGTTTATTCCAAACATAACTACACAAAACACAACTACTCAATGTATCCCAAACATAACTGCACAGCTTATTCCAAACATAACTACACAGTTTATTGAAAACACAGCTACACAGTGCATTCCAAACATAAGTACACAAAACATAACTACACAGTGCATTCCAAACATAACTACACAGTGTATTCCAAACAAAAGTACACAGTGTATTCCAAACTAAAATACACGGTGTATTCCAAACAAAAGTACACAGTGTATTCCAAACTAAAATACACGGTGTATTCCAAACAAAAGTACACAGTGCATTCCAAACATACCTGCACAGTGCATTCCAAACAAAAGTACACAATGTATTCCAAACATAACTGCACAGTGTATTCCAAACATAACTGCACAGTGTATTCCAAACATAACTACACAATGTATTCCAAACATACCAACACAGTGTATTCCAAACATAACTGCACAGTGCATTCCAAACATAACTACACAGTGTATTCCAAACATAACTACACAGTGTATTCCAAACATAACTGCACAGTGCATTCCAAACATAACTACACAGTGTATTCCAAACATAACTACACAGTGTATTCCAAACATAACTACACAATGCATTCCAAACATACCAACACAGTGTATTCCAAACATAACTACACAATGTATTCCAAACATAACTACAGAGTGTATTCCAAACATAACTACACAATGTATTCCAAACATAACTACACAATGTATTCCAAACATAACTACAGAGTGTATTCCAAACATAACTACACAATGTATTCCAAACATAACTACACAATGTATTCCAAACATAACTACACAGTGTATTCCAAACATAACTACACAGTGTATTCCAAACATAACTACACAATGTATTCCAAACATCACTACACAATGTATTCCAAACATGACTACACAATGTATTCCAAACATAACTACACAATGTATTCCAAACATGACTACACAGAGTATTCCAAACATGACTACACAGAGTATTCCAAACATAACTACACAGTGTATTCCAAACTAAAATACACAGTGTATTCCATTCATAATTACAGTGTATTCCAAATATAACTACACAGTGTATTCCAAACTAAAATACACAGTGTATTCCCATCAGAACAACACAATGTATTCCAAACATAACCACACAGTTTATTTCAAACATACCTACTCAGTGTACTCCAAACATACCTACACAGTGTATTCCAATCTTAACGACACAGTTTATTCCAAACATAACTACACAAAACACAACTACTCAATGTATCCCAAACATAACTGCACAGCTTATTCCAAACATAACTACACAGTTTATTGAAAACACAGCTACACAGTGCATTCCAAACATAAGTACACAAAACATAACTACACAGTGCATTCCAAACATAACTACACAGTGTATTCCAAACAAAAGTACACAGTGTATTCCAAACTAAAATACACGGTGTATTCCAAACAAAAGTACACAGTGTATTCCAAACTAAAATACACGGTGTATTCCAAACAAAAGTACACAGTGCATTCCAAACATACCTGCACAGTGCATTCCAAACAAAAGTACACAATGTATTCCAAACATAACTGCACAGTGTATTCCAAACATAACTGCACAGTGTATTCCAAACATAACTACACAATGTATTCCAAACATACCAACACAGTGTATTCCAAACATAACTGCACAGTGCATTCCAAACATAACTACACAGTGTATTCCAAACATAACTACACAGTGTATTCCAAACATAACTGCACAGTGCATTCCAAACATAACTACACAGTGTATTCCAAACATAACTACACAGTGTATTCCAAACATAACTACACAATGCATTCCAAACATACCAACACAGTGTATTCCAAACATAACTACACAGTGTATTCCAAACATAACTACACAGTGTATTCCAAACATAACTACACAGTGTATTCCAAACATAACTGCACAGTGTATTCCAAACATACCAACACAGTGTATTCCAAACATAACTACACAGTGTATTCCAAACATAACTTCACAGTGTATTCCAAACATACCAACACAGTGTATTCCAAACATAACTACACAGTGTATTCCAAACATAACTACACAGTGTATTCCAAACATAACTACACAGTGTATTCCAAACATACCAACACAGTGTATTCCAAACATAACTACTCAGTGCATTCCAAACATAACGACACAATGTATTCCAAACATAACTACACAGCGCATTCCAAACATAACTACACAGTGTATTCCAAACATACCAACACAGTGTATTCCAAACATAACTACACAGTGCATTCCAAACATAACTACACAGTGTATTCCAAACATAACTACACAATGTATTCCAAACATAACTACACAATGTATTCCAAACATAACTACACAATGTATTCCAAACATAACTACACAATGTATTCCAAACATAACTACACAGTGCATTCCAAACATAACTACACAATGTATTCCAAACATAACTACACAATGTATTCCAAACATAACTACACAATGTATTCCAAACATAACTACACAGTGCATTCCAAACATACCAACACAGAGCATTCCAAACATACCAACACAGTGTATTCCAAACATACCTACACAGTGCATTCCAAACATACCAACACAGTGTATTCCAAACATAACTACACAATGTATTCCAAACATAACTACACAACATATTCCAAATATAATTGCACAATGTATGCCAAACGAAACAACACAATGTATTCCAAATATAATTGCACAATGTATGCCAAACATAACTGCACAGTGTATTCCAAACGAAACAACAAATGTATTCCAAACTAAAATACAAAGTGTATTCCAATCATAATTACACAGTGTATTCCAAACATAACTACACAACGTATTCCAAACATGACTACACAGTGTATTCCAAACATAACTACACAGTGTATTCCAAACATCACTACACAGAGTATTCCAAACATCACTACACAGTGTATTCCAAACATAACTACACAGTGTATTCCAAACATGACAACACAGAGTATTCCAAACATGACTACACAATGTATTCCAAACATAACTACACAACGTATTCCAAACATGACTACACAATGTATTCCAAACATAACTACACAACGTATTCCAAACATAACTGCACAGTGTATTCCAAACATAACTACACAGTGTATTCCAAACATAACTACACAGTGTATTCCAAACATGACTACACAATGTATTCCAAACATAACTACACAGTGTATTCCAAACATGACTAAACAATGTATTCCAAACATAACTACACAGTGTATTCCAAACATAACGACACAGTGTATTCCAAACATAACTACACAGTGTATTCCAAACATAACTACACAATGTATTCCAAACATGACTACACAATGTATTCCAAACATAACTACACAGTGTATTCCAAACATGACTAAACAATGTATTCCAAACATAACTACACAGTGTATTCCAAACATAACGACACAGTGTATTCCAAACATAACTACACAGTGTATTCCAAACATAACTACACAGTGTATTCCAAACATAACTACACAATCTATTCCAAACATAACTACACAGTGTATTCCAAACATCACTACACAATGTATTCCAAACATAACTACACAATCTATTCCAAACATAACTACACAGTGTATTCCAAACATGACTACACAGAGTATTCCAAACATGACTACACAGTGTATTCCAAACATAACTACACAGTGTATTCCAAACATGACTACACAATGTATTCCAAACATAACTACACAATGTATTCCAAACATGACTACGCAGTGTATTCCAAACATAACTACAGAGTGTATTCCAAACATAACTACACAATGAATTCCAAACATAACTACAGATTGTATTCCAAACATAACTACACAATGTATTCCAAACATGACTACACAGTGTATTCCAAACATAACTACAGAGTGTATTCCAAAGATAACTACACAATGAATTCCAAACATAACTACAGATTGTATTCCAAACATAACTACACAATGTATTCCAAACATAACTACACAGTGTATTCCAAACATGACTACACAATGTATTCCAAACATAACTACACAATGTATTCCAAACATAACTACACAATGTATTCCAAACATAACTACACAATGTATTCCAAACATAACTACAGAGTGTATTCCAAACATAACTACACAATGTATTCCAAACATAACTACACAATGTATTCCAAACATAACTACACAATGTATTCCAAACATAACTACAGAGTGTATTCCAAACATAACTACACAATGTATTCCAAACATAACTACACAATGTATTCCAAACATAACTACACAATGTATTCCAAACATAACTACACAATGTATTCCAAACATAACTACACAATGTATTCCAAACATAACTACACAATGTATTCCAAACATAACTACACAATGTATTCCAAACATAACTACACAATGTATTCCAAACATAACTACAGAGTGTATTCCAAACATAACTACACAATGTATTCCAAACATAACTACACAATGTATTCCAAACATAACTACACAGTGTATTCCAAACATGACTACACAATGTATTCCAAACATAACTACACAATGTATTCCAAACATAACTACACAGTGTATTCCAAACATGACTACACAATGTATTCCAAACATAACTACACAATGTATTCCAAACATGACTACACAATGTATTCCAAACATAACTACACAATGTATTCCAAACATGACTACACAGAGTATTCCAAACATGACTACACAGTGCATTCCAAACATAACTACACAGTGTATTCCAAACATGACTACACAATGTATTCCAAACATAACTACACAATGTATTCCAAACATAACTACACAATGTATTCCAAACATAACTACACAATGTATTCCAAACATAACTACACAATGTATTCCAAACATGACTACACAATGTGTTCCAAACATGACTACACAGAGTATTCCAAACATAACTACACAATGAATTCCAAACATGACTACACAATGTATTCCAAACATAACTACACAGAGTATTCCAAACATGACTACACAGTGTATTCCAAACATAACTACAGAGTGTATTCCAAACATAACGACAGAGTGTATTCCAAACATAACTACACAGTGTATTCCAAACATAACTACACAATGTATTCCAAACATGACTACACAGAGTATTCCAAACATGACGACACAGAGTATTCCAAACATGACTACACAGAGTATTCCAAACATAACTACACAGTGTATTCCAAACATAACTACACAGTGTATTCCAAACATAACTACACAGCGTATTCCGAACAGAACTACACAGTGCATTCCAAACATAACTACACAATGTATTCCAAACATAACTACACAATGTATTCCAAACATAACTACACAATGTATTCCAAACATAACTACACAACATATTCCAAATATAATTGCACAATGTATGCCAAACGAAACAACACAATGTATTCCAAATATAATTGCACAATGTATGCCAAACATAACTGCACAGTGTATTCCAAACGAAACAACAAATGTATTCCAAACTAAAATACACAGTGTATTCCAATCATAATTACACAGTGTATTCCAAACATAACTACAGAGTGTATTCCAAACATAACTACACAATGTATTCCAAACATAACTACACAATGTATTCCAAACATAACTACAGAGTGTATTCCAAACATAACTACACAATGTATTCCAAACATAACAACACAGTGTATTCCAAACATGACTACACAATGTATTCCAAACATAACTACACAATGTATTCCAAACATAACTACACAATGTATTCCAAACATAACTACAGAGTGTATTCCAAACATAACTACACAATGTATTCCAAACATAACTACACAATGTATTCCAAACATAACTACACAGTGTATTCCAAACATAACTACACAATGTATTCCAAACATAACTACACAATGTATTCCAAACATGACTACACAATGTATTCCAAACATAACTACACAATGTATTCCAAACATAACTACACAATGTATTCCAAACATAACTACACAATGTATTCCAAACATGACTACACAATGTATTCCAAACATAACTACACAATGTATTCCAAACATGACTACACAATGTATTCCAAACATAACTACACAATGTATTCCAAACATAACTACACAGTGTATTCCAAACATGACTACACAGTGTATTCCAAACATAACTACACAATGTATTCCAAACATAACTACACAATGTCTTCCAAACATAACTACACAATGTATTCCAAACATAACTACACAGTGTATTCCAAACATGACTACACAGTGTATTCCAAACATAACTACACAATGTATTCCAAACATAACTACACAATGTATTCCAAACATGACTACACAATGTATTCCAAACATAACTACACAATGTATTCCAAACATAACTACACAGTGTATTCCAAACATGACTACACAATGTATTCCAAACATAACTACACAATGTATTCCAAACATGACTACACAATGTATTCCAAACATAACTACACAATGTATTCCAAACATAACTACACAGTGTATTCCAAACATGACTACACAATGTATTCCAAACATAACTACACAGTGTATTCCAAACATGACTACACAGAGTATTCCAAACATGACTACACAGAGTATTCCAAACATGACTACACAGAGTATTCCAAACATAACTACACAGTGTATTCCAAACATAACTACACAATGTATTCCAAACATAACTACACAATGTATTCCAAACATAACTACACAGTGTATTCCAAACATGACTACACAATGTATTCCAAACATCACTACACAGAGTATTCCAAACATAACTACACAGAGTATTCCAAACATGACTACACAGTGTATTCCAAACATAACTACACAGTGTATTCCAAACATGACAACACAGAGTATTCCAAACATGACTACACAGTGTATTCCAAACATAACTACACAACGTATTCCAAACATGACTACACAATGTATTCCAAACATAACTACACAGTATATTCCAAACATGACTACACAGTGTATTCCAAACATAACTACACAATGTATTCCAAACATAACGACACAGTGTATTCCAAACATAACTACACAACGTATTCCAAACATAACTACACAGAGTATTCCAAACATGACTGCACAGAGTATTCCAAACATAACTACACAGTGTATTCCAAACATAACTACACAATGTATTCCAAACATGACTACACAATGTATTCCAAACATAACTACACAATCTATTCCAAACATCACCACACAGAGTATTCCAAACATGACTACACAGAGTATTCCAAACATGACTACACAGTGTATTCCAAACATGACGACACAGAGTATTCCAAACATGACTACACAGTGTATTCCAAACATGACTACACAGAGTATTCCAAACATGACTACACAGAGTATTCCAAACATAACTACACAGTGTATTCCAAACATGACTACACAGTGTATTCCAAACATGACTACACAGTGTATTCCAAACATGACTACACAGAGTATTCCAAACATGACTACACAGTGTATTCCAAACATGACGACACAGAGTATTCCAAACATGACTACACAGAGTATTCCAAACATAACTACACAGTGTATTCCAAACATGACTACACAGTGTATTCCAAACATAACTACACAGTGTATTCCAAACATGACTACACAGTGTATTCCAAACATAACTACACAATGAATTCCAAACATAACTACAGAGTGTATTCCAAACATAACTACACAGTGTATTCCAAACATAACTACAGAGTGTATTCCAAACATAACTACACAGTGTATTCCAAACATAACTACACAATGTATTCCAAACATAACTACACAGTGTATTCCAAACATGACTACAGAATGTATTCCAAACATAACTACACAATGTATTCCAAACATAACTACACAGTGTATTCCAAACATGACTACACAATGTATTCCAAACATGACTACACAGAGTATTCCAAACATGACTACACAGTGTATTCCAAACATAACTACACAGTGTATTCCAAACATAACTACACAGTGTATTCCAAACATGACTACACAGAGTATTCCAAACATGACTACACAGAGTATTCCAAACATGACTACACAGTGTATTCCAAACATAACTACACAGTGTATTCCAAACATAACTACACAGTGTATTCCAAACATGACTACACAGAGTATTCCAAACATGACTACACAATGTATTCCAAACATGACTACACAATGTATTCCAAACATGACTACACAGAGTATTCCAAACATAACTACACAGTGTATTCCAAACATAACTACACAGTGTATTCCAAACATGACTACACAGAGTATTCCAAACATGACTACACAATGTATTCCAAACATGACTACACAGAGTATTCCAAACATGACTACACAATTTATTCCAAACATAACTACACAGTGTATTCCAAACATGACTACACAGTGTATTCCAAACATAACTACACAGTGTATTCCAAACATAACTACACAGAGTATTCCAAACATGACTACACAGAGTATTCCAAACATAACTACACAGTGTATTCCAAACATGACTACACAATGTATTCCAAACATAACTACACAATGTATTCCAAACATAACTACACAGTGTATTCCAAACACAACTACACAATGTATTCCAAACATGACTACACAATGTATTCCAAACATGACTACACAATGTATTCCAAACATAACTACACAGTGTATTCCAAACATAACTACACAGTGTATTCCAAACATGACTACACAGAGTATTCCAAACATGACTACACAGTGTATTCCAAACATAACTACACAGTGTATTCCAAACATAACTACACAGTGTATTCCAAACACAACTACACAGTGTATTCCAAACACAACTACACAGTGTATTCCAAACACAACTACACAGAGTATTCCAAACATAACTACACAGTGTATTCCAAACACAACTACACAGTGTATTCCAAACACAACTACACAGAGTATTCCAAACACAACTACACAGTGTATTCCAAACACAACTACACAGTGTATTCCAAACATCACTACACAGTGTATTCCAAACACAACTACACAGAGTATTCCAAACATAACTACACAGTGTATTCCAAACATAACTACACAGTGTATTCCAAACACAACTACACAGAGTATTCCAAACATAACTACAGAGTGTATTCCAAACATAACTACACAGTGTAATCCAAACTAAAATACACGGTGTATTCCAAACAAAAGTACACAGTGTATTCCAAACACAACTACACAGAGTATTCCAAACATAACTACAGAGTGTATTCCAAACATAACTACACAGTGTATTCCAAACACAACTACACAGTGTATTCCAAACATAACTACAGAGTGTATTCCAAACATAACTACACAGAGTATTCCAAACATAACTACAGAGTGTATTCCAAACATAACTACACAATGTATTCCAAACACAACTACACAGTGTATTCCGAACAGAACTACACAGTGCATTCCAAACATAACTACAGAGTGTATTCCAAACATAACTACACAGTGTATTCCAAACACAACTACACAGTGTATTCCAAACATAACTGCACAGTGTATTCCAAACACAACTACACAGTGTATTCCAAACATAACTACACAGTGTATTCCAAACATAACTACACAGTGTATTCCAAATGAAACAACACAACGTATTCCAAATATAATTGCACAGTGTATTCCAAACATAACTACACAGTGTAATCCAAACTAAAATACACAGTGTATTCCATTCATAATTACAGTGTATTCCAAATATAACTACACAGTGTATTCCAAACTAAAATACACAGTGTATTCCCATCAGAACAACACAATGTATTCCAAACATAACCACACAGTTTATTTCAAACATACCTACTCAGTGTACTCCAAACATACCTACACAGTGTATTCCAATCTTAACGACACAGTTTATTCCAAACATAACTACACAGTGTTTTCCAAACATAACGACACAAAACACAACTACTCAATGTATCCCAAACATAACTGCACAGCTTATTCCAAACAAAACTACACAGTTTATTGAAAACACAGCTACACAGTGCATTCCAAACATAAGTACACAAAACATAACTACACAGTGCATTCCAAACATAACTACACAGTGTATTCCAAACAAAAGTACACAGTGTATTCCAAACTAAAATACACGGTGTATTCCAAACAAAAGTACACAGTGTATTCCAAACTAAAATACACGGTGTATTCCAAACAAAAGTACACAGTGCATTCCAAACATACCTGCACAGTGCATTCCAAACAAAAGTACACAATGTATTCCAAACATAACTGCACAGTGTATTCCAAACATAACTACACAGTGTATTCCAAACATAACTACACAATGTATTCCAAACATACCAACACAGTGTATTCCAAACATAACTGCACAGTGCATTCCAAACATAACTACACAGTGTATTCCAAACATAACTACACAGTGTATTCCAAACATAACTGCACAGTGCATTCCAAACATAACTACACAATGTATTCCAAACATAACTGCACAGTGCATTCCAAACATAACTACACAGTGTATTCCAAACATAACTACACAGTGTATTCCAAACATAACTACACAGTGTATTCCAAACATAACTACACAATGTATTCCAAACATAACTGCACAGTGCATTCCAAACATAACTACACAGTGTATTCCAAACATAACTACACAGTGTATTCCAAACATAAGTACACAAAACATAACTACACAGTGCATTCCAAACATAACTACACAGTGTATTCCAAACATAACTGCACAGTGCATTCCAAACATAACTACACAGTGTATTCCAAACATAACTACACAGTGTATTCCAAACATAACTGCACAGTGCATTCCAAACATAACTACACAATGTATTCCAAACATAACTGCACAGTGTATTCCAAACATACCAACACAGTGTATTCCAAACATAACTGCACAGTGCATTCCAAACATAACTACACAGTGTATTCCAAACATAACTACACAGTGTATTCCAAACATAACTGCACAGTGCATTCCAAACATAACTACACAATGTATTCCAAACATAACTGCACAGTGCATTCCAAACATAACTACACAGTGTATTCCAAACATAACTACACAGTGTATTCCAAACATAACTACACAGTGTATTCCAAACATAACTACACAGTGTATTCCAAACATAACTACACAGTGTATTCCAAACATGACTACACAATGTATTCCAAACATGACTACACAGAGTATTCCAAACATGACTACACAGAGTATTCCAAACATGACTACACAGTGTATTCCAAACATAACTACACAGTGTATTCCAAACATAACTACACAGTGTATTCCAAACATGACTACACAGAGTATTCCAAACATGACTACACAATGTATTCCAAACATGACTACACAATGTATTCCAAACATGACTACACAGAGTATTCCAAACATAACTACACAGTGTATTCCAAACATAACTACACAGTGTATTCCAAACATGACTACACAGAGTATTCCAAACATGACTACACAATGTATTCCAAACATGACTACACAGAGTATTCCAAACATGACTACACAATTTATTCCAAACATAACTACACAGTGTATTCCAAACATGACTACACAGTGTATTCCAAACATAACTACACAGTGTATTCCAAACATAACTACACAGAGTATTCCAAACATGACTACACAGAGTATTCCAAACATAACTACACAGTGTATTCCAAACATGACTACACAATGTATTCCAAACATAACTACACAATGTATTCCAAACATAACTACACAGTGTATTCCAAACACAACTACACAATGTATTCCAAACATGACTACACAATGTATTCCAAACATAACTACACAGTGTATTCCAAACATAACTACACAGTGTATTCCAAACATGACTACACAGAGTATTCCAAACATGACTACACAGAGTATTCCAAACATAACTACACAGTGTATTCCAAACATAACTACACAGTGTATTCCAAACATAACTACACAGTGTATTCCAAACACAACTACACAGTGTATTCCAAACACAACTACACAGTGTATTCCAAACACAACTACACAGAGTATTCCAAACATAACTACACAGTGTATTCCAAACACAACTACACAGTGTATTCCAAACACAACTACACAGAGTATTCCAAACACAACTACACAGTGTATTCCAAACACAACTACACAGTGTATTCCAAACATCACTACACAGTGTATTCCAAACACAACTACACAGAGTATTCCAAACATAACTACACAGTGTATTCCAAACATAACTACACAGTGTATTCCAAACACAACTACACAGAGTATTCCAAACATAACTACAGAGTGTATTCCAAACATAACTACACAGTGTAATCCAAACTAAAATACACGGTGTATTCCAAACAAAAGTACACAGTGTATTCCAAACACAACTACACAGAGTATTCCAAACATAACTACAGAGTGTATTCCAAACATAACTACACAGTGTATTCCAAACACAACTACACAGTGTATTCCAAACATAACTACAGAGTGTATTCCAAACATAACTACACAGAGTATTCCAAACATAACTACAGAGTGTATTCCAAACATAACTACACAATGTATTCCAAACACAACTACACAGTGTATTCCGAACAGAACTACACAGTGCATTCCAAACATAACTACAGAGTGTATTCCAAACATAACTACACAGTGTATTCCAAACACAACTACACAGTGTATTCCAAACATAACTGCACAGTGTATTCCAAACACAACTACACAGTGTATTCCAAACATAACTACACAGTGTATTCCAAACATAACTACACAGTGTATTCCAAATGAAACAACACAACGTATTCCAAATATAATTGCACAGTGTATTCCAAACATAACTACACAGTGTAATCCAAACTAAAATACACAGTGTATTCCATTCATAATTACAGTGTATTCCAAATATAACTACACAGTGTATTCCAAACTAAAATACACAGTGTATTCCCATCAGAACAACACAATGTATTCCAAACATAACCACACAGTTTATTTCAAACATACCTACTCAGTGTACTCCAAACATACCTACACAGTGTATTCCAATCTTAACGACACAGTTTATTCCAAACATAACTACACAGTGTTTTCCAAACATAACGACACAAAACACAACTACTCAATGTATCCCAAACATAACTGCACAGCTTATTCCAAACAAAACTACACAGTTTATTGAAAACACAGCTACACAGTGCATTCCAAACATAAGTACACAAAACATAACTACACAGTGCATTCCAAACATAACTACACAGTGTATTCCAAACAAAAGTACACAGTGTATTCCAAACTAAAATACACGGTGTATTCCAAACAAAAGTACACAGTGTATTCCAAACTAAAATACACGGTGTATTCCAAACAAAAGTACACAGTGCATTCCAAACATACCTGCACAGTGCATTCCAAACAAAAGTACACAATGTATTCCAAACATAACTGCACAGTGTATTCCAAACATAACTACACAGTGTATTCCAAACATAACTACACAATGTATTCCAAACATACCAACACAGTGTATTCCAAACATAACTGCACAGTGCATTCCAAACATAACTACACAGTGTATTCCAAACATAACTACACAGTGTATTCCAAACATAACTGCACAGTGCATTCCAAACATAACTACACAATGTATTCCAAACATAACTGCACAGTGCATTCCAAACATAACTACACAGTGTATTCCAAACATAACTACACAGTGTATTCCAAACATAACTACACAGTGTATTCCAAACATAACTACACAATGTATTCCAAACATAACTACACAGTGTATTCCAAACATAACTACACAGTGTATTCCAAACATAACTACACAGTGTATTCCAAACATAACTACACAATGTATTCCAAACATAACTACACAGTGTATTCCAAACATAACTACACAGTGTATTCCAAACATAACTACACAGTGTATTCCAAACATAACTACACAGTGTATTCCAAACATAACTGCACAGTGCATTCCAAACATAACTACACAGTGCATTCCAAACATAACTACACAGTGCATTCCAAACATAACTACACAATGTATTCCAAACATAACTACACAGTGTATTCCAAACATAACTACACAGTGTATTCCAAACATAACTACACAGTGTATTCCAAACATAACTGCACAGTGCATTCCAAACATAACTACACAGTGTATTCCAAACATAACTACACAGTGTATTCCAAACATAACTACACAGTGTATTCCAAACATAACTACACAGTGTATTCCAAACATAACTACACAGTGTATTCCAAACATACCAACACAGTGTATTCCAAACATAACTGCACAGTGTATTCCAAACATAACTACACAGTGTATTCCAAACCTAACTACACAGTGTATTCCAAACATAACTACACAGTGTATTCCAAACATAACTACACAGTGCATTCCAAACATACCAACACAGTGTATTCCAAACATAACTACACAGTGTATTCCAAACATACCTGCACAGTGCATTCCAAACAAAAGTACACAATGTATTCCAAACATAACTGCACAGTGTATTCCAAACATAACTACACAGTGTATTCCAAACATAACTACACAATGTATTCCAAACATACCAACACAGTGTATTCCAAACATAACTGCACAGTGCATTCCAAACATAACTACACAGTGTATTCCAAACATAACTACACAGTGTATTCCAAACATAACTGCACAGTGCATTCCAAACATAACTACACAATGTATTCCAAACATAACTGCACAGTGCATTCCAAACATAACTACACAGTGTATTCCAAACATAACTACACAGTGTATTCCAAACATAACTACACAGTGTATTCCAAACATAACTACACAATGTATTCCAAACATAACTACACAGTGTATTCCAAACATAACTACACAGTGTATTCCAAACATAACTGCACAGTGCATTCCAAACATAACTACACAGTGTATTCCAAACATAACTACACAGTGCATTCCAAACATAACTACACAGTGTATTCCAAACATAACTACACAATGTATTCCAAACATAACTACACAATGTATTCCAAACATAACTACACAGTGTATTCCAAACATAACTACACAGTGTATTCCAAACATAACTACACAGTGTATTCCAAACATAACTGCACAGTGCATTCCAAACATAACTACACAGTGTATTCCAAACATAACTACACAGTGTATTCCAAACATAACTACACAGTGTATTCCAAACATAACTACACAGTGTATTCCAAACATAACTACACAGTGCATTCCAAACATACCAACACAGTGTATTCCAAACATAACTACACAGTGTATTCCAAACATACCAACACAGTGTATTCCAAACATAACTACACAGTGTATTCCAAACATACCAACACAGTGTATTCCAAACATAACTACACAGTGTATTCCAAACATACCAACACAGTGTATTCCAAACATACCAACACAGTGTATTCCAAACATAACTACACAGTGCATTCCAAACATAACTACACAATGTATTCCAAACATAACTACACAGTGTATTCCAAACATAACTACACAATGTATTCCAAACATAACTACACAATGTATTCCAAACATACCAACACAATGTATTCCAAACATAACTACACAGTGCATTCCAAACATAACTACACAATGTATTCCAAACATAACTACACAATGTATTCCAAACATAACTACACAGTGCATTCCAAACATACCAACACAGTGTATTCCAAACATAACTACACAATGTATTCCAAACATAACTACACAGTGCATTCCAAACATACCAACACAGTGTATTCCAAACCTAACTACACAGTGTATTCCAAACATAACTACACAGTGTATTCCAAACATAACTACACAGTGCATTCCAAACATACCAACACAGTGTATTCCAAACATAACTACACAGTGTATTCCAAACATACCAACACAGTGTATTCCAAACATAACTCCGCAATGTATTCCAAACATTACTACACAATGAATTCCAAACACAACTACACAGTGTATTCCAAACATAACTACACAATGTATTCCAAACATAACTACAGAGTGTATTCCAAACATAACTACACAGTGCATTCCAAACATAACTACACAGTGTATTCCAAACACAACTACACAGTGTATTCCAAACATAACTACACAATGTATTCCAAACATAACTACACAGTGTATTCCAAACACAACTACACAGTGTATTCCAAACATCACTGCACAGTGTATTCCAAACATAACTACACAGTGTATTCCAAACATAACTACACAGTGTATTCCAAACATAACTACACAGTGTATTCCAAACATAACTACACAATGTATTCCAAACATAACTACACAGTGTATTCCAAACACAACTACACAGTGTATTCCAAACATAAGTACACAGTGTATTCCAAACATAACTACACAGTGCGTTCCAAACATACCTACACAGTGTTTTCCAAACATAACGACACAAAACACAACTACTCAATGTATCCCAAACATAACTGCACAGCTTATTCCAAACATAACTACACAGTTTATTGAAAACACAGCTGCACAGTGCATTCCAAACATAAGTACACAAAACATAATGACACAGTGTATTCCAAACAAAGGGAACAAAGGGGACAATACCAACATCGATAAAAAATCACCAAGTGACAGGGAACAGAGGCAAGTGGTCAACGGTTGTTTTTCGGATGGGAGGGAGGTGTACAATGATGTTCACCAGGGGCCAGTGGTGGGACCACTGCTTTTCTTGACATATATTAATGACTTGGACTTGGGTGTACAGGGCACAATTTCAAAATTTGCAGATGACACAAAACTTGGAAGGGTAGTAAACAGTGAGGAGGATAGTAATAGACTTCAAGAGGATATAGTCAGGCTGGTGGAATGGGCGGACACATGGCAGATGGAATTTAACGCAGAAAAATGCAAAGTCATACATTTTGATAGGACGAACGAGTTGAAGCAATATAAACTGGAGGGCACAATTCTAAAAGGGATACAGGAACAGAGAGATCTGGAGGTATATGTGCACAAATCGTTGAAGGTGGCAGGGCAGGTTGAGAAAGTGGTTGAAAAAAGCATATGGGATCCTGGGCTTTATAAATAGAGGCATAGAGTACAAAAGTATGGAAGTCATGATGAACTTTTATAAAACACTGGTTTGGCCACAACTGGAGTATTGTGTCCAGTTTTGGGCACCGCACTTTAGGAAAGATGTGAAGGCCTTAGAGAGGGTGCAGAAGAGATTTACGAGAATGATTCCAGGGATGAAGGACTTTAATTACGTGGATAGACTGGAGAAGCTGGAATTGTTCTCCTTGGAACAGAGACGGTTGAGAGGAGATTTGATAGAGGTATTCAAAATCATGAAGGGTCGAGATAGAGTAGGTAGAAAGAAACTGTTCCCATTGGTGGAAAGATCAAGAACCAGAGGACATAGATTTAAGGTGATTGGCTAAAGAACCAAAGGTGACATGAGGAAAAACTTTTTTACACAGCGAGTGGTTAGGATCTGGAATGCACTGCCCGAGGGGGTGGTGGAGGCAGATTCAATCATGGCCTTCAAAAGGGAATTGGATAAGTACTTGAAAGGAAAGAAATTGCAGGTCTGCGTGGAAAGGGTAGCAGGGTGCGACTAATGGATTGCTCTTGCATAGAGCTGGCGCGGACTCGATGGGCCAAATGGCCACCTTCCATGCAGTCACCTTTCTATGATTCTACGATTCTATAACTACACAGGTGATTCCAGACATAACTGCAAAGTGCATTCCAAACATAATGGGGCTGATTGTCTGATGGCCGAACGGGTGCGTTGGGGGAGGGGGCCTCTAAAATGGCGGAATCCCGGAGCGGGTTCAGAGCTCGGCTCCAACCCACTGACTTCCGTGTTCCCCAATGAAGTGTTTGGGTCCGCGCGCAGCTCCCGAATGCGGGACTCCCACCGGCAATTAAAGCCGGCGGGATGATAATTTAGATCGTTATTTTGGTAGTTGAGGTACTTGACAGACCTCATTGAGGAGATTTTGGCAGGGGTGTGATTTTGAAGGATCCTCAGCGTGTTTCCTGTGCTGTGGGAAACACTCCCTGTCGGAGCAGACGTGTTTCAGTCAGCAGCCAGTGGGAGATGCAAAGGATTATTTGACAGGTGGGGGGAAAACCTCATTTATTGCAGCAGGGCACTCTGTCACTTCAGACAAAGTTTTGGCTGCAACACCTTTGTCTTTCCACTCAAAATTATCAATTTATACCCTAAACTCTGCTGTGCAAACACATTTACCTACTTTGCGGACCCCCTCAAACTCACACTGTCAGGATGGGGGGGCACCATGGCTGCATTCATCACTTCATCCGAGGACGAACAACATCACCAGCCTCGCCAGGCACGCCATCCACCTCCGCCACGTGGAGCTCCACAACACAGTACTGCGCCACAGGCACCTGCACAAAATAGTCGTGCAACTACACATACACCCACTGTAGGATGACCCAGTGGGTGGCATCAAGTGTGGGTGTTCATGGTGAACCTCATGAAAGGGACTTATTGCACAAGTCAGTCAAGAATGGCCAAGACGTGGCAGTAGTGGTGACAATAATAATATTTAATGTGCCATTAACAAAAATCAAATATAAATAAAAACAATGACAAACCGTCAAACGCCCTTGTGCATCCCCTTTGTGCTCACAAAACCTTTGCCATATGCTTCCTCCTACTCCTACCTGGTGCATCCCCTGTGTCTGCAGCAGAGGTAGTGGCAGGTTACCCTTGTTCATGCCCTGACCGATTAGATGCTTTGGGCCTACGCCCTCTGGGTTTCGGTGCCCGTGAGGGCCCCTCCAAAGACTGCTCCACCTGCACCTGTGCAGGGGCAGACTCGGCCACCTGGAGAGGAGGCAGCATTGCGGGTACTGGTTGAGAGGGGGGCAACGGGTGAGACGTGGGGGCACTTTGAGTGGCGTCCCCACCTCCATGTCCTCTTTCACCATCATCCCTTTCCTGGGCCAGGCCCACATCACTCCGACCGCTCTGCTGGACAACAGTTTGGAGGACATGTGTGAAGCCTTGTAAGGCCAGTGCTAGTGTATCTGCCCGCCTGTTTAAGGCGGCAGAACGTTGTTCACCTGAAGGGCCGTTGTCAGGGCCTGAATGGACTCATTTGTGAGCTGTGCTTGAAGCTCCATGGAGGCTAGCCTTCTCTCCATCGCAGACATTCCCACACTTACCCCGACACTATCTCAGAGATTCCCTCACGTCCCTGAGACAGTATCTCAGAGATTCCCTCCTGTACCTGTGCCACCATTCCACTCATGCAGGAGTTGGACTCCTCCATCCTCTGCGTGATTGTGGAGAGTGTCCGTGGCACCTGTTCCAGCACCTCGCAAATGTGCTGCTGCCCCTCGATCATTCTCCTTTTAATGACCCCCAGGGTTCAGCATCTGTATCCAGCTGAGCAGAGCCTGGAGAAGAGTGCTCCCACCGACGGGACTCTCCACAGCTGCCCCTGCCACCAATGTCTGCTCATGCTCACGTGTGTGGTAACTCACCATGTGCGACCCCAACTAACTGAGGACGGGGACCCACCGAGGTGTGTGTATTTGCGCTGGTGGATGGCTCGCTCAGATGTGACGGTGCACCATCAGAGGCCAGCAGCTCCTCTGAGGAATCGGCCTCCACCGTCACAACGGTCGCTGAAGGTCCTGTAAGAGAACAGAAGACAATATTAAGCATGATCACAGATGTGTCATGTTGCGATGAGCATACTGAGGTGCTGAAGATGGCAAGGCATGTTAACATCAATTCATATTGTGTGTGCTGAATGTTAAAGTTCTGTCACCAGATGTTTGTCGGGTGCCAGTCTCACCGTCCCTGACGGACAGGCACTCGAGGGTTCGGCTCAGCTCCAGCGCCTCCTGCTCCGCGTCTGTGAGGACGACCATTTGTTGCGGCCCCCCTCCGGTTCTCGCCCTCCCCTGTGCATTCTGAGCTCTCTTCTCCTAGAAGGGGGGAAAGTACAAATGCGTGAGTGAGTAATGGTGACGTGGCCAACCGCTGAATGCATTGGTTTGGGAGCAGCTGACCGTGAAAGAGATGCTTCAGAGGGTGAGTATGAGACAGAGCCATGAAATTGTATGAGGATTGGGTTGAGTGGTAGTGGTGGAGTGAATACTGGGGAGGTGAGGAAGTGCAGGTAAGTTGAGGATGAGGTTTGAGTGGGTGTGAGGAATGATGTGATAGAGTATTGTTGGCAGTGCAGAATGAGTTGGGGGGTGGGGGCGGTGATGTGGAAGACGGAATGTAGGAGAATCAATAAGTGTACTCACTTTTGCTGACCTGGTTAGGTCATTGAAGCGCTTCCTGCACTGGATCCAGCTGGGGGAGATGCTGCTGCTGCTGATGACCTCCTCTGCCACCTCGAGCCAGGCCTTCTTGGTGACAGAGGCAGGCCACTTCCTCCCGTCCGCCGGGTAGAAGACATCCCTCCTCCTCCTCACCCCGTCCAGTAGCACCTGGAGTGAGGCATCACTGAATCTAGGAGCAGCCTTTCCCCTGTGCTGCTCCATTGTGGTGTGTGGGTGTTTGCTCCAGGAGCAGCCATTGGAGGACTGCCCCTTTAAATAGAGCTCCTCCAGCTGACAGCCTGTGATGCGGGTGCACAGTCCGCACCCTGCGTGGCTTTCAGACGGCAAACTCAGAAGCCACGTTAAGTGGCTCCAATTGACTCGCGATCGCGTGGGGAATGGACAGATTTTATTGGGCGGGTTACCCACGCACCCAATCACCCCCCCCCCCACTGCCATCCCACCTCCACTCTAATATCCGGGCCAAAGAGTCTGCAAAGGGATATAGACAGGTTAAGTGAGTGGGCAAGAAGGTGGCAGATGGAGTTTAATGTGGGGAAATGTGAGGTTATTCACTTTGGTAGGAAGAATAGAAAAACAGAAGATTTTTTAAATGGTGAGAAACTATTAAATGTTGGTGTCCAGAGAGACTTTGGTGTCCTCGTAGAAGAAACACAAAAGGTTAGTATGCAGGTACAGCAAGCAATTGGGAAGGCAAATGGCATGTTGGCCTTTATTGCAAGGGGGTTGGAGTATAAGAGTAAGGAAGTCTTACTATTATACAGGGCTTTGTTGAGACCTCACCTGGAGTACTGTGTACAGTTTTGGTCTCGTTATCTAAGGAAGGATATACTTGCCTTCGAGGCAGTGCAACGATGTAATATATTTGGATTTTCAAAAGGCCTTCGATAAGGTACCACATTGTAGACTCATGACTGAGGTCAGAACATGTGGAGTCAGTGGACAAGTAGCAGAATGGATAGCAAGCTGGCTACAAAACAGAAAACAGAGAGTAGGGGGTTAAGGGTAGCTCCTCAGACTGGCAAAAGTTGGGAAGTGTTGTTCCACAGGGATCGGAGCTGGGACCACTGTTGTTCACCATTTACACAAACAATTTGGGCTCAGGAATCGAAAGTAAAATTTCAAAATTTGCGGACGACAACAAATTGGGGGTATAGTTAACACCGAGGAAAAACGTGACAAAATACAGGAAGACATTGGGACAGAAATTGTACAGAGTGACGAACACGTCACCCGCCATTGGTAAGAAATTAACTCACCCACAAACATTTTGCGGGTCTTCTTGCTTTAATTGGGAGCTGCAAGAAGGGCAGTGGTCGATCCCGGGATTCTCTGAGCTGTGAGAGAAGGAAAGGATCCCTGTGTCCCCTCCACCAATCAACTGGAAGCAATCCACGCTGTGAGAATCAGGAAGTGAATCTCATTCACAAACTGTGCAGAGTAAGAACCAGGAAGTGTCAGATAAGATTACTATAAAATCAAATAGAGAAAGCGAAATAAATATCGGGTAAGATTAAAAGACTGAGATAAAAGAGACAGGAAGAAAAAGTAAAAAAATTAAAATTTTAAATTTTTTAATTCTTTTTTTTAAATGTCCAAAAACCATTAAAATGGGGAGTAATGAGACTCTACATTTTAAGAGTTAATTTTCAGTGCCAGAGAGGTTGTTTGGCAGTCATTAATACTTAGCACGCCGTTAAAACTTACTTTAGACCCGATATAACTAAGCGTACCTTTTTTCTGGTGAGATTAGGTCATTTCCAGCTGGGCAGGAGAGTAAGTTTGCGCTGGTCCATTGATTGCAGCCTGCGGTATCCCTTTAACACAAAGCTGTCAGATCAGCAGGGAATCAGGAAGATAAGTTTTGGATTTGACTGCACTTGTGCAGTGGCTGGAACTTGCTCTTCGATTTGACAATTAATAACGGTGAATGCTGTTAGGCTCACCATTAGTTCACGAGCAATTTCCAGCTCATTAATAAACTTGTAGGATGGGCGTGTAATTAGCAAATGAATTTCAATATAGATAAGTGTAAAGTGTTACATTTTGGTAGGAAGAATAAGGAGGCCACATATTGCTTGGATGATAAGTGTCTAAATGGGATAGAGGAGCAGAGGGATCTGGGGGTACAGATACACAAATCACTAAAAGTAACGACACAGGTTAATAAGATCATTAAAAAAGCAAACCAAGCACTGGGGTTCATTTCTAGAGGGATAGAATTGAAAAGCAGAGAAGTTATGTTAAACTTGTATAGAACCTTGGTTAGACCACACTTGGAGTATTGTGAACAGTTCTGGTCTCCATATTACAAAAAGGATATAGAGGCACTGGAGAAAGTGCAAAAAAGATTTACTAGGATGATCCCAGAACTGAGAGGTTGTACCTAACAGGAAAGACTGAACAGGTTGGGGCTCTTTTCTCTAGAAAAGAGAAGGTAGAAGGTTGAGGGGTGACCTGATAGAGGTCTTTAAGGTTATAGGGTAAACTTAGAGAAGATGTTTCCATTTGCAGGGGAGACCAGAAGTTGGGGCCATAAATATAAGATAGTCACTAATAAATCCAATAGGAAATTCAGGAGAAACTTCTTTGTCCAGTGAGTGGTGAGAATGTGGAACTCGCTCCCACAAGGAGTAGTTGAGGTGAATAGCACAGATGCATTTATGAGGAAGCCAGATAAACACATGAGGGAGAAAGGAATAGAAGGACATGTTGATAGGGTGAGATGAAGTAGGGAGGGAGGAGGCTCGTGTGGAGCATAAACACCGGCATGGACCTTTTGGGCCGAATGGCCTGTTTCTGTGCTGTACATTCTATGTTGTTCTCTGTCATGTACGCAAGCTCATATGCAAATTAACTCAACCAGAAAACTCATATATAACTGCCTCTGCAAAAGAAAGAAAGAAAGAAAAACATAGAACCATAGAATCATAGAAAGTCATGGCATGGAAGGAGGCCATTCGGCCCATCGTGTCCGTGCCAGCCGAAGAAGAGCTATCCTGTCTAATCCCACTTTCCAGCACTTGGTCCGTAGCCTTGTAGGTTACGGCACTTCAGGTGCACATCCAAGTACTTTTTAAATGAGTTGAGGGTTTCTGCCTCTACCACCCTTTCAGACAGTGAGTTCCAGACCCCCACCACCCTCTGGGTGAAAACATTTCTCCTCAGCTCCCCTCTAATCCTTCTACCAATTACTTTAAATCTATGCCCCCTGGTCACTGACCCCTCTACTAAGGGAGATAGGTCCTCCCGATCCATTCTATCTCGGCCCCTCATAATTTTATACACAATTGCATCTATATAGTGTCTTTCATTACCACAGGACGTCCCAAAGTGCTTTACAGCCAATGAGGTGCTTTTGAAGTGTAGTCACTGTTGTAATGTAGGAAACACAGCAGCCAATTTGCTCACAGCAAGATCCCACAAACAGCAATGAAATAAATGACCAGACAATCTGTTTTAGCGATGTTCCCTGGTCTTCTTTCAACAGTGCCATGGAATCTTTAACGTCCACCTGAGAGGGCAGCTAGGGCCTCGGTTTAATGTCTCATCCGAAAGACGACACCTCCGACAGTGCAGCACTCCCTCAGTACTGAGTGTCAGCCTAGATTATGTGCTCAAATCTCTGGAGTAATGTCGTAAGTTGTGGGCTCAACTGTGGTATAACTACACCATAACGGACATTGAAAACAGTCAGGGGTAAGGCTACTTGGTCGAATTTGCAAATGACACTAACCTGAAGGGAGTCATTTGAGTCTAATGAAGGAGCCAAGAAATTACAGAAGGCCGTAAACAAAATTTAAAAATTCAATCCCGATAAGTGCAAGGTCGTTAGAAGAACAACTGGGGAAAATACTTAATGTGAACAGCTGGAAGAGATGTGGGAGTGACAATAGACTCATCATTTTCCACGTCCTGTCATTGCAGAACAGAAAATACAGCAAACAGAATACTGAGCTTTGCTGCCGACTCTACTCAGGCCACACCTTGAATAGTGCATTTAGTTCTGGCCACTGAGGCACAGGGAAACTCCACGCCTCAGGAACGGTTCAGGGCAGGGCCATAAGGCCAGGTTCTAGTATAAAAGAACTGAGTCACAAGGAAGCAGTGTAATCGCACGGCTCGGAGGCTGCCATCGAGACCAGATAAGTGGCAGGGTCGTCTGCCACACCGCCCCGCGGAAGTCTCACGATCACGTGGCGAGGGGAGTCTGAGTCCACGGCAAGGAAGGCCTAAGCTTTCTGCTCCTCCTGGCCCCACAAGTAAAGTAAAAAAAAAATGTTGAAAATGTAGTACCTTTTTTTGGTCTCTTCTGGCCCTGATCTACTTTCCCGCTAGGTTGGTCTGGCCGGAGACTTTCTGTCACTCCCCGTTCAGGCCGCAGAGTTAAAATTGCAGTCGGGTCCTGATGACATCATTAAAATCCGACATGCATTTGTAAAAAGGACCCCCACCAGCTTTGGGCGGGTGTTTTTGCTCAATTGAGCAGGTTAAAATTGCGATGGGTTGGCTCCCGATGGTGCCTGGGCAGATAAGTTACAGTGGCGATTTTAACTTCCCAGCTGCCCGGTTTCCACCTGGCAGAATAAAGTTAAAATTACCCCCTCGGACCCTTCAATCTTAAAGGCAGATAAATGGAGAAAGGGCCCTCAGAGGTATATCAGATACTAAGCAGAATATAAAGGGTTAATCCTGAACGCTAGTTCCAGTTAAATCAGGACAAGGGATGTGGGTACAAATTGGTAAACGGCAAGTTGAGAACTGATGTCAGGAAGCACCTCTTCACACAAAGTGATTAATACTTGGAATGAAGAGTAGAGGCTAAAAATGAACTCGGGAAGTCAGTCAAAAGGCAGTTAGATGCCGTGAAGTGGTGTGGGTCATGGGTTTCTACAGATGAGCTAAATGGGCTCCCTGGTCTCGCTCATCTGTACTTATCCTGCGACCTGTACTTATCTATACAAAAATCGAACCACTCAAAACTGGCTCTAAAACAAGCAGTTACACTGAATGTGAAATGAAACATTAGCTTGTGTGACAGGTATATCCAGCACTCAACCACTGTTACTGCAGGGGAAACAAAACCAAAGATCATAAAAGCACACTCTGCGGCAGGGATGGATTTTGCCATTTCTGGCGAGAGATATGAGCAGTGTTCATGTGAAATTTAGTTTTTCAGATCATGCCCACAACAAATAGATCGATTTTTTGACATTTTTATTTTGTGTAATTTCCAGCATCGGAAGCTAAGTGTAATTGTGTAATTTAATACTGTAACTTAATGGGCCAGAATTTGCCGTGAAAATAATGATAAGGCTAATGGCGCTCACCGTTATTTACGGGTGAATGGTACAGCAGCTTCAGGCGAGGGGCAGATGCGCAGGTAAACACGGAAATCCAAAAGTCGCTGTCTGAGTTGCGCCGTTCCACCATCAGCTTTGTGAAAACGGCATCTCGTGTCTGCCCCTCCATTGAAATACATCGAATGGTGGGAAGTTCCTGTATTTTCGCGGTAGATACGAACTAAACTCGCCACAGAAAGTGAAGTCTTGTCTATTCCAGTCTAAGTACCCTTTTAACGACATGATAAGTGTTAATTACTGCCAGTCAAACTCTCTGGCACCGAAAATTAACGATTACAAGTGTGGAGTCTCATTCTTTTCATCCTTTTAACTTCTTCCAGTTCTGACGAAAGGTCTTCGATCTGAAACGTTAACTCTGTTTCTTTCTCCACAGATGCTGCCTCACTTGCTGAGCTTCTCCAGCATTTTCTGTTTTTATTTCAGATTTCCAGCATCTGCAGTGTTTTGCTTTTGATGGAGTCTCATTCCTTCAGGTTTAAATGTTGTTGGAGATTTTTTTTTAATTTAAATTAATTTTTTGTTACTTTTTGTTTCTGTCTCTTTTTTCTCTCTCTCTTAATCCAATCTTTCTTTCCCTTTCTTTATTTCTCTTTCTGTACCTGATTTAACATTGAATTCACCCACTCGAATTTACACTTCCCTCTCAGTCCTTGAGCTGTTCATTTCAAAATCCTTCAATCTGATTGGTCAAGTAGATACCCAGTTGCTTGCCCTGTTCACCCAGATCCCAGATGCCCTGTAGAGGGCGCCGAGCCGTTTCCATCTCCCACTTCCAGCAACTTGCAGTGTAAAATATCCTGGAGATTAAACGGGCACGGGCACAGGCAAGGGCAAGGGCAAGTCTAACGAACGGTGGGCACCGATTGTTGACTGGTTACAGCAAATTCTGGGCCAATGTCCAAATAAGTGAAAAAGTGCAGTTTGCAGTCACGACCGTCCAGATGTGTTTCAGAGTGAACATCAACTTTCACATTGGGTTTTTGTACCACTGATTTATAACCCAACTTTTCTGGTTGTATCTGCAAGATTGTTGGTCTTTCTTTGCACATCTATATTTTTATTAATGAGGTAGATGTCGTCTCCCATGCAATGACCAAATCTGATGTCTTTTATTACTTCTTTACAAAGAATTAGTGCTTTGCTGTTTTAACTGAGAATAACCCGGCAGCAAACGGGACAGAGGTGGGAGGGGGAGGGGTTAAAGCATGATGCTACACTAGTTAAAGAATGAGGATTATAGCAAACTACTGGGAACAGGAAAAAATGCGGATGATTCACAGTTTCACAAAGCCTTTGATAAGGTAATACTTCAAAGGCTGTTTATCAAGGTGGGCAGATATTTGGCTGGATAAAGAATTGGTTGAATTCAAGGAGACAGAAGATAGTTATTAATGGCAGTGATTCTGCCTGGGGCACAGTCAGTAGTGGAGCCCTGCATGCATCGGCATTGGTAAAGGCAAACAATACACAAATTTGCAGATGATTCATGCGAGTGCCTAGATGAGAGTTTGGATGCAGGCAGATCTGGATGTTTGGCAGATGTCTTTTACTGTAGATAAATGAAGTGTGATACATTTGGATATGGGCAAATTCCAAGCATGTATATACATATGATCAGGTGCAGGCTTTTCAGCCCCTCGAGCCTGTTCCATCAATCAATAAGATTGTGGCAGATCTGTATCTTCACTCCAACTACCTGCCTTGGTTTCGTAACCCTTAATACCCTGACATAATAAAAATCGATCAATCTCAGTTTTGAAATTTTCAATTGACCCCCAGCCTCAACAGCTTTTGGGGAGAGAGTTCCTGACATGAGCAAGATCACATCACGATACACACACTACATATAGAACTTCTTTTCTGTGTCGCAAGGATCAGTGCTTGGGCCTCAGCTATTTACAATCTATATTAATGACTTAGATGAAGGGACCGAGTGTAATGTATCCAAGTTTGCTGACGTTACAAAGCTAGGTGGGAAAGTAAGCTGTGAGGAGGACACAAAGAGTCTGTAAAGGGATATAGACAGGTTAAGTGAGTGGGCAAGAAGGTGGCAGATGGAGTATAATGTGGGGAAATGTGAGGTTATTCACTTCGGTAGGAAGAATAGGAAAACAGAATATTTTTTAAATGGTGAGAAACTATTAAATGTTGGTGATCAGAGAGATCTGGGTGTCCTCATACAAGAAACACAAAAAGTTAGTATGCAGGTACAGCAAGCAATTAGGAAGGCAAATGGTATATTGGCCTTTATTGCAAGGGATTGGAGTACAAGAGTAAGGAAGTCTTACTACAATTGTACAGGGCTTTGGTGAGATCTCACCTGGAGTACTGTGTACAGTTTTGGTCTCCTTACCTAAGGAAGGATATACTTGCCTTTGAGGCGGTGCAACGAAGGTTCACCATTAATTCCTGGGATGAGAGGGTTGTCCTATAAGGCGAGGTTGAGTAGAATGGGCCTATTCTCTCTGGAGTTTAGAAGAAGGAGGAGAGGTGATCTCATTGAAACATATAAGATTCTGAGGGGGCTTGACAGGATCGATGCCGAGAGGTTGTTTCCCATGGCTGGAGAGTCTAGAACTAGGGGGCATAGTCTCAGGATAAGGGGTCGGCCATTTAGGACTGAGATGAGGAGGAATTTCTTCATAGAAACATAGAAAATAGGAGCAGGAGTAGGCCATTTGGCCCTTTGAGTCTTCTCCCCCATTCAATATGATCATGGCTGATCCTCTATCTCAATACCATATTCCCGCTGTCTCCCCCATACCCCTTGATGCCTTTTGTGTCTAGAAATCTATCGAGCTCCTTCTTAAATATATTCAGTGACTTGGCCTCCACAGCCTTCTGTGGTAGAGAATTCTACAGGTTCACCAACCTCTGAGTGAAGACATTTCTCCTCATCTCGGTCCTAAATGTCCTTCCCCATATTCTGATACTGCAACCCCTCGTTCTGGACCCCCCAGACAGGGGAAACATCCTCCCTACATCCAGTCTGTCTAGCCCTGTCAGAATTTTATATGTTTCAATGAGATCCCCTCTCATTTTTCTAAACTCGAGTGAATACAGGCCGAGTCGACCCAATCTCTCCTCATACGACAGTCCTGTCATCCCAGGGATCAGTCTGGTGAACCTTCGCTGCACTCCCTCTATGGCAAGTATATCCTTTCTTAGGTAAGGAAACCAAAACTGCACACAATACTCCAGGTGTGGTCTCACCAAGGCCCTGTATAACTGCAGTGAGACATCCTTGCTCTTATACTCAAATCCTCTTGCAATGAAGGCCAACATACCATTTGCCTTCCTAACTGCTTGTTGCACCTGCATGTTTGCTTTCAGTGACTGGTGTACAAGGACACCCAGGTCCCTTTGTACATCAACATTCCCCAATCTATCACCATTTAAATAATACTCTGCCTTTCTGTTTTTCCTTCCGAAGTGGATAACTTCACATTTATCTACATTATACTGCATCTGCCATGTATTTGCCCACTCACTCAACTTGTCTAAATCGCCTTGAAGCCTCTTTGCATCCTCCTCACAACTCACGATCCCACCTAGTTTTGTGTCATCAGCAAAACTTGTAAATATTACATTTGGTTCCCTCATCCAAATCATTGATATATATTGTGAATAGCTGGGGCCCAAGCACTGATCCCTGCGGTACCCCACTAGTCACCACCTGCCACCCCGAAAAGACTCATTTATTCCTACTCTCTGTTTCCTGTCTGTTAACCAATTTTCAATCCTCACTAAGAGGGTTGTGAATCTTTGGAATTCTCTACCCAGAGAGCTGTGGATGCTCAGTCGTTGAGTATGTTCAAGACTGAGAGCGATAGATTTTTGGCCTCTAAGGGAATCGAGAGATATGAAGATCGGGCGGGAAAGTGGAGTTTGAGGTCGAAGATCAGCCATGATCTTATTGAATGGTGGAGCAGGCTCGAGGGGCTGTATGGCCTCCTCCTGCTCCTATTTCTTATGTTCTTATTATTTCTGCAGGAAGTATGCACCTGTAAACAATTTAAACTATCATTGCAATAATTCATCACTTTTTAATAGAAACCTGGCTCAAAATAGAAGCTGTTGGAAAGTCACAGAAGGTGTGTAAGCTTCTGAAAGGGAGAGACAGGGACCCATTGGAATAGAGAAGGGTTTCCTCTTGTTCAGATACTGACAGCCCTTGTGTGTATTTCCAGCATTTTTTAGTTTTATGTTTCCTTCTGTCTTATTTTCATTGGTATTTCTGTATTTATGCCACCCTTAGGGTAGCTGGGGTCTAATCACCATCCGATTACCTGCAGTACTTGTTGGGGCAAAAACCAATGGGCAGTTAACCCAAACTGTTTTCAACATAAGCAAAGGTCCCACCGCCCCGAGAGCTGAGAAACGCTGAAACAAGCTTTCTAGCTTTCAGACAATAACCACAGCTTTCAGACAATGACTCATCTGCTAAATCCACTTGTCAATTTACATGAAATTGTTCTGTCAGTTTTCTAAAATGCGATTTGAGAGTACTTCATCCACTCAAATTAATACGAAATATTCAAAGAAGATGGCACTATCAGATTCGAAATGCTTAGACCTCAATATTCTTAAAGCTGCCTGAAAAGAGTCACCCAAAGCTCAGAGACAGTCATTAGGACATGAAGCTCCTTAGAGAGTGTAAATAGAATAAATAACGATGACCGGAAGCTTGCACTCCAGCAATGGTGAATCAACAGCGGCGCCATTATTCCAGTGTAGAAGGTCCAGGAAATAATGGCGGGAGTGTTAGAATCATAGAATGGTTACAGCACAGAAGAAGGTCATTCAGCCCGTCAAGCCCGTGCCAGCTCGCTGGAAGAGCAATCCAGCTAGTCCCACTCCCCCGCCCTATCCCCGTAGCCCTGCAAATTTTTTCCCTTCAAGTACTTATCCAATTCCCTTTTGAAAACCATGATTGAATCTGCCTCCACCACACCCTCAGGCAGTGCATTCCAGATCATAACCACTCACTGTGTAAAAAGTTTTCCTCATGTCACCTTTGGTTCTTTTGCCAATCACCTTAAATCTATGTCCTGTGGTTCTTGACCCTTCCACCAATGGGAACAGTTTCTCTCTATCTACTCTGTCTAATCGATCTCTATCAAATCTCCTCTCAACCTTCTCTGTTCCAAGGAGAACAACCCCAGCTTCTCCAGTCTATCCACGTAACTAAAGTCCCTCATCCCTGGAATCATTCTAGTAAATCTTTTCTGCACCCTCCCTAAGGCCTTCACATCTTTCCTAAAGTGCGGTGCCCAGAATTGGACACAATACTCCAGATGTCCAAACTAGTGTTTTATAAAGGTTCATCATAACTTCCTTACTTTTGTACTCTATGCCTCTATTTATAAAGCCCAGGATCCCATATGCTTTTTTAACCGCTTTCTCAACCTGCCATGCCATCTTCAATGATTTGTGCACCTATACCCCCAGATCTCTCTGTTCCTGCACCCCTTTTAGAATTGTATACTTTAGGAACATAGGAACATAGGAACAGGAGTAGGCCATTCAGCCCCTCATGCCTGCTCCGCCATTTGATAAGATCATGGCTGATGTGTGATCTAACTCCATATACCTGCCTTTGGCCCATATCCCTTTAGTTTATATTGCTTCTCCTCGTTCTTCCTACAAAAACGTATCACTTCGCATTTCTCTGCGTTAAGTTAATCTGCCACGTGTCCGCCCAGTTCACCATCCTGTCTATATCCTCTTGAAGTCTATCACTATCCTCCTCACTGTTTACTACACTTCCAAGTTTTGTGTCATCTGCAAATTTTGAAATTGTGTCCTGTACACCCAAGTCCAAGTCATTAATATATATCAAGAAAAGCAATGGCCCCAGCACCGACCCCCGGGGAACACCACTGTACACCTCCCTCCATACCAAAAAACAGCCGTTCACCTCTATACTCTCTGTTTCCTGTCACTTAGCCAATTTCATAACCATGCTGCCACTGACCCTTTTATTCCATGGGCTTCAACTTTGCTGACAAGCCTATTATGTGGCACTTTATCAAACACATTACTCTCTCTGTTACCTCATCAAAAAACTCAATCAGTTAGTTAAACACGATTTGCCTTAAACTAATCCGTGTTGGCTTTCTTTAATTAATCCACACTTGTCCAAGTGACTGCTAATTCTGTCCCGGATTATCGTTTCTAAAAGTTTCCCCACCACTGAGGTTAAACTGACTGGTCTATAGTTGCTGGGTTTATCCTTACACCCTTTTTTGAACAAGGATGTAACATTTGGAATCCTCCAGTCGTCTGGCACAACCCCTGTATCTAAGGAGGATTGGAAGATTATGACCAGTACCTCCATAACTTCTACCCGTACTTCCCTCAGTAACCTAGGACGCATCCCATCCGGACCGGGTGACTTATCTACTTTAAGTACATCCAGCCTTTCTTGTACTTCTTCTTTATCAATTCTTAGCCCATCCAGTATCTCAACTATCTCATCTTTTACTGCGAGTTTGGCAGCATCTTCTTCCTTAGTAAAGACAGATGCAAAGTACTCATTTAGTACCTCAGCCATGCCCTCTGCCTCCGTGCGTAGATCTCCTTTTTGGTCCCTCATCGGCCCCACCCCTTCTCTTACTACCCGTTTACTATTTATATGCATTTTGTTGCCAGTCTATTCTCATACTCTCTCTTTGCTCCTCTTTCACTTCTCCTCTGTACTTTCTATATTCAGCCTGGTTCTCACTTGTATTATCAACCTGACATCTGTCACACGCCCCCTTTTTCTGCTTCACCTTACTTTCTATCTCTTTCATCATCCAGGGAGCTCTGGCTTTTTTTGTCCTACCTTTCTCTCTCATTGGAATGTACCTTGTCTGTACCCCAACCATCTCTTCTTTAAAGGCCGCTCATTGTTTGGTAACAGTTTTACCTGCCAATCTTTGATTCCAATTTACCCGGGCCAGATCCATTCTCAACCCATTGAAATTGGCCCTCCTCCAAATTAGTATTTTTACTGTAGATTGCTCCGTGTTCTTTTCCATAACTATTCTAAACCTTATAATACAATGATCACCGTTCCCTAAATGTTCCCCCACTGACACTTGCTCCACTTGACCCACCTCATTCCCCAGAACTAGGTCCAGCAATGCCTCCTTCCTCATTGGGCCAGAAACATACTGATCAAGGAAATTCAGAAATTCTTCCCCCTCTTTGCCCTTTACACTATTACTCTCCCAGTCTATATTAGGATAGTTGAAGTCCCCCATTATCACTACTCTATGGTTCTTGCACCTCTCTGTAATTTCCTTTATATCCTTCCCACTGGTTGGCGGCCTATAAATTGCACCCAGTAGTGTAATGGCACCTATTTTATTTATTAACTCTAACTAAATAGATTCTGTCCTTGACCCCTCCAGGACATCCTCTCTCTCTCCAGTACTGCAATATTCTCTTTAATCAATATTGCCACCCCTCCCCCTTTCTTTCCTTCCCTATCTTTCCTGAACACCTTGTATCCAGGAATATTTAGTACCCAATCCTGCCCTTTTTTGAGCCAGGTCTCTGTTATCGCCACGACAACACATTCCCATGTCGTTATTTGCACCTGCAGCTCACCAACCTTGTTTACTACGCTTCATGCGTTTACACACATGCACTGCAAACCTATCTTAGGCCTTCTTGTATTCCCTCTTCGTCTGATCCCACCTAATACTGTACTATTACTTACTCTAGTGCTATCTGTCTCCCCCAATCCTTTGTGCCCCTTGTTTCTCCTTTCCAATGCTACATCCTGGTGCCCATCCCCCTGCCAAATTAGTTTTAAACCCCAACAGAACTACTGAACCTCCCCGTAAGGACATTGGTCCCAGCTCCGTTGAGGTGTAACCCGTCCGGCCTGTACAGTCCCCAGAACTGGTCCCAATGCCCCAGGAATCTAAAGCCCTCCCTCCTGCACCATCTCACCAGACACACATTCATCTGCTCTATCCTCCTATTTCTATCCTCACCAGCGCCTGGCACCAGGCGTAATCCGGAGATTACTACCTTTCAGATCCTGCTTATTGATCTCTTTCCTAGTGCCCTAAAATCTGCCTGCAGGACCTCATCCCTCTTTCTACCTATGTCATTGGTACCGATATGGACCCCGACCTCTGGCTGTTCACCCTCCCCTTTCAGACTTCAGAATGTTCTGCAGTCCTTGACCCTGGCACCAGTTATACCATTATTTAAGCTGCTCCATAATTTACTGGGACCTTTGCACCACCTCCTTCGATACTCTCACCTAAACCAAGAATCGTTCATGATCATAGCTCAGCCCATCGTTGCAATCAATGCCAATCACACATTTCCTGGATTTACTCCCATTTTCTTAACCACACCCACTTAGACTGAACGATAATGGCGCAGATGAGCGGGTATTGACATGATTTACAGCCTTCATATGTGTCTCTCAGCCTGGGAGGACAACAAAGGGACCATTAAAGGGACACGGCAGGGGGTGGAGAGTAGCATCGGAGTGATTAAAGCACGCTTGCAGTGCCTGGGCAGGTGGAGGGGTGCCCTACAGTACCCCCCCTGATAAGGGGGTGAAGATTGCAGTGCCTGGGCAGGTGGAGGGGTGTCCTACAGTACCCCCCCTGATAAGGGGGTGAAGATTGCAGTGCCTGGGCAGGTGGAGGGGTCCCCTACAGTACCCCCCCTGATAAGGGGGTGAAGATTGCAGTGCCTGGGCAGGTGGAGGGGTGTCCTACAGTACCCCCCCTGATAAGGGGGTGAAGATTGCAGTGCCTGGGCAGGTGGAGGGGTCCCCTACAGTACCCCCCCTGATAAGGGGGTGAAGATTGCAGTGCCTGGGCAGGTGGAGGGGTGTCCTACAGTACCCCCCCTGATAAGGGGGTGAAGATTGCAGTGATGTGCTGTACACTACACAAGTCTGATCTGCTGGAAGGTCTCACTCTGGACTTGGCAGACGAGACGCCCATGGAACCGAAGGATCTCGAGGACGCGTATCCCTGAGCCCAGGGGTGTGCACCTCCACCCCCCCCCCCCCACCGGGGAACATAGGCTGACAGTGCAGGGTGGCCAGAGAACAGCTGGTGAGTCTGCAGTTTGATCACTGAAATCGCCTCCCAGCCCTCATCACCCCCACCCTCCATCCCCCATTGTTGGGCATACCAACCAAATCGAGCTGCATCAGTAAAAATGCTGTGTGACAATGATGAGAACACAAGGAGCGACAGGCGAGATTGTATGAAACAATTGAACTTTTATTCAGTGGACAGGGCAATGTAACAAACAGTCAGCTGTGTGCATCAGTGTAAAAGCAGATGGCAGCACAGAAGCAGTAAACCTTTTTCGATGACTAACAACATTAGAAAAACATTTCTTCCACAAGAGAAAGCTACTGAAAATTGAACTGTTTTAAAGCCGGAAGACACAATTGGAGAGGTCCAAACGCTTTACATATGGCAGCATTGCTGGGCAGTAACGCAGAAGGTACATCAAAGGAGGTGGCCGAGGACTGACAGGTCAGCAGAAGTAACACTGTGTTACCACAATTACTACTATTAGTTATCACTACAATTTCAGTGAGTTACTAATAGTTACCTAAGAACATAAGAAATAGGAGCAGGAATAGGCCATACGACCCCTCGAGCCTGCCCCGCCATTCAGTAAGATCATCACTGATCTTCGACCTCAACTCCACTTTCCCGCCCGATCCCCATATCCCTTAATTCCCCTGGTGTCCAAAAATCTATCGATCTCAGCCTTGAATATACTCAATGACTCAGCATCCACAGCCCTCTGGGGTCGAGAATTCCAAAGATTCACAACCCTCTGAGTGAAGAAATTCCTCCTCATCTCAGTTATCCCTTATCCTGAGACTATGACCCCTAGTTCTAGACTCTCCAGCCAGGAAAACAGCCTCTCGGCATCTACCCTGTCAAGCCATCTCAGAATCTTATATGTTTCAATGAGATTACCTCTCATTCTTCTAAACTCCAGAGAATATAGGCCCATTCTTCTCAATCTCTCCTCAAAGGACAACCCTCTGATCCCAGGAATTAATCTAGTGAACCTTCGTTGCACCCCCTCTAAGGCAAGTATATCCTTCCTTAGATAAGGAGACCAAAACTGTACACAGTCCTCCAGGTGTGGTCTCACCAATGCCCTGTACAATTGTAGCAAAGCTTCCTTACTCTTGTACTCCAACCCCCTTGTAATGAAGGCCAACATACCATTTGCTTTCCTAATTGCTTGCTGCACCTGCATGTTAACTTTTTGTGTTTCTTGTACGAGAATACCCAAGTCTCTCTGAACACTAACATTTAATAACTTCTCACCATTTAAAATATATTCCGTTTTTCTATTCTTCCTATCAAAGTGAATAACCTCACATTTCCCCACATTATACTCCATCTGCCACCTTCTTGCCCACTCATTTAACCTGTCTATACCTTTTTGCAGACTCTTTGTGTTCTCCTCACAGCTTACTTTCCCACCTAGCTTTGTATCGTCAGCAAACTTGGATACATTACACTCGGTCCCTTCATCTAAGTCATTAATATAGATTGTAAATAGCTGAGGCCCAAGCACTGATCCTTGCAGCACCCCACTAGTTACAGCCTGCCAACCTGAGAATGACCCGTTTATCCCTACTCTCTGTTTTCTGTCCTTTAGCCAATCCTCTATCCATGCTAATATATTACCCCCAAACCCATGAGCCCTTATCTTGTGTAACAATCCTTTGTGTGGCACCTTATTGAATGCCTTTTGAAAATCCAAATGTACCATGTCCACTGGTTCCCCTTTATCTACCCTGCTAGTTACATCCTCAAAAAACTCTATTCAATTTGTCAAACACGATTTCCCTTTCATAAAACCATGTTGACTCTGCCTAATCATATTATGATTTTCTAAGTGCCCTGTCACCACTTCCTTAATAATCGATTCCAGCATTTTCCCAACGACTGATGTCAGGCTAACTGGCCTGTAGTTCCCTGTTTTCTCTCTCCCTCCTTTCTTGAATAGCGGGGTTACATTTACTACCTTCCCATCCATGGGGACCGTTCTCGAATCTAAGAAAGTCTGGAAGATCACAACCAATGCATCCACTATCTCTGCAGCCACCTCTTTTAGAACCCTCGGATGTAGGCCATCAGGTCCAGGGGATTTCTCCACTTTTAGTCCCATTAATTTCTCCAGTACTTTTTCTTTACTAGTATGAATTACTTTAAGTTCCTCACTCTCATTAGTTCACCACCATGTCTGGTATGTTTTTTGTGTGAAGACAGATACAAAATATTTGTTTAATGTCTCTGCCATTTCCTGATTCCTCATTATAATTTCTCCTGTCTCAGCCTCTAAGGGACCAATGTTTACATTTGCTACTCTCTTCCTTTTTGCATACTTGTAGAAGCTCTTACAATCTGTTTTTATATTTCTTCCTAGTTTACTCTCATGTTCTATTTTCTCCCTTTTTATCAATTTTTTGGTCATCCTTTGCTGGTTTCTAAAACTCTCCCAATCCCCAGGCTTACTACTCTTCTTGGCAACATTGTAAGCCTCTTCTTTTAGCCTAATCTTACCCTTAACTTGCTGGAAAAGCTCAGCAAGTCAGGCAGCATCTGTGGAGAGTTAATGTTTCAGGTCAAAGACCTTCCGTCAGAACTGGAAGATGTTAAAGAGATATAGTTTTTAAACAAGTACAGAGCCAGGGAAAGGAGGGGGATGGAGGGTAGGGTAGGCTGAACGCCGACTTTCCGACACCTCCTCCTACCTCCCCTTCACCATGACCCCACCACCGAACATCAAGCCATCGTTTCGCAGACCATCACTGACCTCATCTCCTCTGGAGATTTTCCCTCCACGGCCTCCAACCTCATAGTCCCCCAACCCCCCATAACCTGCTTCCCAAGATCCACAAACAGGACTGCCCTGGTAGACCTATCGTTTCAGCCTGTTATTGCCCCACGGAACTTATTTCTTCCTATCTCGACTCTTTTTTCTCCCCTTGAACAGTCTGTTCTGACCTACATCCGCGTCTCTTCCAACGCTCTCCGCCACTTTAACAGTTTCCAGTTTCCCGGCCTTAACTGTCTCCTTTTCACCATGGCGTCCAGTCCCTCTACACCTCCATCCCCCACCAGGACGGCCTGCGGGCCCTCTGCTTCTTCGTTGAACGGGGGCCCAACCAGTCCCCATCCACCACCACCCTCCTCCGCCTGGCTGAACTTGTTCTTACGTTGAACAACTTCTCCTTTGATTCCACTCACTTCCTCCAAATAAAAGGTGTCGCTATGGAAACCGGTAAGGGTCCCAGCTATGCCGGCCTTTTTGTGGGATGGGTGGAACGTTCTTTGTTCCAGTCCTACTCAGGTCCCTCCCTCACCTCTTTTTCCATTACATTGATAACTGTATCAGTGCCGTTTCCTGCTCTCGCCCCGAACTGGAAAATTTCACCAACTTTGCTTCCAATTTCCACCCTTCCCTCACCTTCACATGGTCCGTCTCCGACTCTTCCCTTCCCTTCCTCGACTTCTTTATCTCCATTTCTGGGGATTGGCTGTCAACCAATATCTATTATAATCCCACCGACTCCCACAGCTACCTTGATTACACTTCCTCCCACCCCACTTCCTGTGAGGACTCTATTCCCTTCTCCCAGTTTCTCGGTCACATCTGTTCTGACGATACCACCTTCCACACCAGTGCTTCCGATATGTCTTCCTTTTTCCTCAACCGAGGATTCTCCTCCACTGTAGTTGACGGCCCTCGACCATGTCCATCCTATTTCCCACACTTCTGCCCTCACCCCTTCCCCTCCCTCCCAGAACCATGATGGGGTCCCCCTTGTCCTCACCTTCTATCCCACCAGCCTCCATGTTCAACGTATCATCCTCCACCATTTCCACCACCTCCAGCACGATCCCACCAACAAACACATCTTCCCCTCCCCTCCCCTTTCAGCATTCCGAAGGGACCGCTCCCTCCGTGACATCCTGGTCCACTCTCCCATCACCCCCAACACCCGCTCTCCTCCCCACGGCACCTTCCCGTGCGAGCACAGGAGATACAACACCTGCCCTTTCACCTCCTCCCTTCCCACTGTCCAGGGCCCCAAACACTCCTTTCAGGTGAAACAGCAGTTCACTTGTACTTTTCAATTTAGTAAACTGTATTTGCTGTTCACGGTGCAGTCTCCCCTACATTGGGGAGACCAAACGCAGACTGGGTGATCACGTTGTTGAACACCTCCACTCAGTCCGCAAGTGTGACCCTGACCTTCCGGTCACTTGCCATTTTAATTCCCCGTCCCACTCTCACTCTGAACTCTCTGTCCTCGGCCTCTTACACTGTTCCAATGAAGCTCAACAGAAGCTCGAGGAGCAGCATGTCATCTTTTGATTTGGCACTTTACAATCTTCCAGACTCAACATTGATTTCAATAATTTCAGATCATAACCACTGCTCCCATTTTTTCGGACAGCAGGTGCTGGTAATGGTTCTGCTGTTGCCATTTACAGCTCCTCTAGACCCATCTTTTGTTTCTTTCCTTGTCCCATTACCACCCTCCTTGCCTTGCACCGTCATCCCTTTTGTCATTTAATCACTCCTGCTCTCCACCCTATCAGAGACCTTCCCTTTTATTCTTTCCTCCCCTCCCTCGCCTCCCTCTCCCCCCTTTCCCTGGCTCTGTACTTGCTCAAAAACTTTAACTCTTTAACATCTTCCAGTTCTGAAAAAAGGTCTTCGACCTGAAACGTTAACTCTGCTTTTGATATCCTTAACTTCTTTAATTAGCCGCAAATGGAACACTTTTCCCGTGGAGTATTTATTTCTCAATGGAATGTATGTTCGTTGAGAATTATGAAATATTTCTTTAAATGTTGGCCATTGCTTATCTACCGTCATATCTTTTAATCTAATTTCCCAATCTACCTTAGCCAACTCGCCCCTCACACCTATTTAATTGGTTCTGTTTAAGTTTAAGACTCTAATTTCAGACTTAAGCACATCACTCTCAAACTCAATGTGCAATTCTATCATATTATGATCACTCTTCCCCAGAGGATCCCTTACTATGAGATTACTAATTAACCCTCCCTTATCACACAAAATAAGACAAAAAATAGCCTGTTCCCAGATTGGTTCCACAACGTATTGTTCTAGGAAATTGTCTCAAATGCATTCCACAAACTCCTCCTCCAAACTACTTTTGCGAATTTGATTTGCCCAGTCTATATGAAGATTAAAGACCCCACAATCACTGCATGACCTTTGTCACAAGCTCCTATTATTTCTTGATTAATATTCTGTCCAACAGTATAGTTACTGATGGAATCAAAGTTCCTCCCAATTCTAGTTTCCCCTCTGTAAATCGATCCCCCGCCTTCGGTTTTCACCCTCAGTTCCTCCCTCCCAAACACTTGGTGTCCCCTCCTCCCACACCCTTGGTTGCCCCCCTTCACCGCCCTCGGTTTCCTGCTTTCCCCATCCTCAGTTTCTCCCTCCCCCGCACTCGGTTTCCCTCCTTCCCCCACCCTCAGTTCCCCCTTGCCCTGCCCTTGGATTTCCCCCCTCCCTCACCCTCAGTTTCCCCCTTGCCATGTCCTCAGTTTCCTCACTTACCCACCCTGTTTCCCCCTTCCCCTGCCCTTAGTTTCCCCCTTCCCTCACCTTCAGTTTCCCCCTTCCCTCACCCTCAGTTTCCCCCTTCCCTCACCCTCAGTTTCCCCCTTCCCCTGCCCTTAGTTTCCCCCCTTCCCTCGCCCTCGGTTTCTCCCCTTCTTCCCCCACCCTCGGTTTCCCCCTTCCCCCGCCCTCGGTTTTCCCCTCCCCCGCCCTCGGTTTCCCCTCTTCCCCCGCCCTCGGTTTCCCCCCTCTTCCCCTGCCTTCGGCAGCCCTGACGCTGAGGGAGAGAAGGATCGGGGAGGGGGGGGTGGTCTCTGCAGGCAGGGAGACACCTTACTCCTTACTCCCTACTCCCCACTCCCCCGTGAGCCCGTGCTTCCCCCTTCAGGCATGGATGGGCCCTTTGGCCAGGATTATGACTTTGGTGCCCCCATGTGTTGGCCGTGATCAGGGGGTTAGGAAGTGGGAGTCCCGCTGATGCTCCGAGAGGACACTGGGGCAGATGTGGTTGGACCTCCTGTGACGGGGGGGGTGCTGCTGGCGGGTTTGGTGGAGGGGACCCTCAGCATCCTGGGCTGGCATGGTTTGTACGACTGGCGTGGTGCCCAGGGGGTGAAAGAGGTGTTTGACCCTGGGAGATGCTGCCGTCCTGAGCCTCAGCCGTACGCCCCTCATGGACCATGACTCTCGCTGCAGCGACGGCCCCGTCCGCAGGACACAGGCATCAGCCGCAGGGTGGCTGTCGAGGTCTCTGCTTGATCACAATGTGTACGTAACCTGCTAGCAAAGGGCGGCCAGCCTCTGCCCCAATGTCTCCAACCTGCTGCGAACCTTTGCACTGACCAGACAATGGTTCACGGACCCCAGAGTTTGCAATTACCGGCCACACTCCTGCAGCATCCTTCTGCTCAAGCCTCGTCCTGCTCCCACTCCTTCCTCAGTCCTGGCCTGATGTCAACCCTGTCTCACAGGGGGACTGGAGTGCATCCTCCCCAAAGCCACCCCCACCCCCTCCTCCTGATGCTCCTTCATCCCCCGTCACGTCAGACTCAGACTCAGACTCGACCCCGTCTCATTGACCCCACGCACGCACTTACCACATGGTGTCTGCCTGGGAGTGGGAGGGGTGGGTGCGTCTGTTGTAGAATGGGAAGGGCGGGTGTGTCTGTGGTAGAATGGGAGGGGTGGGGAGTCAATAATGAAGAGGCGCTCGCAGGTGGGGTGGAAGGTGTCCACGGGCTCGTCACCCCTCCTCAGTGTGTCCATCACGGTGCTGTGAGAGGGGGGTAAAGCCTGAGCCACTTCTCTCAACTTCCCCCCACCCCCGGGCCCTCCGCCTCCTCCTGCTCCTCCTGGTCCCCCATTCCTCGTCCTCCTGCTCTATGTCCTTCTCAGTGTCCTCTCCACTGGTGTCCTCTGGCCGGTGTGAGCCAGTGGGATGGAAGGGTAAAAGGTTACAGTGGTGCAGTATGTCCATGCCGCAGATTGCATTCAATCAACAACATGGAAAAGGCTCATTTGATCCAACTGGGCTATGCCAGGATTTACACACCACAAGAGTATCCTCCGACGTTAATTACCTCTCGGGGGGAGGAGGGGAGGAGGGAAGAAGTGTCCAGTCGTGATGCTCCGGCCATCATGGTGAGGGACAGGCTTCTCCACATCTGGCCGATTGAACCATTGCCTAATTTCAAATACCTATGATGTCATTAGGATCCCACCACTGATGTTTTATCTTCCCTCCATGACCTGTCATCCATTGGCCAATTTGTCAATAGAAAACTTAGCAAGCACCGGAAGATCATAGCTTGGAATCCATTGGCAAATTACATTTCTTATATGGAAAGTGTTGCTTCTATTGTGTTCCCACAGATCTTGCTGTTAACAACAACAACTTGCATTTATATAGTCCCTTTAACCCACCCCCTCCCGGGACCTTCTCCCGCCTGTCGTGGGGGATTGTTAATATCAAGGCCACAGTTCCCCATCCCGGGGCTCACCCTGGTGAATCTGTGCAGCATGCTCTTTATGGTTTTAATGTCCTTTTCATAATGTGGCACCCAAAACTTCACACAGTACTCCAACAATTACCATCTGTAAATTTATCATGACTTAATCGCTCTTGTACTCCATGCCCGTATATACAAAAGCCAAAATATTACTGACCTTTATTAATGGCTTTCTTTATCTGCACTCAGACTTTCAAGGAATTATGTATTTGCACCCCGAGGTGTCTCTGTTTATCCACACCCATCTTTCCATTGAGTTTATATTCCCATTGCTTGCTTTCCCTCACATTTCTCCGTATTAAATTACCTCACACTTCTCTGTATTAAATTACCTCACACTTCTCTGTATTAAATTACCTCACACTTCTCCATAATAAATTACCTCACACTTCTCCGTATTAAATTACCTCACACTTCTCTGTATTAAATTACCTCACACTTCTCTGTATTAAATTACCTCACACTTCTCTCTATTAAATTACCTCACACTTCTCTGTATTAAATTACCTCACACTTCTCCGTATTAAATTACCTCACACTTCTTTATTTTAAATCACCTCACACTTCTCCGTATTAAATTACCTCACACTTCTCTATATTAAATTACCTCACACTTCTCCGTATTAAATCACCTCACACTTCTCCGTATTAAATCACCTCACACTTCTCCGTATTAAATTACCTCACACTTCTCTGTATTAAATTACCTCACACTTCTCCGTATTAAATCACCTCACACTTCTCCGTATTAAATTACCTCACACTTCTCTGTATTAAATTACCTCACACTTCTCTATATTAAATTACCTGACACTTCTCTGTATTAAATTACCTCACACTTCTCTATATTAAATTACCTCACACTTCTCCGTATTAAATTACCTCACACTTCTCTGTATTAAATTACCTCACACTTCTCTATATTAAATTACCTCACACTTCTCTGTATTAAATTACCTCACACTTCTCTGTATTAAATCACCTCACACTTCTCCGTATTAAATTACCTCACACTTCTCTATATTAAATTACCTCACACTTCTCTATATTAAATTACCTCACACTTCTCTGTATTAAATCACCTCACACTTCTCCGTATTAAATTACCTCACACTTCTCCGTATTAAATTACCTCACACTTCTCTATATTAAATTACCTCACACTTCTCTGTATTAAATCACCTCACACTTCTCCGTATTAAATTACCTCACACTTCTCCGTATTAAATTACCTCACACTTCTCCGTATTAAATCACCTCACACTTCTCCGTATTAAATTACCTCACACTTCTCTATATTAAATTACCTCACACTTCTCTGTATTAAATCACCTCACACTTCTCTATATTAAATTACCTCACACTTCTCCGTATTAAATTACCTCACACTTCTCTGTATTAAATTACCTCACACTTCTCCGTATTAAATCACCTCACACTTCTCCGTATTAAATTACCTCACACTTCTCTATATTAAATTACCTCACACTTCTCTGTATTAAATCACCTCACACTTCTCTATATTAAATTACCTCACACTTCTCCGTATTAAATTACCTCACACTTCTCTGTATTAAATTACCTCACACTTCTCCGTATTAAATCACCTCACACTTCTCCGTATTAAATTACCTCACACTTCTCTATATTAAATTACCTCACACTTCTCTGTATTAAATCACCTCACACTTCTCCGTATTAAATCACCTCACACTTCTCTATATTAAATTACCTCACACTTCTCTGTATTAAATTACCTCACACTTCTCCGTATTAAATCACCTCACACTTCTCTGTATTAAATCACCTCACACTTCTCTGTATTAAATTACCTCACACTTCTCCGTATTAAATCACCTCACACTTCTCTGTATTAAATTACCTCACACTTCTCCGTATTAAATTACCTCACACTTCTCAGTATTAAATTACCACACACTTCTCAGTATTAAATTACCTCACACTTCTCGATATTAAATTACCTCACACTTCTCCGTATTAAATCACCTCACACTTCTCTGTATTAAATCACCTCACACTTCTCTGTATTAAATTACCTCACACTTCTCTATATTAAATCACTTCACACTTCTCCGTATTAAATTACCTCACACTTCTCTATATTAAATCACTTCACACTTCTCCGTATTAAATCACCTCACACTTCTCTGTATTAAATCACCTCACACTTCTCTATATTAAATCACTTCACACTTCTCCGTATTAAATTACCTCACACTTCTCTGTATTAAATTACCTCACACTTCTCTATATTAAATCACCTCACACTTCTCCGTATTAAATCACCTCACACTTCTCTGTATTAAATTACCTCACACTTCTCCGTATTAAATTACCTCACACTTCTCTATATTAAATTACCTCACACTTCTCCGTATTAAATCACCTCACACTTCTCCGTATTAAATTACCTCACACTTCTCTATATTAAATCACCTCACACTTCTCCGTATTAAATCACCTCACACTTCTCCGTATTAAATTACCTCACACTTCTCTGTATTAAATTACCTCACACTTCTCCGTATTAAATTACCTCACACTTCTCTATATTAAATTACCTCACACTTCTCCGTATTAAATCACCTCACACTTCTCCGTATTAAATTACCTCACACTTCTCCGTATTAAATCACCTCACACTTCTCTGTATTAAATTACCTCACACTTCTCTGTATTAAATTACCTCACACTTCTCCGTATTAAATTACCTCACACTTCTCCGCATTAAATTACCTCACACTTCTCCGTATTAAATTACCTCACACTTCTCCGTATTAAATTACCTCACACTTGTCTGTATTAAATTACCTCACACTTCTCCGCATTAAATTACCTCACACTTCTCTGTATTAAATTACCTCACACTTCTCCGTATTAAATTACCTCACACTTCTCCGCATTAAATTACCTCACACTTCTCCGTATTAAATTACCTCACACTTCTCCGTATTAAATTACCTCACACTTCTCTATATTCAATTACCTGACACTTCTCTGTATTAAATTACCTCACACTTCTCTGTCATAAATTACCTCACACTTCTCCGTATTAAATTACCTCACACTTCTCCGTATTAAATTACCTCACACTTCTCCGCATGAAATTACCTCACACTTCTCTGTATTAAATTACCTCACACTTCTCTGTCATAAATTACCTCACACTTCTCCGTATTAAATTACCTCACACTTCTCTATATTAAATTACCTCACACTTCTCTGTCATAAATTACCTCACACTTCTCCGTATTAAATTACCTCACACTTCTCTATATTCAATTACCTCACACTTCTCTGTATTAAATTACCTCACACTTCTCTGTATTAAATTACCTGACACTTCTCCGTATTAAATCACCTCACACTTCTCCGTATTAAATCACCTCACACTTCTCCGTATTAAATTACCTCACACTTCTCTATATTAAATCACCTCACACTTCTCCGTATTAAATTACCTCACACTTCTCTATATTAAATCACCTCACACTTCTCTGTATTAAATTACCTCACACTTCTCTGTATTAAATTACCTCACACTTCTCCGTATTAAATCACCTCACACTTCTCTGTATTAAATTACCTCACACTTCTCTGTATTAAATTACCTCACACTTCTCCGTATTAAATTACCTCACACTTCTCTGTATTAAATTACCTCACACTTCTCCGTATTAAATTACCTCAAACTTCTCCGTATTAAATTACCTCACACTTCTCCGTATTAAATCACCTCACACTTCTCTGTATTAAATCACCTCACACTTCTCCGTATTAAATTACCTCACACTTCTCTGTATTAAATTACCTCACACTTCTCCGTATTAAATCACCTCACACTTCTCTATATTAAATCACCTCACACTTCTCCTTATTAAATCACCTCACACTTCTCCGTATTAAATCACCTCACACTTCTCTGTATTAAATTACCTCACACTTCTCCGTATTAAATCACCTCACACTTCTCTGTATTAAATTACCTCACACTTCTCTGTATTAAATTACCTCACACTTCTCTGTATTAAATCACCTCACACTTCTCTATATTAAATCACCTCACACTTCTCCTTATTAAATGACCTCACACTTCTCCTTATTAAATCACCTCACACTTCTCCGTATTAAATCACGTCACACTTCTCTATATTAAATCACCTCACACTTCTCCTTATTAAATCACCTCACACTTCTCCGTATTAAATCACCTCACACTTCTCCGTATTAAATTACCTCACACTTCTCTGTATTAAATTACCTCACACTTCTCTATATTAAATTACCTCACACTTCTCCGTATTAAATCACCTCACACTTCTCTATATTAAATCACCTCACACTTCTCTGTATTAAATCACCTCACACTTCTCTATATTAAATCACCTCACACTTCTCTATATTAAATCACCTCACACTTCTCTATATTAAATTACCTCACACTTCTCTATATTAAATCACCTCACACTTCTCTATATTAAATCACCTCACACTTCTCCGTATTAAATTACCTCACACTTCTCCTTATTAAATCACCTCACACTTCTCCGTATTAAATCACCTCACACTTCTCCGTATTAAATCACCTCACACTTCTCTATATTAAATCACCTCACACTTCTCCATATTAAATTACCTCACACTTCTCTATATTAAATCACCTCACACTTCTCTATATTAAATTACCTCACACTTCTCTATATTAAATCACCTCACACTTCTCTATATTAAATCACCTCACACTTCTCTATATTAAATTACCTCACACTTCTCTATATTAAATCACCTCACACTTCTCTATATTAAATTACCTCACACTTCTCCGTAGTAAATTACCTCACACTTCTCTATATTAAATTACCTCACACTTCTCTATATTAAATCACCTCACACTTCTCTATATTAAATCACCTCACACTTCTCTATATTAAATTACCTCACACTTCTCTGTATTAAATTACCTCACACTTTTCTATATTAAATCACCTCACACTTCTCTATATTAAATTACCTCACACTTTTCTATATTAAATCACCTCACACTTCTCTATATTAAATCACCTCACACTTCTCTGTATTAAATTACCTCACACTTCTCCGTATTAAATCACCTCACACTTCTCCGTATTAAATTACCTCACACTTTTCTATATTAAATCACCTCACACTTCTCTATATTAAATCACCTCACACTTCTCTGTATTAAATTACCTCACACTTCTCCGTATTAAATCACCTCACACTTCTCCGTATTAAATTACCTCACACTTCTCTGTATTAAATTACCTCACACTTCTCTATATTAAATCACCTCACACTTCTCTATATTAAATCACCTCACACTTCTCCGTATTAAATTACCTCACACTTCTCCGTATTAAATCACCTCACACTTCTCCGTATTAAATTACCTCACACTTCTCTGTATTAAATTACCTCACACTTCTCCGTATTAAATTACCTCACACTTCTCTATATTAAATCACCTCACACTTCTCTATATTAAATCACCTCACACTTCTCCGTATTAAATCACCTCACACTTCTCCGTATTAAATTACCTCACACTTCTCTGTATTAAATTACCTCACACTTCTCCGTATTAAATTACCTCACACTTCTCTGTATTAAATCACCTCACACTTCTCTGTATTAAATCACCTCACACTTCTCCGTATTAAATCACCTCACACTTCTCTGTATTAAATCACCTCACACTTCTCTATATTAAATCACCTCACACTTCTCTATATTAAATTACCTCACATTTCTCCGTATTAAATCACCTCACACTTCTCTGTATTAAATTACCTCACACTTCTCTATATTAAATTACCTCACACTTCTCTGTATTAAATTACCTCACACTTCTCCGTATTAAATCACCTCACACTTCTCTGTATTAAATCACCTCACACTTCTCTGTATTAAATAACCTCACACTTCTCCGTATTAAATCACCTCACACTTCTCCGTATTAAATCACCTCACACTTCTCCGTATTAAATTACCTCACACTTCTCTATATTAAATCACCTCACACTTCTCCGTATTAAATTACCTCACACTTCTCCGTATTAAATCAGCTCACACTTCTCCGTATTAAATTACCTCACACTTCTCTGTATTAAATTACCTCACACTTCTCCGTATTAAATTACCTCACACTTCTCTATATTAAATTACCTCACACTTCTCTATATTAAATCACCTCACACTTCTCCGTATTAAATCACCTCACACTTCTCCGTATTAAATTACCTCACACTTCTCTATATTAAATCACCTCACACTTCTCCGTATTAAATCACCTCACACTTCTCTATATTAAATTACCTCACACTTCTCTATATTAAATCACCTCACACTTCTCCGTATTAAATTACCTCACACTTCTCCATATTAAATCACCTCACACTTCTCTGTATTAAATTACCTCACACTTCTCTGTATTAAATTACCTCACACTTCTCTGTATTAAATTACCTCACACTTCTCTGTATTAAATTACCTCACACTTCTCTGTATTAAATTACCTCACACTTCTTTATTTTAAATCACCTCACACTTCTCCGTATTAAATCACCTCACACTTCTCTGTATTAAATTACCTCACACTTCTCCGTATTAAATCACCTCACACTTCTCTGTATTAAATTACCTCACACTTCTCCGTATGAAATCACCTCACACTTCTCTGTATTAAATTACCTCACACTTCTCTGTATTAAATTACCTCACACTTCTCTGTATTAAATCACCTCACACTTCTCTGTATTAAATTACCTCACACTTCTCCGTATTAAATCACCTCACACTTCTCTGTATTAAATTACCTCACACTTCTCCGTATTAAATTACCTCACACTTCTCCGTATTAAATCACCTCACACTTCTCTGTATTAAATTACCTCACACTTCTCCGTATTAAATTACCTCACACTTCTCTGTATTAAATTACCTCACACTTCTCTGTATTAAATCACCTCACACTTCTCTATATTAAATCACCTCACACTTCTCTATATTAAATTACCTCACACTTCTCCGTATTAAATCACCTCACACTTCTCTTTATTAAATTACCTCACACTTCTCCGTATTAAATTACCTCACACTTCTCTATATTAAATTACCTCACACTTCTCCGTATTAAATCACCTCACACTTCTCTTTATTAAATCACCTCACACTTCTCTGTATTAAATCACCTCACACTTCTCTGTCATAAATTACCTCACACTTCTCCGTATTAAATCACCTCACACTTCTCTATATTAAATTACCTCACACTTCTCTGTATTAAATTACCTCACACTTCTCTGTATTAAATCACCTCACACTTCTCTGTATTAAATTACCTCACACTTCTCTATATTAAATTACCTCACACTTCTCTGTATTAAATTACCTCACACTTCTCCGTATTAAATCACCTCACACTTCTCCGTATTAAATCAGCTCACACTTCTCCGTATTAAATTACCTCACACTTCTCCGTATTAAATTACCTCACACTTCTCCGTATTAAATTACCTCACACTTCTCTATATTAAATTACCTCACACTTCTCCGTATTAAATTACCTCACACTTCTCTATATTAAATTACCTCACACTTCTCCGTATTAAATTACCTCACACTTCTCCGTATTAAATTACCTCACACTTCTCCGTATTAAATCACCTCACACTTCTCTATATTAAATTACCTCACACTTCTCCGTATTAAATTACCTCACACTTCTCTATATTAAATTACCTCACACTTCTCCGTATTAAATTACCTCAAACTTCTCCGTATTAAATTACCTCACACTTCTCTGTATTAAATTACCTCACACTTCTCTATATTAAATTACCTCACACTTCTCTATATTAAATCACCTCACACTTCTCCGTATTAAATCACCTCACACTTCTCCGTATTAAATCACCTCACACTTCTCCGTATTAAATTACCTCACACTTCTCCGTATTAAATTACCTCACACTTCTCTGTATTAAATTACCTCACACTTCTCTGTATTAAATCACCTCACACTTCTCTATATTAAATCACCTCACACTTCTCTATATTAAATTACCTCACACTTCTCTCTATTAAATTACCTCACACTTCTCTGTATTAAATCACCTCACACTTCTCTATATTAAATTACCTCACACTTCTCTGTATTAAATCACCTCACACTTCTCCGTATTAAATCACCTCACACTTCTCTATATTAAATTACCTCACACTTCTCTGTATTAAATCACCTCACACTTCTCTATATTAAATTACCTCACACTTCTCTGTATTAAATTACCTCACACTTCTCTGTATTAAATCACCTCACACTTCTCCGTATTAAATCACCTCACACTTCTCTATATTAAATTACCTCACACTTCTCCGTATTAAATTACCTCACACTTCTCTGTATTAAATTACCTCACACTTCTCTGTATTAAATCACCTCACACTTCTCTATATTAAATTACCTCACACTTCTCTGTACTAAATTACCTCACACTTCTCCGTATTAAATTACCTCACACTTCTCCGTATTTAATTACCTCACACTTCTCCGTATTAAATTACCTCACACTTCTCTGTATTAAATTACCTCACACTTCTCCGTATTAAATCACCTCACACTTCTCTGTATTAAATTACCTCACACTTATCCGTATTAAATTACCTCACACTTCTCCGTATTAAATCACCTCACACTTCTCCGTATTAAATTACCTCACACTTCTCCGTATTAAATTACCTCACACTTCTCTGTATTAAATTACCTCACACTTATCCGTATTAAATTACCTCACACTTCTCCGTATTAAATCACCTCACACTTCTCCGTATTAAATCACCTCACACTTCTCCGTATTAAATTACCTCACACTTCTCTGTAATAAATTACCTCACACTTCTCCGTATTAAATCACCTCACACTTCTCTGTATTAAATCACCTCACACTTCTCCGTATTAAATCACCTCACACTTCTCCGTATTAAATTACCTCACACTTCTCTGTAATAAATTACCTCACACTTCTCCGTATTAAATCACCTCACACTTCTCTGTATTAAATCACCTCACACTTCTCCGTATTAAATTACCTCACACTTCTCCGTATTAAATTACCTCACACTTCTCCGTATTAAATTACCTCACACTTCTCTGTAATAAATTACCTCACACTTCTCCGTATTAAATTACCTCACACTTCTCTGTATTAAATTACCTCACACTTCTCCGTATTAAATTACCTCACACTTCTCCGTATTAAATTACCTCACACTTCTCTGTATTAAATTACCTCACACTTCTCCGTATTAAATTACCTCAAACTTCTCCGTATTAAATTACCTCACACTTCTCCGTATTAAATTACCTCACACTTCTCCGTATTAAATTATCTCACACTTCTCCGTATTAAATTACCTCACACTTCTCTGTATTAAATTACCTCACACTTCTCCGTATTAAATTACCTCACACTTCTCCGTATTAAATTACCTCACACTTCTCTGTATTAAATTACCTCACACTTCTCTATATTAAATCACCTCACACTTCTCTGTATTAAATCACCTCACACTTCTCTATATTAAATCACCTCACACTTCTCCGTATTAAATTACCTCACACTTCTCCGTATTAAATTACCTCACACTTCTCTATATTAAATTACCTCACACTTCTCTATATTAAATTACCTCACACTTCTCTATATTAAATCACCTCACACTTCTCCGTATTAAATTACCTCACACTTCTCTGTATTAAATCACCTCACACTTCTCCGTATTAAATTACCTCACACTTCTCCGTATTAAATTACCTCACACTTCTCCGTATTAAATTACCTCACACTTCTCTCTGTTAAATTACCTCACACTTCTCTGTATTAAATTACCTCACACTTCTCCGTATTAAATTACCTCACACTTCTCCGTATTAAATTACCTCACACTTCTCCGTATTAAATTACCTCACACTTCTCTGTATTAAATTACCTCACACTTCTCTATATTAAATCACCTCACACTTCTCTGTATTAAATCACCTCACACTTCTCTGTATTAAATTACCTCACACTTCTCCGTATAAAATCACCTCACACTTCTCCGTATTAAATTACCTCACACTTCTCCGTATTAAATTACCTCACACTTCTCCGTATTAAATTACCTCACACTTCTCCGTATTAAATTACCTCACACTTCTCTGTATTAAATTACCTCACACTTCTCTATATTAAATTACCTCACACTTCTCCGTATTAAATTACCTCACATTTCTCTATATTAAATTACCTCACACTTCTCCGTATTAAATTGCCTCACACTTCTCTATATTAAATTACCTCACACTTCTCTGTATTAAATTACCTCACACTTCTCCGTATCAAATCACCTCACACTTCTCCGTATTAAATCAGCTCACACTTCTCCGTATTAAATTACCTCACACTTCTCCGTATTAAATTACCTCACACTTCTCCGTATTAAATTACCTCACACTTCTCTATATTAAATTACCTCACACTTCTCCGTATTAAATTACCTCACACTTCTCTATATTAAATTACCTCACACTTCTCCGTATTAAATTACCTCACACTTCTCCGTATTAAATCACCTCACACTTCTCTATATTAAATTACCTCACACTTCTCCGTATTAAATTACCTCACACTTCTCTATATTAAATTACCTCACACTTCTCCGTATTAAATTACCTCAAACTTCTCCGTATTAAATCACCTCACACTTCTCTGTATTAAATTACCTCACACTTCTCTGTATTAAATTACCTCACACTTCTCTATATTAAATCACCTCACACTTCTCCGTATTAAATCACCTCACACTTCTCCGTATTAAATCACCTCACACTTCTCCGTATTAAATCACCTCACACTTCTCCGTATTAAATTACCTCACACTTCTCCGTATTAAATTACCTCACGCTTCTCTGTATTAAATTACCTCACACTTCTCTGTATTAAATCACCTCACACTTCTCTATATTAAATCACCTCACACTTCTCTATATTAAATTACCTCACATTTCTCCGTATTTAATTACCTCACACTTCTCTATATTAAATCACCTCACACTTCTCTGTATTAAATCACCTCACACTTCTCTATATTAAATTACCTCACATTTCTCCGTATTTAATTACCTCACACTTCTCTATATTAAATCACCTCACACTTCTCTATATTAAATTACCTCACACTTCTCTGTATTAAATCACCTCACACTTCTCCGTATTAAATCACCTCACACTTCTCTATATTAAATTACCTCACACTTCTCTCTATTAAATTACCTCACACTTCTCTGTATTAAATCACCTCACACTTCTCCGTATTAAATCACCTCACACTTCTCTATATTAAATTACCTCACACTTCTCTGTATTAAATTACCTCACACTTCTCTGTATTAAATTACCTCACACTTCTCCGTATTTAATTACCTCACACTTCTCCGTATTAAATTACCTCACACTTCTCTGTATTAAATTACCTCACACTTCTCCGTATTAAATTACCTCACACTTCTCCGTATTAAATCACCTCACACTTCTCTGTATTAAATTACCTCACACTTATCTGTATTAAATTACCTCACACTTCTCCGTATTAAATCACCTCACACTTCTCTGTATTAAATTCCCTCACACTTCTCCGTATTAAATTACCTCACACTTCTCCGTATTAAATTACCTCACACTTCTCCGTATTAAATTACCTCACACTTCTCTGTAATAAATTACCTCACACTTCTCCGTATTAAATTACCTCACACTTCTCTGTATTAAATTACCTCACACTTCTCCGTATTAAATTACCTCACACTTCTCCGTATTAAATTACCTCACACTTCTCCGTATTAAATTACCTCACACTTCTCTGTATTAAATTACCTCACACTTCTCCGTATTAAATTACCTCACACTTCTCCGTATTAAATTACCTCACACTTCTCTGTAATAAATTACCTCACACTTCTCCGTATTAAATTACCTCACACTTCTCTGTATTAAATTACCTCACACTTCTCCGTATTAAATTATCTCACACTTCTCCGTATTAAATTACCTCACACTTCTCTGTAATAAATTACCTCACACTTCTCTGTATTAAATTACCTCACACTTCTCCGTATTAAATTACCTCACACTTCTCTGTATTAAATTACCTCACACTTCTCTGTATTAAATTACCTCACACTTCTCCGTATTAAATTACCTCACACTTCTCTATATTAAATCACCTCACACTTCTCTGTATTAAATCACCTCACACTTCTCTATATTAAATCACCTCACACTTCTCCGTATTAAATTACCTCACACTTCTCCGTATTAAATTACCTCACACTTCTCTATATTAAATTACCTCACACTTCTCCGTATTAAATTACCTCACACTTCTCCGTATTAAATTACCTCACACTTCTCTATATTAAATCACCTCACACTTCTCCGTATTAAATTACCTCACACTTCTCTGTATTAAATCACCTCACACTTCTCTGTATTAAATCACCTCACACTTCTCCGTATTAAATTACCTCACACTTCTCCGTATTAAATTACCTCACACTTCTCCGTATTAAATTACCTCACACTTCTCTGTATTAAATTACCTCACACTTCTCCGTATTAAATTACCTCACACTTCTCCGTATTAAATTACCTCACACTTCTCTCTGTTAAATTACCTCACACTTCTCTGTATTAAATTACCTCACACTTCTCTCTGTTAAATTACCTCACACTTCTCTGTATTAAATTACCTCACACTTCTCCGTATTAAATTACCTCACACTTCTCTGTATTAAATTACCTCACACTTCTCCGTATTAAATTACCTCACACTTCTCTGTATTAAATCACCTCACACTTCTCCGTATTAAATTACCTCACACTTCTCCGTATTAAATTACCTCACACTTCTCCGTATTAAATTACCTCACACTTCTCTGTATTAAATTACCTCACACTTCTCCGTATTAAATTACCTCACACTTCTCTGTATTAAATTACCTCACACTTCTCCGTATTAAATTACCTCACACTTCTCCGTATTAAATTACCTCACACTTCTCTCTGTTAAATTACCTCACACTTCTCTGTATTAAATTACCTCACACTTCTCTCTGTTAAATTACCTCACACTTCTCTGTATTAAATTACCTCACACTTCTCCGTATTAAATTACCTCACACTTCTCCGTATTAAATCACCTCACACTTCTCTGTATTAAATTACCTCACACTTCTCCGTATTAAATTACCTCACACTTCTCTGTATTAAATTACCTCACACTTCTCTATATTAAATCACCTCACACTTCTCTGTATTAAATCACCTCACACTTCTCTATATTAAATTACCTCACACTTCTCCGTATTAAATTACCTCACACTTCTCTATATTAAATTACCTCACACTTCTCCGTATTAAATTACCTCACACTTCTCTATATTAAATTACCTCACACTTCTCGATATTAAATTACCTCACACTTCTCTATATTAAATTACCTCACACTTCTCTGTGTTAAATTACCTCACACTTCTCCGTATTAAATTACCTCACACTTCTCCGTATTAAATTACCTCACACTTCTCCGTATTAAATTACCTCACACTTCTCCGTATTAAATTACCTCACACTTCTCTATATTAAATTACCTCACACTTCTCTGTATTAAATTACCTCACACTTCTCCGTATTAAATTACCTCACACTTCTCCGTATTAAATTACCTCACACTTCTCCGTATTAAATTACCTCACACTTCTCCGTATTAAATTACCTCACACTTCTCTGTATTAAATTACCTCACACTTCTCCGTATTAAATTACCTCACACTTCTCCGTATTAAATCACCTCACACTTCTCTATATTAAATTACCTCACACTTCTCTGTTTTAAATTACCTCACACTTCTCTGTATTAAATTACCTCACACTTCTCCGTATTAAATTACCTCACACTTCTCTGTATTAAATTACCTCACACTTCTCTATATTAAATTACCTCACACTTCTCTGTATTAAATTACCTCACACTTCTCTATATTAAATTACCTCACACTTCTCCGTATTAAATTACCTCACACTTCTCTATATTAAATTACCTCACACTTCTCCGTATTAAATTACCTCACACTTCTCCGTATTAAATTACCTCACACTTCTCCGTATTAAATTACCTCACACTTCTCTGTATTAAATTACCTCACAATTCTCCGTATTAAATTACCTCACACTTCTCTATATTAAATTACCTCACACTTCTCCGTATTAAATTACCTCACACTTCTCCGTATTAAATTACCTCACACTTCTCCGTATTAAATTACCTCACACTTCTCTGTATTAAATTACCTCACACTTCTCTGTATTAAATTACCTCATACATCTTTGTATTAAGTTACATGTCACCTGTCTGCCAATTTTGTTAACAATTTTGTCTTGCTGAAGTGTTTTATAGTCCACCTTAATGTTTCCAAAGCCCATATCTTTATATCATTAGCAAGGTTTGATATAATGTTCCTTCTGCCCAAGTCCACATTACCTATGTATACTCAGAACAAAACTGGACCCAGCACTGATACCTGGGGTACACCACTTCCAATCATTCCTTCAACCCGAGCAACGGCTTTACTCTTTGTTTCCTATCCATAAATCAGCTTGCTATTCACACTGCTACATATCATATGCCTGAAGCTACTTTCTTCATATCATACCCCTGAATTTTTGTAACAAGCCTCCTGAGTGACATCTGTTCAAAGAATTCTGTAAATCCATACACACCAGAAGAAGCTGGGATTGTTACCCTCAGAGTAGAGAGGGTTATGGAGAGATTTAACAAGCTGTTTAAAATTATGAAGGGTTTTGATTGAGCATATAAAGCGAAACTGTTTCTATTGGCAGGCAGGTCAGTAACCAGAGGACACAGATTTAAGGTAATTGGCTAAAGAACCTGAGGGGAGATGAGGAGGAAAGTTTTTTACGCAGCGAGTTGGTTTGATCTGGAATGCACTGCCTGAAAGGGCGGTGGAAGCAGATTCAATAATAACTTTCAAAAGGGAATTGGTAAATACTTGAAAAAAAGAAATTACAGGGCTATGGAGAAAGAACAGGGGTGTGAGACTAATTGGACTGCACTTTCAAAGAGCCGGCACAGGCATGATGGGCTGAATGGCCTATGATTCTACCACATCGACTGCCTTCCCATAACCTATCCAATTGTTTGTTTATTCAAAATTCTCTATTGAATTGGAATAATAGTCAAAACGTAAGACATAATTTTAGGCCACAAACTCCTTGGAAAATAAGAGTCTAAATGGGATAGAGGAGCAGAGGGATCTGGGGGTACAGATACACAAATCACTAAAAGTAGCGACACAGGCTAATAAGGCCATAAAAAAAGGCAAACCAAGCACTGCGGTTCATTTCTAGAGGGATAGAACTGAAAAGCAGAAAAGTTATGTTAAACTTGTATCGAACCTTGGTTAGACCACACTTGGAATATTGTGAACAGTTCTGGTCTCCATATTAAAAAAGGATGTCGAGGCACTGGAGAAGGTGCAAAAAAGATTTACATGGATGATACCAGAAGCGAGAGGTTATAACTATCAGGAAAGATTGAACAGGCTGGGGCTCTTTTCTCGAGAAAGGAGAAGGGTGAGGGGTGACCTGATAGATGTCTTTAAGATTATGAAAGGGTTTGATAGGGCAGACGTAGAGAAGATGTCACAAAAATAGGTAAGTTGGAAAGTAAGTTGTGAAGAGGGCATAAGGAGTCTACAAATGGATATAGATAGGTTAAGTGAGTGGGCAAAAATTTGACAGATGGATATAATGGGGGAAAATGTGAACTTGTCCACTTTGGCAGGAGGAATAGAAAAGCAGTATATTATTTAAATGGAGAGAGATTACAGAACTCTGAGGTACAGAGGGATCTGGGTGTCCCAGTACATGAATCACAAATAGTATGCAGTACAGCAAGAGATTAGGAAGGCAAATGGAATGTTGTCATTTATTGCAAGGGGAATGGAATATAAAAGTAGAGATGTTTTGCTACAGTTGTACAGGGCATTGGTGAGACCACATCTGGAATACTGTGTGCAGTTTTGGTCTCCTTATTTAAGAAAGGACTTAATTGCTTTAGAGACGGTTCAGAGAAGGTTCACTCGACTGATTCCTGGGATGAGGGGGTTATCTTATGAGGAAAGGTTGGACAAGTTGGGCCTGTATACACTGGAGTTTAGAAGAATGAGAGGTGATCTTATTGAAACATATAAGATCCTGAGGGGACTAGAAGGGGTAGATGCTGAGAGGATGTTTCCCCTTGTGGGAGAGACGAGAACTAGGGGCCACAGTTTAAAAATAAGGGGTCTCCCATTTGAGATGGAGGTGAGGAGAATTTTTTTCTCTCTGAGGGTCGTGAGTCTGTGGAACTCCCTTCCCCAGAGAGCGGTGGAGGCAGGGTCATTGAATATTTTAAGGCTGAGTTAGATAGATTCCTGATTAACAAGGGAGTCAAAGGTTATAGTAGGTAGACGGGAAAGTAGGGTTAAGGTCACAATCAGATCAGCCATGGTCTTATCAAATGGCAGTGCAGGCTCGAGGGGCCGAATGGCCTACTCCTGCTCTTAATTCACATGTTCATATGTATGTTTCCACTTGCAGTGGAGACCAGAATTAGGGGTGATAAATATAAGATAGTCACTAATAAATCCTATAGGGAATTCGGGAGAAACTTCTTTACCCAGAGAGTGGTGAGAATGTGGAACTCGCTACCACAAGGAGTGGTTGAGGCAAATAGAATAGATACATTTAAGGGGAAGCCAGATAAACACATGAGGGAGAAATGAACAGAAGGACATGTTGATGATATTAGATGAAGTAGGGTGGGTGGAGGCTCATGTGGAGCATAAACACCGGCATGGACCTGTTTCTGTGCTGTACATTCTATGTGATGCTTTTGGTGTTTCAAACTACTTGCATGGACCAATTTCCAGGTGCAGTGTATCTCCTAATCTCCCACTATGGTTTGAATGCATTCTGGTCCGCGACCACTACACCCTATTTTGTGAGCCTTGATGTCATCATAATGTTTTTGTGATTCACTGTCACAATTTGCATATGTTGAGTGACTCTAGCACCCACATCAAATTGGCACTATTTGAAACTTAAAGCTTGACTTCTTGTTCTTGAGACCTTTAACTTCTTTTCCTCAGTGGCTTAATTTCCATTTTTTTGAACATAAGCATACCTCAGGATATTAAAGGAAGTAGGTGAGGAAATTATAGATCTTCCAAAACTCTCCCGATTCAGGAATTGTCCCCTTAGATTGGAAAACTGCCAATGTCATTCCACTATTTAAGAAGGGTGGGAGAGATGAACCAGGATATTCTAGGCCTATTAGACTATTAGATGTTACTAGAATCTATTGTTAGGGACAGAGTGACTGAGCACTTGGACAAATATGAACTGATCGGAGAGAGCCAGCATGCATTTGTAAAGGGTAAGTCATGTCTAATGATCCTGGTTGAATTTTTTGAGGAGCTCATTAACATGGTAGCTAAGAGAGTATTTATGGATTTTATTTAGATGGACTTCCAGAAGGCATTTGAAAAGGTTCCACACCACAGACTGTTCAAAATGAGAGCACATGGAATTGGAGGCCACCTATTGACAGGGGTAGGGAATTGGTTAGGAGGTCGGAGACAGAGAGTAGGGATAATGGGTATGTGCTCAAATCGGCAGGATGTGACTAGTGGTGTCCCCCAGGGATCTGTACTGGGGGCCTCAGCTTTTCACTATATTTATCAATGACTTAGATGAAGGAATAGAGAGCCGTATATCCAAGTTTGCTGATGACACAAAGTTAGGTGGCACAGGAATCAGTGTAGATGGGAGCAGAAAGTTGCAAAGGGACATTGACAGATTAAGCGAGTGGGCAAAACTGTGGCAGATGGAGTTCAATGTGAGGTCATCCACTTTGGACCTAAGAAAGATAGATCAGAGTATTTTCTAAATGGTGAGAAGTTAGGAACTGTGGCAGTAAAAAGAGATTTTGGGGTCCATGTATAGAAATCACTAAAAGCTGTTGGACAGGTACAAAAAATAATTAAGAAGGCTAATGGAATGTTGGCCTTTATCTCAAGAGGGCTGGAATACAAGGGACGGAAGTTATGTTATAACTGTACAGCGCTCTGATTAGACCCCATTTCGAGTACTGTGTTCAGTTCTGGGCACCACACCTTAGGAAGGATATATTGGCCTTGGAGGGGGTGCAGCGCAAATTCACCAGAATGATACCGGGGCTAAAAGGGTTAAATTATGAGGACAGGTTGCACAGACTAGACTTGTATTCCCTTAAAGAAAGAAGATTAAGGGGTGATCTAATTGAGGCGTTTAAGATAATTAAAGGATTTGATAGGGTAGATGGAGAGAAACTATTTCCTCTGGGGGTGGGGGGGGGGGGGGGGGGGGGAAGGAGTCGTCGTCAACAACAACAACAACAACAGCAACAACTCCTCGGATTTATATCACGCCTTTAACGTAGTAAAACGTCCCAAGGCGCTTCACAGGAGTGATTATCAAACAAAATTTGACACCGAGCCACATAAGGAGATATTGGTCAAAGAGGTAGGTTTTAATGAGTGTCTTAAGGGAGGAGAGAGAGGTAGAGAAGTGGAGAGGTTTAGGGAGGGAATTCCATAGTTTACAGCCTAGGCAGCTGAAGGCACGGCCGCCAGTGGTGGAGCGATTAAAATTGGTGATGCGCGAGAGGCAAGAATTGGCGGAATGCAGAGATCTCGGAGGGTTGTAGGGCTGGAGGAGGTTACAGAGATAGAGAGGGGGTGAGGCCATGGAGGGGTTTGAAAACAAAGATGATAATTTTAAAATCGAGGAGTTCCCGGACTGGGAGCCAATGTAGGTCAGCGAGCACAGGGGGTGATGGGTGAACGGGACTTGGTGTGAGTTAGGATACAGGCAGCAGAGTTTTGGATGAGCTCAAGTTTATGGAGGGTGGAAGATGGGAGACCCATCAGGAGAACATTGGGATAGTCCAGTCTGGAGGTAACAAAGGCATAACTTTAAAATTAGAGCTGGGCCATTCAGGGGCAATGTCAGGAAGCACTTCTTCACACAAAATGTATTGGAAATCTGGAACTCTCTGCCCCAAAAAGCTGTTGAGGCTGGGGGTCAACAGAAAAATTCAAAACTTTTTGTTAGGCAAGGGTATTAAGAGTTATGGAACCATGGTGGGTAAATGGAGTTAAGATACAGATCAGCCATGATCTAATTGAATGGCGGAACAGGCACGAAGGACTGAATGGCCTCCTCTTGATCCTCTGTTCCTATGTCCCTATCTTCCTATATTCCTATGTTCCTCTGTTCCTATCTTCCTCTGTTCCTATCTTCCTCTGTTCCTATCTTCCTCTGTTCCTAGATTCCTCTGTTCCTATCTTCCTCTGTTCCTATCTTCCTCTGTTCCTATCTTCCTCTGTTCCTATCTTCCTCTGTTCCTAGATTCCTCTGTTCCTATCTTCCTCTGTTCTTATCTTCCTCTGTTCCTATCTTCCTCTGTTCCTATCTTCCTCTGTTCCTATCTTCCTCTGTTCTTATCTTCCTCTGTTCTTATCTTCCTCTGTTCCTATCTTCCTCTGTTCTTATCTTCCTCTGTTCCTATCTTCCTCTGTTCCTATCTTCCTCTGTTCCTATCTTCCTCTGTTCTTATCTTCCTCTGTTCCTATCTACCTCTGTTCCTGTCTTCCTCTGTTCTTATCTTCCTCTGTTCCTATCTTCCTCTGTTCCTAGATTCCTCCGTTCTTATGTTCCGATGTTCCTCTGTTCTTATGTTTCCAGGTTCCTCCATTCCTAAGTTCCTCTGTTCCTATCTTCCTCTGTTCTTATCTTCCTCTGTTCCTATCTTCCTCTGTTCCTATCTTCCTCTGTTCCTATCTTCCTCTGTTCTTATCTTCCTCTGTTCTTATCTTCCTCTGTTCCTATCTTCCTCTGTTCTTATCTTCCTCTGTTCCTATCTTCCTCTGTTCCTATCTTCCTCTGTTCCTATCTTCCTCTGTTGCTGTCTTCCTCTGTTCCTATCTTCCTCTGTTCCTATCTTCCTCTGTTCCTATCTTCCTCTGTTCCTGTCTTCCTCTGTTCCAATCTTCCTCTGTTCCTATCTTCCTCTGTTCTTATCTTCCTCTGTTCCTATCTACCTCTGTTCCTGTCTTCCTCTGTTCCTGTCTTCCTCTGTTCCTATCTTCCTCTGTTCCTATCTTCCTCTGTTCCTATCTTCCTCTGTTCCTATCTTCCTCTGTTCCTAGGTTCCTCCGTTCTTATCTTCCTCTGTTCCTATCTTCCTCTGTTCCTATCTTCCTCTGTTCTTATCTTCCTCTGTTCCTATCTTCCTCTGTTCCTGTCTTCCTCTGTTCCTATCTTCCTCTGTTCCTATCTTCCTCTGTTCCTGTCTTCCTCTGTTCCTATCTTCCTCTGTTCTTATCTTCCTCTGTTCCTATCTTTCTCTGTTCCTATCTTCCTCTGTTCCTATCTTCCTCTGTTCCTGTCTTCCTCTGTTCCTATCTTCCTCTGTTCTTATCTTCCTCTGTTCCTATCTTCCTCTGTTCCTATCTTCCTCTGTTCCTATCTTCCTCTGTTCCTATCTTCCTCTGTTCTTATCTTCCTCTGTTCCTATCTTCCTCTGTTCTTATCTTCCTCTGTTCCTATCTTCCTCTGTTCTTATCTTCCTCTGTTCCTATCTTCCTCTGTTCCTATCTTCCTCTGTTCCTTTCTTCCTCTGTTCCTATCTTCCTCTGTTCCTATCTTCCTCTGTTCCTATCTTCCTCTGTTCCTATCTTCCTCTGTTCCTGTCTTCCTCTGTTCCTATCTTCCTCTGTTCCTGTCTTCCTCTGTTCCTGTCTTCCTCTGTTCCTATCTTCCTCTGTTCCTATCTTCCTCTGTTCCTAGGTTCCTCCGTTCTTATCTTCCTCTGTTCCTATCTTCCTCTGTTCCTATCTTCCTCTGTTCTTATCTTCCTCTGTTCCTATCTTCCTCTGTTCCTGTCTTCCTCTGTTCCTATCTTCCTCTGTTCCTATCTTCCTCTGTTCCTGTCTTCCTCTGTTCCTGTCTTCCTCTGTTCTTATCTTCCTCTGTTCCTATCTTCCTCTGTTCCTATCTTCCTCTGTTCCTATCTTCCTCTGTTCCTGTCTTCCTCTGTTCCTATCTTCCTCTGTTCCTATCTTCCTCTGTTCCTATCTTCCTCTGTTCCTATCTTCCTCTGTTCCTAGGTTCCTCCGTTCTTATCTTCCTCTGTTCCTATCTTCCTCTGTTCCTATCTTCCTCTGTTCCTATCTTCCTCTGTTCTTATCTTCCTCTGTTCCTATCTTCCTCTGTTCCTATCTTCCTCTGTTCCTATCTTCCTCTGTTCTTATCTTCCTCTGTTCCTATCTTCCTCTGTTCCTATCTTCCTCTGTTCCTATCTTCCTCTGTTCCTATCTTCCTCTGTTCTTATCTTCCTCTGTTCCTATCTTCCTCTGTTCTTATCTTCCTCTGTTCCTATCTTCCTCTGTTCCTATCTTCCTCTGTTCCTATCTTCCTCTGTTCTTATCTTCCTCTGTTCCTATCTTCCTCTGTTCCTATCTTCCTCTGTTCTTATCTTCCTCTGTTCCTATCTTCCTCTGTTCCTATCTTCCTCTGTTCCGATGTTCCTCCGTTCTTATGTTCCGATGTTCTGTGTTCTTATGTTCCTCTGTTCCTATCTTCCTCTGTTCCTATCTTCCTCTGTTCCTATCTTCCTCTGTTCCTATCTTCCTCTGTTCCTAGATTCCTCTGTTCCTGTCTTCCTCTGTTCCTAGATTCCTCTGTTCCTATCTTCCTCTGTTCCTATCTTCCTCTGTTGCTGTCTTCCTCTGTTCCTATCTTCCTCTGTTCCTATCTTCCTCTGTTCCTATCTTCCTCTGTTCCGATCTTCCTCTGTTCCTAAGTTCCTCTGTTCTTATCTTCCTCTGTTCCTATCTTCCTCTGTTCTTATCTTCCTCTGTTCCTATCTTCCTCTGTTCCGATCTTCCTCTGTTCCTAAGTTCCTCTGTTCTTATCTTCCTCTGTTCTTATCTTCCTCTGTTCCTATGTTCCTCTGTTCTTATCTTCCTCTGTTCCTATGTTCTGATGTTCCGATCTTCCTCTGTTCTTATGTTCCGATGACCCTATGTCCTTATGTTCCCACCCTGGCCGGCCCTATCTTCGCTGCCTTAAGTTTAAGGGGTGCAGTCTTGAACGTAGATGGTGTACATTCATCACCAGATCTGGTAGGTCCATATCAAGGTCCTGCTCTCCTCTGGCAAAACTGTTCACTTCTCCAGGATCATCCTGGAATGCAAACATAGCCCCCAGCTTCTCTTCTCCACTACAAACTGTCTCCTTACAACCCTCTTCCCTGTCCCCTGCACCCTCACCTCAAACAACAAGTGCCCACCAAGCCAAACTTCTCCCACGGTTTCCCCGCTGCACTACTCCGGAACTCACATTAGTTTCTCTCCTATCTCCCCTCATGCCCTCTCTGGGCTCGTCTTGTCCATGAGACCCTCCTCCTGCTCCCTCGACCCTATTCCCACCAAACTGCTGACCACCCAACTTCCCTTCCTGGCCCCCACGTTAGCTGTTATTGTTAATGGTTCCTCCTCCAACACCTCTCCTCCGTCGTCCACCTGGGTGGTACTGCTCTCACCTGGTTCCAGTCCTAACTACCCAGTCGTAGCCAGAGAATCTCCTGCAATGGCTTCTCTTCCCACTCCCGCACCGTTACCTCTGGAGTCCCCCAAGGATCTACCCTTGGCCCCCTCCTAGTTCTCATCAATTGGCCCTCCGAAGACATGGCGTCATGTTCCACATTTACAGTGTCAACACCCAGCTCTACCTCACCACCACCTCTCTCGACCCCTCCACGGCCTCCGATTTGTCACACTGCTTGCCCCATATACAGTTCTGGATGAGCAGCAATTTCCTCCAATTAAATATTGGGATGACTGAAGCCATTGTCTTCAGTCCCTGGCACAAACTCCGTTCCCTCACCACTGATTCCATTCCCCTTCCTGGCCACAGTCTCAGGCTGAAACAGACTGTTCGCAACCTTGACCTCCTATTTGACCCTCAGCCGAGCTTCCGATTCCATATCCTCTACATCAGAAAGACCGCCGATTTCCAACTCCGTAACTTCGCCCGTCTCTGCCCCTGTGCTGCCGCTACAACCCTCATCCATGCCTTTATTACCTCTAGACTTGACTATTCCAATGTTCTCCTGGCCGGCCTCCCATCTTCCACCTTAAACTTGAGCTCATCCAAAACTCTGCTGCCCGTATCCTAACTCGCACCAAGTCCCGTTCACCCATCGCCCCTTGTGCCCGCTGACCTACATTGGCTCCCGGTCCGGCAATGCCTTAAATTTAAGATTCTCATCCTCATGTTCAAATCCCTCCATGGCCTCGCCCCTCCCTACTCTGTAACCTCCTCCAGCCCTACAACCTTCTGAGAACTCTGCCCTCCTCCACATCCTCCACTCCCTTCGCCCCACCATTGGCGGCCGTGCCTTCAGATGTCTAGGCCCTAGGCTCTGGAATTCCCTCCCTAAACCTCTCCGCCTCTCTCTCTCCTCCCTTAAGATGCTCCTTAAGACCTACCTCTTTGACCAAGCTTTTAGTCACACATCCCAACATCTCCTTTGGCTCAGTGTCAATTTTTGTCTGATTACACTCCTGTGAAGCGCCTTGAGATGTTTTCCTGCATTAAAGGCGCTATATAAATGCAAGCTGTTGTTGAAAACCTTTGATTTTATTGAGTTAATGTCATGTTTCTGGTAGCTTTTACAAGAACTGAGGGTTAGCATTGCAAAGTGAAGTACATTTTAAGCTCTGCTGTACCACATCCTCCCCAAGGTGCGAGTAAAAGTAGCAAACACAGTCACAATGTAGGCGTCATCAAGCTTGTTTGGGTTCGGAGAGCCTGCAGCCGGCCATGTGCACTCTACACATGCAACACAATGTGGCTTTGGTTTTCACAGCAATTTCACAGAAGCAAGCGCAGATGTTTCCTCACTAACGTAATGCGATACGTTGTATGACAATCTGAGGTCGATACCAAAGCAGAGCAAATTACATTCAGCAGACTCGCCCCTATTCTGCACAACACGCTTTTGATATTGCACCAGTTCAGAGTGGATCTGTGGGTAAACCATGGAGCCCTCCGCAGTATCTGTCTTTGTCACTTGTCACACACCTTTTCCTGTCATCTGATGCAGTCTACAGAGCCTCTTGACATCATTAGCCAAAATGTATCCGTCGAGACTAACTACAAGTTCTTTTTATTAGCATTTTTTTTACCGCAGTATTGCGTAGTCGGCCAAGGCTGCCTCACTAACACTCCATGGGGTAGAAACTGGAACTCGTTGCCTGCAAAACAGGCACAACGAGGGAAAATTCTGGAAAAGCAACGCCCTGCAGTAAATCGCTGCCAGGGGTATGGGCGTCACCACATCGACGTGGCGGGCTGCCCAGGCACGCCTGAAACATGCATTGGGCCCCTTGTATATGTAAATGAGAGGCCTAACGCCCGTTTCAGGAGCACATCACTACATCGGTCGGCCACGAGTGGAGCAAGCTCTTGGTCTGCGGCCGAAGCAGCGGCCATCACCAAAAGCACGACATTCTTAAAAAAAAAAAGCCTTCCTGTGCCGCCAGGAGGCGCGAGAGTTCTCCCCCCAGTCCTACAGCGCTCCTGAGGGCTGCGGTCGGCCTGCGATTGCCACTCCCCCACCGCTGTTGTCCTTTCAACCCCTTCCCAGGACTTACGTCAGGGTCGCTGCCGGTGAGGCAGATGGCCCGAAATTGGATCCCTAACAATAAGCAAGCTGCCTCTAGAAGTGCGACAAGCACCAGCAGTTCACCCAAATCATTACAAGGAGGTCCGAGGCCCAGTTTCGAACGAGCCTCGGGCCTCCCAGATTGGGCACGCACTGTCTGTACGCTGTTGGCCGCCCGCCTGAGAATTGGCCGTAACCAATTTTTACCCCATGACTTATCCCACAGGCATCTGAGAACATTTCTCTTGTAGGAAGATAGGGACATAAGAACAGGAGTAGGCCATTCAGCCCCTCGTGCCTGCTCCGCCATTTGATAAGATCATGGCTGATCTGTGATCTAACTCCATATACCTGCCTTTGGCCCATATTCCTTGTCTCCCTCCCCCCCCAGCTCACAGAAGATTGGATTGGTGTTATATTTAGTGAAAGCTTGTGAAATGCCCCTGTCCCAAGAGGTCTCCACATCTGCCAAACATCAGCATCTAGTGCCTGTTTGACAGCATTTCCTGACAGGAATTTAAACGTCCCAAACTGCTCTAAAGTCATCCCAGAACGCTGCTCAACAAAATTCTTCAGCAAATAGCGAGAAGGTGCTATAAACCTGACACAAAAACACAAAATACTGGAAACACACAGCTGGCCAGTCAACATCTGTGGAGAGAATATTTCGAGCGCAGACCCATCTTCAGGAATTCTTCTCTGCATGCACTGATCTGCACCTCCATGGCTACACAATCAGGTGGCTTCAGAGCTCATGAGCAGTTGTGAGGGTCAGCCACCCAGCGTAAGTACACATTTAGTTCGACCTAAAGAGTCTCTCTCTCTTTGTGCCAGCTGAATGCTCGGTTCTCTGTTAGGTTTGTGTAGTGCTATTATTTTACAGTACCATAATCACTGCAATTGTACATAGACGAGCTTTTATTATAGAGGGACTGCACCTGACAACATGAACGTTACACACCCGTGTATTAAAGGGATTCAAAGAGATTGATATCATCAAAAGTAAATTTTCTATGGTTTACATCAATGGGCTTTAACAAGCCATTTCCAGTCTTCTAAAAGTCAACTTGTTCAATTACTCTTAGAAAATGAGGGGGTAAATTTTCGCCTTTAGTGCTTCAGGTAGAGCTCCGCGCACCAAGAGTGCCAGGAATTCAGGCACACACACACCCATCGATTATCGAATATCGATTATCGATAATCGAATATCGATTCGCATTGCTGGCAGCAAGGCTCTGCACTTGGAAAGCTAAATTTACTCCAGTGGTTTTATTCATTAATTTGTCATGTGATAGAATCATAGAATCATAGAAGGATACAGCATGGAAGGAGGCCATTTGGCCCATCGAGTCCGTGCCGGCTCTATGCATGAGCAATGCAGCTAATCCCACTCCCCCGACCTATCCCCGTAGCCCTGCTCTCCTTTTCATTTCAAGTACTTATCCAGTTCCCTTTTCAAGGCCATGATTGAATCTGCCTCCACCACCCCCTCGGGCAGTGCATTCCAGATTTTTTTTTTTATTCGTTCACAGGATGTGGGCGTCGCTGGCGAGGCCAGCATTTATTGCCCATCCCTAATTGCCCTTGAGAAGGTGGTGGTGAGCCGCCTTCTTGAACCGCTGCAGTCCGTGTGGTGACGGTTCTCCCACAGTGCTGTTAGGAAGGGAGTTCCAGGATTTTGACCCAGCGACGATGAAGGAACAGCGATATATTTCTAAGTCGGGGAACGTGCAGTTGGTGTTGTTCCCATGTGCCTGCTGCTCTTGTCCTTCTAGGTGGTAGAGGTCGCGGGTTTGGGAGGTGCTGTCGAAGAAGCCTTGGCGAGTTGCTGCAGTGCATCCTGTGGATGGTACACACTGCAGCCACAGTGCGCCAGTGGTGAAGGGAGTGAATGTTTAAGGTGGTGGATGGGGTGCCAATCAAGTGGGCTGCTTTATCTTGGATGGTGTCGAGCTTCTTGAGTGTTGTTGGAGCTGCACTCATCCAGGCAAGTGGAGAGTATTCCATCACACTCCTGACTTGTGCCTTGTCGATGGTGGAAAGGTTTTGGGGAGTCAGGAGGTGAGTCACTCGCCACAGAATACCCAGCCTCTGACCTGCTCTCGTAGCCACAGTATTTATATGGCTGGTCCAGTTAAATTTCTGGTCAATGGTGACCCCCGGGATGTTGATGGTGGGGGATTCGGCGATGGTAATGCCGTTGAATGTCAAGGGGAGGTGGTTAGACTCTCTCTTGTTGGAGATGGTCATTGCCTGGCACTTATCTGGCGCGAATGTTACTTGCCACTTATGAGCCCAAGCCTGGATGTTGTCCAGGTCTTGCTGCATGCGGGCTCGGACTGCTTCATTATTTGAGGGGTTGCGAATGGAACTGAACACTGTGCAGTCATCAGCGAACATCCCCATTTCTGACCTTGTGATGGAGGGAAGGTCATTGATGAAGCAGCTGAAGATGGTTGGTCCTAGGACACTGCCCTGAGGAACTCCTGCAGCAATGTCCTGGGGCTGAGATGATTGGCCTCCAACAACCACTACCATCTTCCTTTGTGCTAGGTATGACTCCAGCCACTGGAGAGTTTTCCCCCTGATTCCCATTGACTTCAATTTTACGAGGGCTCCTTGGTGCCACACTCGGTCAAATGCTGCCTTCATGTCAAGGGCAGTCACTCTCACCTCACCTCTGGAATTCAGCTCTTTTGTCCATGTTTGGACCAAGGCTGTAATGAGGTCTGGAGCCGAGTGGTCCTGGCAGAACCCAAACTGAGCATCGGTGAGCAGGTTATTGGTGAGTAAGTGCCGCTTGATAGCACTGTCGACGACACCTTCCATCACTTTGCTGATGATTGAGAGTAGACTGATGGGGCGGTAATTGGCCGGATTGGATTTGTCCTGCTTTTTGTGACAGGACATACCTGGGCAATTTTCCACATTGTCGGGTAGATGCCAGTGTTGTAGCTGTACTGGAACAGCTTGGCTAGAGGCGCAGCTAGTTCTGGAGCACAAGTCTTCAGCACTACAGCCAGGATGTTGTCGGGGCCCATAGCCTTTGCTGTATCCAGTGCACTCAGCCGTTTCTTGATATCACGTGGAGTGAATCCAATTGGCCGAAGACTGGCTTCTGTGATGGTGGGGATATCGGGAGGAGGCCGAGATGGATCATCCACTCGGCACTTCTGGCTGAAGATGGCTGCAAACACTTCAGCCTTGTCTTTTGCACTCACGTGCTGGACTCTGCCATCACTGAGGATGGGGATGTTAACAGAGCCTCCTCCTCCCTAACCACTCGCTGTGTAAAAAAGTTTTTCCTCACATCACCTTTGGTTCTTTTGGCAATCACCTTAAATCTATGTCTTCTGGATCTTGACCCTTCCGCCAATGGGAACAGTTTCTCTCTATCTACTCTGTCCAGACTCTTCATGATTTTGAATACCTCTATCAAATCTGCTCTCAAACTTCCCTGTTCCAAGGAGAACAATCCCAGCTTCTCCAGTCTATCCATGTAATTTAAGTCCCTCATCCCTGGAATCATTCTCTTTTGCACCCTTTCTAAGGCCTTCACATCCTTCGTACAGTGCGGTGCCCAGAACTGGACACAATACTCCAGCTGAGGTCGAACCAGTGTTTTATAAAGGTTCATCATGACTTCCTTACTTTTGTACTCTATGCCTCTATTTATAAAGCCCAGGACCCCGTATGCTTTTTTAACCGTTTTCTCAACCTGCCCTGCCACCTTCAATGATTTGTGTACATATACCCACAGATCTCTCTGTTCCTTTACCCCTTTCAGAATTGTGCGCTCTAGTTTATTTTGCCTCTCCTCATTTTTCCTACCAAAATGCATCACCTCACATTTTTCCGTGTTAAACTTCATCCGCCACATGTCTGCCCATTCCACCAGCCTGTCTATATCCTCTTGAAGTCTATCATCACTGTTCACTACACTTCCAAGTTTTGTGTCATCCGCAAATTTTGAAATGGTGCCCTGTATTCCCAAGTCCAAGTCATTAATATATATCAAGAAAAGCAGTGGTCCCAGCACTGACCCCCGGGGAACACCACTGTACACCTCTCTCCAGTCCGAAAAACAACCTTCACCACTACTCTCTGTTTCCTGTCATTTAGCCAATTCTGTATCCATGTTGCTATTGTGATGTATTACAAAATGAAAGACTTACATTTACATGGCGCCTTTCATTCCCTCAAGACATCCCAAAGTGCTTTACAATCAATGAAGTATTTTTGAAGTGTAATTACTGTTGTAATGTAAGAAACACGGCAGACAATTTGCGCCCAGCAAGTTCCCACAAACAGCAATGAGATATATGACCACATAATTTGTTTTTTTTGTTGATGTTTGAGGTATAAATATTGTCCAGGACACCAGGAGAACTCCCCCTGCTCTTCTTCAAAATGGTGCCATGGGAATCTTTTACGTCCACCTGAGAGGGCAGAAGGGACCTCGGTTTAACATCTCATCCGAAAGATGGCACCTCCGACAGTGCAGCACTCCCTCAGTACTGCACTGGGAGTGACAGTCTGGATTATGTGTTCAAGTCTCTTGACTGGGACTTGAACCCACAACCTTCTGACTCAGCGGCAAGATTGCGACCCACTGAGTATACAGGGCAGGGATATAAAGAGATCTCCCATGGCATTGCTCATGTTGTAGAAAGGCAGAGATGGTAAACTATGTAGAGCCCAGCATGTTATTTTGCTCCGACGGTAGACGGTATGTCCCCTTAGGTCTCAGCTTCAGGTCAGAGTTTAATTGTTGTTTGGCGAGGGAACTGTATCAATTGGAAAATGCCCGTCGGTTTCAGGCTTCAGGTCAGAACCACCTAGCACTCATTCTTTCTCTCCGCTGTTTGAAAGAGGACTATTTTGCATATGTAACAAAGTACGAGAAACTCACACCAATATAATCATGTTTGTGTGACCCCCCCCCCCATGGCATTTCTCATTGTAAGGTTTGAAGATAGTTCATGTTGCCCACTGACTAATTACGTAAACAGTTGCTATGTGACAGATTTCATTGTGCCACCCATCACTGATGTGAAAGGAAAGTTAAACAAAACTTAGAGCAAGTTTACAACTACTGAAGTAAAAACAGGCTCTTAGTTTTCTACAGCATGTAAAGAGTAAATACTGCAAATTTGTATTGTTTAATCATTTTAAATGCTTGTGAAGGATACGTTTCGTCAAAGAGTTCAGTGCCGGTGTAGACAACACAAACACCCTCAGTAGTAAGGGGTGTGACTGGACAAGGGCAGGGTCCAGAGCTCAGGGAAGGGTCAGCAAGTTAAGTGTGAGGGTGGGTTCAGGGGTTGATGTGGAGGGTTGTGAGGCCTGAGGTGTTGGCTTGAGACAAGCCCTCTACTAACTATGAAGAGAAACAGGGTGGATGGAGAGCAGTAGGCCATGGGTTGAGATCCAAAATTGGAAATAGAGCAACTGAAAATGGGAGGTGTGGCTCCCCTTGAAAATAATGGCAAAAACTTGAAAATCTGGTTAAAAACATCAAAAAGTTGGCAAAAAATCAGAAGATTGGGTGAAAAAGCAAAATGGTAGGCAGAGCTGGGTGACTCATGCCAAAGTGCTACCTCATGTCAGAGGCCTACAATTACAGTCAGGTGGGCACATGATGGTTTTATCAAATATCTCCTGCCAGAATGTTAAATAGGTGATTGGAGTAAATAAATTAATTATTACCATTCAAATATGTAACTGGTGTAAACAATCACATTACCATTCCAATAGGGGGGAGGGGGAGAGAGAGAGAGAGAGTGGGAATGAGAATAAACTGCACATCAGGTGACAGGGAGATTGAAGCAAACAGACATCTCCGTGCAAAAACAGACAGCCTGAGCAAGATAAGGTATAAAAACATTACCAGATGCAGCTGGTGTGGCTGTAATTAACTGTATTCCTGTAGAACTGGGTTTTGATAATAGAATCTTAAATGAAACTTATACCGCATGACTTTAGGACTATTGCCAAAGGGATAGGTGCTAAGGTTACATCATATTTCAGTGCCAAATATAGTTATGTTATGATAAAAGTATAAATGTAGAATGCAGTACATCATTGGGAAGCATTTCTGATCAAGAACTGGCCTGGATGGATGACGCTCTTGATCCCCGATAGATATCCTACCTTGCCAATATTCAAGTGCGAGGGGGCTACTAGGGAACAGACAGGTCTAAGTATAGTGGAAAAGTACTGGGAGATGCTAAAGCAAAACATTGTAAGAAACACAGGAGGCAGAGATAAGAGATGGGGCCTCAGGTCTAACAGTTTCATGCCAAATCTAGTTAAGTGATATATTGCAGAGCTGGACAAACCTGGTCTGAATCAGTTTTCAAACAAAGGGATAGCACGTGGTACTAGGGTTACATGATATCTGATGATGAAAAATAGGTATGTTATGGTAAAAGTGTGAATGTAGAATGCCATGCATCTTCAGTAGGTACTTTTGATCAAGAACTGAACCGGATTGGTGGCACTCTTGGACCCCAGTAGGCATCCTACTTGTAAGTATAATAGACATATTTGCTTGCTTGTAATCTCGTAGATGTTCAAAAAATCTTGAAAGTTGACTTGTCTCTAGGGTCTCAGTCTTTCTTAGGACTAGATTGGAGGTCCTACATGCTATCAATCCAACAGTATATATTTGAGTTGAAAGAAAATATTTCTCACAATTTAATTAGGTGTTCTTATCTTTTAAAATCATAATTAGAGTAAAGAGTGAATTGTTACCATTCAAATAGGTAACTGGTACAAATAATCACGTGGTACAATTTCAATACAGAACTGGATATAAACAATGACTTGTTACCTTTCAAATATGAATTCAGCATAATCATTCGTAACCAATCAACTACATACTGTTTATAAATAATCACTACTTAACTTCGTAATGGGTACAAATTATCACTTGGTCATGTAACTGGCATAAATAATCTTTTGTTACCATTCATATAGAAGGCGCAGTCACATTCAGGCTGGTAATTGGCCTCCAAATCCTTGTACTAATTCACACTAGTCTCATTATTAATGATTTCTCAGCAATCTCAGTGTTGGAAGCTTGGGCCCTTGTTTAGAGCTGGTATTGACAATAATCTCTGCCATATCGAGGGACTCTCGATTATAAAATAGCAGATAATCTCTGCCATGTCGCAGGGAGGTTCACTAATGCTGTGGGGGAGGGTTTAAACTAATTTAGAAGAGGGGTGGGCACCAGGAGGAAACATTAGAGAGGAGAAACAAGGTGCACAGAGGACTGGGAGGGACAAATAACACGAGAGTAAAGAATAGTTTAGAGATAGGAGGGATCAGACAGGAGGAAAAAGCGAGACAGAGTAAGATGAGCTTAGAGTGCATGTGTGTAAATCCATGTAGTGTGGTAAATAAGGTTGGTGAGCTGCAGGCTCAAGTCGCCACATGGGACTATGATATAGTGACAATAACAGAGACCCGGCTCAAAGGAGGGGAGGATTGGGTACTTAATATTCCTGGCTACAAGGTATTCAGGAAAGATAGGGAAGGAAAGAAAGGAGTGGGGGTTGGGGGGGTGGCAGTATTGATCAAAGAAACTATTCTAGCACTGGAAAGGGATGATGTAGTTTTGGGGTCAAAGATAGAATCTATTTGGTTAGAATTAAGGAACAATAGAGGAGCTGTTACACTACTGGGTGTATACTGTAGGCCACCAAATAGTGGGAAGGATCAGAGGAGAACATTTTCAGGCAAATTAGAGAAAGATGCAAGAACTATAGAGTAATGATAATGGGGGACTTCAATTATCCCAATATAGACTGGGACAGTAACTGTGTAAATGGCAAAGAGGGGGAGAAATTCCTGAAATGTGTTCAAGAGAACTTTCTTGAACAGTCCAGCCAGGAAGGAAGCAGTGCTGGATGTAGTTCTGGGGAATGAAGTGGGGCAAGTGGAGCATTTTCAGTGGGGGAGCTTTTGGAGAACAGTGATCATAATATCATTAGGTTTAGAGTAGTTATGGAAAAGGACAAGGAACAATCAAATCATAACTATTTAACTGATCCTAATCAGTCCCTCTAAATGCTTAACTGGAGGAGGGCTAATTTCACTGAGTTAAAAAGGGATCGGGCCCAGGTGGATTGGAATCAAAGATTGGCAGGTAAAACAGTAAATGAGCAATGGGAGGCCTTCAAGGAGGAGATGGTTCGGGTACAGAGTAGACACATTCCCAAGAGTGGGAGAGGCAGGGCCTCCAAAGCTAGAGCTCCCTGGATGACTAAAGATGTAGAGACTAAAATGAAACAGAAAAAGGAGGCTTATGATGAATGTAAGGTTTGTAATAGAGTAGAGAATCAGGCTGAATACAGGAAGTACAGAGGAGATCTAAAAAAGGGAATAAAGGGGACAAAGAGAGAGTGTGAGAATAGATTAACAGCTAACATAAAAGGGAACCCAAAAGTCTTTTATAGACATATAAATAGTAAAAAAAAACAAAGGAAGGGTGGGACCAATTAAGGACCAAAAAGGAGATCTTCTTGTGGAGGCAGAGGGTATGGCTGAGGTACTGAATGAATACTTTGCATCAGTCTTCACTAGAGAAGAGGATGCTGCCATTGTAGCAGTAAAGGAGGAGGTAGTAGCGATATTGGATAGGAGAAAAATAGATAAAGAGGAGGTACTTAAAAGATTGGCAGTACTCAAAGTAAAAAAGTCACCCGGTCCAGATAGGAGGCATCCATCATCGTGGCTGCAGTGTGTACCATCCACAGGATGCACTGCAGCAACTCGCCAAGGCTTCTTCGACAGCACCTCCCAAACCCGCGACCTCTACCACCTAGAAGGACAAGAGCAGCAGGCACATGGGAACAACACCACCTGCACGTTCCCCTCCAAGTCACACACCATCCCGACTTGGAAATATATCGCCGTTCCTTCATTGTCGCTGGGTCAAAATCCTGGAACTCCCTTCCTAACAGCACTGTGGGAGAACCTTCACCACACGGTTCAAGAAGACGGCTCACCACCACCTTCTCGAGGGCAATTAGGGATGGGCAATAAATGCCGGCCTCGCCAGCGACGCCCACATCCCATGAACGAATTTTTTAAAAATCCTAGGTTACTGAGGGAAGTAAGGGTGGGAATTGCGGAGGCTCTGGCCACAATCTTCCAATCCTCCTTCGATATGGGAGTGGTGCCAGAGGACTGGAGGATTGCAAATATTTCACCCCTGTTCAAAAAAGGGGAGAGGGATAAACCCGACAATTACAGGCCAATCAGCCTAACGTCGGTGGTGGGGAAACTTTTAGAGGCAATAATCCGGGACAAAATAAATTGGCACTTGGCAAAGTATGGGTTAATAAATGAAAACCAGCACGGATTTGTTAAAGGAAAATCGTGTTTGACTGACTTGATTGAGCTCTTTGATGAAGTAATGGAGAGGGTTGATGAGGGTGGTGCGGTTGATGTGTATATAGACTTTCAAAAGGCATTTGATAAAGTACCACATAATAGACTTGTTAGCAAAATTAAAGCCCATGGGATTGAGGGGACAGTGGCAGTGTGGATACAAATTTGGCTAAGGGACAGAAAGCAGAGAGTAGTGGTGAACGGTTGTTTTTCAGACTTGTGGGAAGTATACAGTGGTGTTCCCCAGGGGTCAGTATTAGGACCACTGCTCTTCTTGATATATATTAATGACCTGGACTTGGGTATAGAGGGTATAATTTCAAAGTTTGCAGATGACATGAAACTCACAAATGTAATAAACAATGTGGAGGATAGTAATAGACTTCAGGAGGACATAGACAGACTGGTGAAATGGGCAGACACATGGCAGATGAAATTTAACGCAGAGAAGTGTAAAGTGATACATCTTAGTAGGGAGAATGAGGAGAGGAAATATAAACTAAATGGTACAATTTTAGTGGGGGTGCAGAAACAGAGAGACCTGGGGGTCTTTGAAGGTGGCAGGACAAGTTGAGAAGACTGTTAAAAAAGCACATGGGATCCTGGGCTTTATTAATAGAGCCATAGAGTACAAAAGCAAGGAAGTTTGCTAAACTTTTATAAAACACTGGTTAGGCCTCAGATGGAGAATTCTGGACATCATACTTTAGGAAGGATGTGAAGGCCTTAGAGAGGGTGCAGAGGAGATTTACTAGAATGATTCCAGGGATGAGGGACTTCAGTTATGTGGAGAGACTGGAGACGCTGAGGTTGTTCTCCTTAGAACAGAGAAGGTTAAGGGGAGATTTGATAGAGGTGTTCAAAATCATGAATGGTTTTGACAGGGTAAATAGGGAGAAACTGTATCCAGTGGTAGAAGGGTCAGTAACCAGAGGACACAGATTTAAGGTGATCGGCAAAAGAGCCAGAGGCAACATGAGGAAACTTTTTTTTACGCAGCGACTTGTAATGATCTGAAATACACTGCCTGAGAGGGTGGTGGAAACAGACTCAATAATAACTTTCAAAAGGGAATTAGATAAATACTTGAGAAGCAAACATTTACAGGGCTATGGGGAAAGAGCTGGGGAATGGGACTAATTGGATAGCTCTTTCAAAGAGCCGGCCCAGGCACGATGGGCCCAATGGCCTCCTCCTGTGCTGTACCTACTATGACACTATGATAATTGCAGACGTCCGTGCCAAACACCAGTGCAATGTCCTTCGTTTGCAAGAAACTCATCGAGGAACACGCAAAGCTCGACCGAATAAAAGGGGAATGTCTCTGGCAATAGATCAATATCGCAGTACAAGATTTGTAAAGAATGTAACCATTATCAAGAAAGTATCAGTGTCTGAAGACAATTATAGAGATTCCCTCTGTGCAACTCAATGGAATATCAATCAATGTTGTATATAAACCACCCAACACCAAATTTGGTTACACAGCGAAACTCACCAATATCACAGTTCATGTTATGATTGGCCATTTTAACGGCCACAGTGTGCAGTGGAGCTACTGACATGATTGAAGATGGTGAATTGGTTGAAGCCTGGACAGGAGCAAATCAGCTGACCTTTATATATGACCCCAAGCTTTCCAACTCATTCAATATAAACTAAAGGGCAAAACTCTAAAAGGGGTACAGGAACAGAGAGATCTGGGGGTATATGTGCACAGATCGTTAAAGGTGACAGGAAAGGTTGAGAAAGTGGTTAAAAATTCATTCAGAATCCTGGGCTTTATAAATAGAGGCAGAGAGTACAAAAGCAAGCAAGTCATGATGAACCTTTATAAAACACTGGTTCGACCACAGCTGGAGTATTGTGTCCAGTTCTGGGCACCGCACTACAGGAAGGATGTGAAGACCTTAGAGAGGGTGCAGAAAAGATTTACGAAAATGGTTCCAGGGATGAGGAATTTCAGTTATGTGGATAGACTGGAGAAGCTGGGATTGTTCTCCTTAGAACAGAAAAGGTTGAGAGGAGATTTGATAGAAGTGTTCAAAATCATGAAGGGTGTAGACAGAGTAGATAGAGAGAAAGGGCTCTAAATTTAGCCATGTAGCGCCCGTTGTTTCAGCGATACACGGCCTCCCTGACATCCAAGATGGCGTCTTGGATGCGCTCGCACGTTTCCTGTGTGATGTGCGCCGGACACCATCTTGGTATAGGAGTTAGCGCAGGCGCAAATAACGCACGCTGGAATCATGTAAAGTAGGGAGAAAATGGCTTCAATCAGTGTGCAACGCTGATTTAAAGTGATCAACACCATTTTGGGACTTAACGCTCAACTCAACGCACAGTCTTAACCCCGACCATCTGAACGTGTCTTAGAGTGCCTGGAGGACCCCCCCACCGGCGCTATTTAAAGGGACCATGCAGGATTTACAGGTTAGTGGCTGGATTATTGCTTCTGGCTGCCGAGACATTTGTAACTGTTTTTGGAGGTCTCCTACACTTCAATACTAAGACACGGGGACATAGCCTAACATTTAGAGCCAGGACATGCAGTTAGGATATGCTACTACATGCAAAGGGTGGGAGACGTTTGGAACACTCTTCTACAGACGGCAGTTGATGCTAGCTCAATTGTGAATGTTAAATCTGAGATTGATAGATTTCTGTGAGCCAAGGGTATTAAGGGATATGGGGCTAAGGCGGGTATATGGAGTGAGGTCACAGGTCCACCATGATCTCACTGAATGGTGGAACAGGCTCGAGGGACTAAATGCCACTGCCACTTGCTGCCTCTAGATATGCGCCACCTTCTCCTGCAAGAAAGCGCGATGTGTGTCTGGGTGGTGTGCCTGTCATGGTTGAATAGCTGCCAGTGTGTGTGGCCTGTGAGTTGTGGGTGGGCGGCTTGAAACAGTGGTAATGTGTGAGGGTGAGAGGAAGCATCTGATTGGAAGAGTTGAGTACTGATGGAAAGAGTTTATTGGTATGTGGGTGATGGGGGTGTAGTGTGTGGTGCAGTTGGTGGGAGACTCCACTTGACAGTTGACCTCACTCACCTTGACCACTCGTGTCAAAGTGTTGAACTTCTTCCTGCAATGCATCCATGTTCATGATGCTGTGGGCCTGGCATTGACTTCGTCCCCCGCTGCCTCCCACTGGCTTTTGGATATATATCTGGAGGGCCTCTTGTCCCCCCATCACCCCCCCGCCCCCGTGGATATAGGATGTCCCTCCTTCTGTCCACCTCTTGCACCAAGGCCTCTAGTGCATCATCAGAGAACCTTGGTGCATGCACCCTCGCAGGCCTGGTACCAACTCAGATCGGCAGATTGGTGAGATCTGCCGTGCAGATTGGAGGATGTGGGATTTAGTAGTGTGCAACCTTTATTCAATGTTTTAACATAACTCATCAGTGTGTAAACATAGGGATAGGACCTGCATCTGTGTTTCATGTGTGTGAAGTCTGATCTCCGTTCAGACTCCGTGCAGACAGCAGACTGTTATTTTCAGCAAATTATAGGTACCAGCTACCTTTAAGAGATTGCTAAGAAACATCCTCCCTTTAAGAGATTGAGCTCCCCCTGGTGGTGGAAAGTGCGAATTGCACTGATTCCACCTGCAAGGCCCGGAATGGAATCCTGATTGCAGGTTAGTGCTCCCTTGGATCCAAACTTGCGTCCTGCCTGCGCAGGGGCCATTGGGTGTGGGGTAACAGCACATCACGCTACCTATGCCCAAAAACGGCCCTTATCCAATTTTTCCCCCAAACTGTTCCCGTTGGCAGAAGGGTCAAGAACCAGAGGACAGAGATTTAAGGTGATTGGCAAAAGAACCAAAGGTGACATGAGGAAAATCTTTTTTACACAGCGAGTGGTTATGATATGGAATGCACTGCCCGAGGGGGTGGTGGAGGCAGATTCAATCATGGCCTTCAAAAGGGAACTGGATAAGGACTCGAAAGGAAAAAATTTGCAGGGCTACGGGGAAAGGACAGGGGAGTGGGACTAGCTGGATTGTTCTTGCAGAGAGCCGGCACTAACTCGATGGGCCGAATGGCCTCCTTCCGTGCTGTAACCTTTCTATGACTCTATGAATCTAATAGTAGTTTTGGAGACGTGGATTCAACTCCAATTTGCAATTTGTTAGCAACACTATTGCCAATCAAAATGAAAAAATTGTTTTAAATCCAGTCCCAAACTTGTAACATCAGCCTATCAGAATTGATATATACTGATACATACGAACATACGAATTAAGAGCAGGAGTAGGCCATTTGGCCCCTCGAGCCTGCTCTGCCATTTGATAAGATCATGGCTGATCTGATTGTGACCTCAACCCTACTTTCCCGTCTACCTATTATAACCTTTGACTCCCTTGTTAATCAGGAATCTATCTAACTCAGCCTTAAAAATATTCAATGACCCTGCCTCCACCGCTCTCTGGGGAAGGGAGTTTCACAGACTCACGACCCTCTGAGAGAAAAAATTTCTCCTCATCTCCGTCTTAAATGGGAGACCCCTTATTTTTAAACTGTGGCCCCTAGTTCCAGTCTCTCCCACAAGGGGAAACATCTCTCAGCATCTACCCCTTCTAGTCCCCTCAGGATCTTATATGTTTCAATAAGATCACCTCTCGTTCTTCTAAACTCCAGTGTATACAGGCCCAACTTGTCCAACCTTTCCTCATAAGATAACCCCCTCACCCCAGGAATCAGTCGAGTGAACCTTCTCTGAACCGTCTCTAAAGTAATTAAGTCCTTTCTTAAATAAGGAGACCAAAACTGCACACAGTATTCTGGATGTGGTCTCACCAATACATTTTAATGACCTGGACTTGGGTATACAAGGACATAATTTCAAAGTTTGCAAATGACATGAAACTCGGAAATGTAGTAAACAATGTGGAGGATAGTAACAGACTTCAGGAGGACAGAGACAGACTGGTGAAATGGGCAGACACATGGCAGATGAAATTTAACGCAGAGAAGTGTGAAGTGATGCATTTTGGAAGGAAAAATGAGGAGAGGCAATATAAACTAAATGGTACAATTTTAAATGGAGTGCAGGAACAGAGTGACCTGGGGGTGGACGCACACAAAGCTTTGCAGGTAACAGGTCAAGTTGAGAAAGCTGTTAAAAAAACGCATACAGGATCCTGGGCTTTATTAATAGAGGCACAGAGTACAAGAGCAAGGAAGTTATACTAAACATGTATTAAACACTGGTTATTTCCCAGCTGCAGTATTGTATCCAATTCTGGGCACCACACTTTAGGAAGGATGCCAAGGCCTTGGAGAGGGTGCAGAGGAGATTTACTAGAATGGTACCATGGATGAAAGATTTCAGTTATGTGGAGAGACTGGAGAAGCTGAGGTTGTTCTCCTTAGAGCAGAGAAGGTTAAGAGGAGATTTGATGGAGGTGTTCAAAATAATAAAGGATTTTGATAAAGTTTTAATAAGGAGAAACTGTTTCCAGTGACAGAAGAGTCAGTTACCAGAGGACACAGATTTAAGGTAATTGGCAAAAGAACCAGAGGCGCCATGAAGAAAATGTTTTTTATGAATTCTGATCTGGAATTCACTGCCTGAAAGGGCGGTGGAAGCAGATTCAATAATAACTTTCAAAAGGGAATTGGATAAATACTTGAAAGGGAAAAATTTACAGGGCTATGGGGAAAGAGCAGGGGGAGTGGGACTAATTGGATAGCTCTTTCAAAGAGCCGGCAGAGGCACGATGGGCCGACTGGCCTCCTCCTGCGCTGTACCTAATATGATATGATACTATGATACCAGGAAATGCTATGTGCACTGGGCAGCCTACCAGCGAGCTTGTGCACAAAGACTGTGAGCATGGAGGAGTCCAGCTCCAATTCGTGTCAGATCAATGAACACGACAGTGGTGCCCAACATTGTGGAGCCTCTGCTGACAGCTCTGACAGCTTCCATCTCAACTAATGCTGGAAGCTCAGATGCTGCCATCTTGGCTCTGGGGCCCAAAGTTGACGGATCCTCCAAAGCGTCTCACCATTCCTGCATTCTGTACTCGCACAGAGCCCCGGCAGTGATGAGGCACAGTCCCAGGAGAGTGGCCTTGGTTCCATGGGAGAGGTACCCGCTGTCCTCTCTCAGGATGACAGCGTGCCTGATCCCTCACCACCCACTCCACCAGTACCCTTGTCACTGCCACACAGTCAGTCGGGCCAGACTGGCCCGGCCGAGATGGTGCAGTCTGTAGCCGGGCCCTCGAGGTCCAGAGCTGCTCGAGGTCTCCCACCACGGCTATTTGAAGTGTCCTGACTGGAAGCTCAGCATCCTCCAACTCCTCCACTGGGAAAAACACTTTGTAGGAACACCGGGATAAGTTAGTTCACGAGCACACAAGACAGGCACTGGGGGTTGCACAAGGGGAATTCTTAATTATTTATGTTAATTATTACATACTCTGACAATATTTGTTTGATGAATGTGTTTTTTGTTCTGGATTTGGTGTTAATATTTGTAGTGAAGTGAGGGCATGGCCCATAAGTCTGGACTGAAGGAGGTTAATGGGATGGTGGGAGATGGGATGGTGGTGATAAGGATTGGGGGACTGTTGGTGTATTGGGGCCGGGAGGGATGGTTTGGGTGAAGCATTCTTCGATGAGCTCTGGTAGCTCGGGGCTGTTCCTCCTTCTTCATCTCCTCCTGTTCCTGCTCCTGCTACACCTCTCATTGTCCGGGAGGTGGTAAAAGGACTGGTCCCTCATGATGGCAAAGTTGTGGAGCGTGCAACAGACGACCACAAATGTTGAAATACAGTCAGCAGTGTTCTGCAAAGCTTCTCCCGAACGGTCCAGGGGGTGGAAGTGTTGCTTGAGCACGCTGACTGTCCGCTCGATGATGTTTCTAGCGGTGGCGGCATGGCTCTTGTTGTAGGGCTGTTGTGCCTCCGTGCCCAGGTTCCTGACAGAGGTCATGAGCCATGTCCGGAGGGAACACCCCTCGTCACCCAGTCGCCAGCCTGTGACCTGATGGCCTGGTTGGAATAAGGTAGGACAGAGGACTGCAGCCAGGATGAAAGAGTCATGACTGCTGCCGGGATAGCGGGCACAGACCTGCATGAGGCGCTGCCTGTGGTCGCAAACCAGCAGGATGTTGAGGGAGTGGAATCCCTTACGATTGGTAAAGGTGCCAGGCTGGTGATGGGGAGCACATGTGGGGAGAATGTGTGTTCAGGCTGACGCCTCGTGCTCTCTCGTCCTGCTGCGCTCTGTCCACGGGGAACAAGATGTAGATGTTCCTCCTGGTGTAGAGAGCCTCAGTGACCTCCCTGATACAGTGGTGGACTGCGAACTGTGAGATGTCTCACTGATGTTAAAGGCCACGGTGACCCTGAGAGTGCTGTCCCTGCCCTGGTTTGAGGCTGGAGTTGTGACTGCAGTGGGTGAAGTAGCTCAGTGACAGCCTCCTTTTGTTTTTCCAGGTTTTCTGAGGCTCTTCTGCTGAATTTACAGCGGTCGAGCAGGAGAACTCCTGTGGACGTTCACTCTCGTAATGTATTATTCTACTGGTAAGGTGGAACTGTGCTCTTTTTACAGCCACAAAGTCTAATTATGAAACACAGCCTACGATTATTAAACTTTTAACTGTTGTTTGGTCAGAGAACTTTGCAAATTCTACTTGTCAGTTTTAGGTTCCAGCTCAGAGGCATAAAGCATTTTAAGATTGCCTTGTATCTGTAACAATTTGTAGTGTATGCCTGCACAGACATACCCATCCTTACTATATCACCAGTCAATTTCCTGTGGCACTGCTTATGGACAAGAAGATTATAGCCTGTAAAACACGATGGCCCTGAAGGTACGTGCATTATGTTCAGGTTATGAAGCATTATTTGAGTCTACGTGCATTTTGGGGTAAGACCACTGGGTTTCTGCCCTGTACAGGCTCCAATATCTGGAGCCATCCATGTGTGTGTGCAGTGATGCTGCTGGGAGCTTGTTATAACCAGCACTGGATTGACTCGTGCCCTCAGTACACCAAGGGTAATTAATAATGAGGTGTACTTGTTGCCAGTATCAACTAACATTGGCAGAAGTCCTTTGCTTTGGAGACTGCAGCTTTAAGAAACTTGAAGGAGTGAATGCTGGGGTTACAAAAGAGCTTTGCAGCGTTTGTTTTTTTAATTATCACCTGGATAGAGCTGACCTTGGGCAGAACTTTAAACTTCAGCGGGTGGTCTCGGATTGGCCGCCCGTTACACACCCCACCCGCTGATGTTCAAAATTCGGCCCCTTGTTTCTGATTCTCGTCACTCTGTGTCACCTCTGGTTCAAGTCCAGCTCCAGAGTCTTGAGCACATAATCTAGGCTGACACTCCAGTGCAGTACTGAGGCAGTGCTGCACTGTTGGAGGTGCAAAGTGATACATTTCGGTAGGAAGAACGAGGAGAGGCAATATAAACTAAAGGGCACAACTCTAAAAGGGGTACAGGAACAGAGAGATCTGGGGGTATATGCGTACAAATTGTTGAAGGTGGCAGGGCAGGTTGAGAAAGCGGTTAAAAAGGCATACGGGATCCTGGGGATTATAAATAGAGGCAGAGAGTACAAAAGTATGGAAGTCATGATGAACCTTTATAAAACACTGGTTTGGTCACAGCTGGAGTATTGTGTCCAGTTCTGGGCACCGCACTTTAAAAAGACATGAAGGCCATAGAGAGGGGCAGAAGAGATTTACTAGAATGATTCCAGGGATGAGGGACTTTAGTTACGTGGATAGATCTGGAGAAGCTGGGGTTGTTCTCCTTAGAACAGAGACGGTTGTGAGGAGATTTGATAGAGGTGTTCAAAATCATGAAGGGAGAACCTTCACCACACGGACTGCAGCGGTTCAAGAAGGCGGCTCACCACCACCTTCTCAAGGGCAATTAGGGATGGGCAATAAATGCTGGCCTTGCCAGCGACGTCCACATTCCATGAACGAATAAAAAAAAACATAGAGCTGGCGTGGACTCATTGGGCCGAATGGCCTCCTTCCGTGCTGTAACCTTTCTATGAGGTCTATCAAGTTGTGGGGGTTCCCAAAGTATACGGTGCAATACATGATACTCACATAGCATTGTGAGCACTTGCAGCAAGCCCTCTAAACTTTCTGAATAAAAAGGGCTTCCACTCCATGAATGTACAGATTGTAGGTGGCCAGATGTAAAGAATTCTGCATGTCAATGCTAGACGTGCTAGAAGCTGCCCTGGCATTTCTGTCCTCGGGAATTCTGCCCTCCCTAGCCGAGGTGGGACTCCTAAGTGGAGGGGATTGTCAGTTTGTAGAAGATTATCAAGAAATGGCGGTGGTATTTGCTTATTTGCTCTTTATTAAAGAGAAGGATTTCGGAGAGGTGGCGATTCCTGAAGTGGTTGAGAGAGAGATGAGCAATATTGTGATGGATAAAAAGAAAATTTTAGATAAATTAGTTAGGTTAAAGGAAGACAAAGCACCAGGGCCTGATGAGATACATCCTACGATCCTGAGGGAAATGAGGGAAGAAATTGCAAAGGCCCTAGAAATTATATTTCAGGGCTCTGTTGAGTGTGGATGTGTGCCAGAGGACTGGAGAGTTCCCAATATAGTACCCATTAAAAAAAGAGGCATCAACAGGCCATTTAGCTTGACATCTGTGGTTGAGAAAATGTCAGATTCTTTAAGATAAGTCTAGATAAAGAGAAAATAGAAGTAGATGTTGGCTATCCCTTGACCACCCAATCACATTTAAATGATTGCAGGGGCAGGGGCAATGAGGCTTGGGTAACTGGCTGATTTATGAAGAACAGAGTGACACCACTGAAAGATAGCAGCAATGGAAAGATCATTGGAGCCAATGAAGGAGGACTTTGCTTTAGCCACCTCACCTCCTTCTACTTCCAGCAGCATTATTGGCTCATTCTAAATTCACTAGCCAAAATTTGTTCTTCCACCTTCAAGGGGTTTGCACGGCCTGTAACTTTAGCCCCACTCTGCAACAATTTTCTTCCTCTGTGGAGCATAGTTGCTGCTGGGAGCTTGCCTACCTGCACCATTAACCCCGACCCTGGGGGAAATGGGCCAGGGACACGGGGAGATTCCTCTCCATCCCACCTCCGGTGCTGACACCGCCCTGGGGGAAATGGACCAGGGACACGGGGAGATTCCTCTCCATCCCACCTCCGGTGCTGACACCGCCCTGGGGGAAATGGGCCAGGGACACGGGGAGATTCCTCTCCATCCCACCTCCGGTGCTGACACCGCCCTGGGGGAAATGGGCTCGGGTCATGGGGAGATTCCTCTCCATCCCACCTCCGGTGCTGACACCACCCTGGGGGAAATGGGCTCGGGACACGGGGAGATTCCTCTCCATCCCACCTCCGGTGCTGACACCGCCCTGGGGGAAATGGGCCAGGGACACGGGGAGATTCCTCTCCATCCCACCTCCGGTGCTGACACCGCCCTGGGGGAAATGGACCAGGGGCACGGGGAGATTCCTCTCCATCCCACCTCCGGTGCTGACACCGCCCTGGGGGAAATGGGCTCGGGTCATGGGGAGATTCCTCTCCATCCCACCTCCGGTGCTGACACCGCCCTGGGGGAAATGGACCAGGGGCACGGGGAGATTCCTCTCCATCCCACCTCCGGTGCTGACACCGCCCTGGGGGAAATGGGCTCGGGTCATGGGGAGATTCCTCTCCATCCCACCTCCGGTGCTGACACCGCCCTGGGGGACAATCCAGCCCTTAGAGCACTGAGCAAATCAGTCAACAATGTACGAGACATTTTAGAGATTTTCTGCCTCAGCCTCTCAGCAATAGACCTTATTCGGAAAATTGTACATTTCACCCTGTCATTTTCTGTCCAATGGAAATGTGGAGGATTCCACAACCCGCATGTGTGCGTTCTGATGTGTGCCATCGAAAGTGTGCAATCAGCCTTGGAGTGAATGGCAGCTGCCAGGAGATTTGCAGTGTAGCCTCTCATGGAAGAGGCCATTCTGCCAGTCTTAGCGCCTTTCAGACAGTAGCTTGAAGCAGGCCCATAGATAGCGACCATGCTTAGAAAGTTTGCGAGTGGCCTGGATCCCAGGGGCCTCTCACAGATGCACAGGGCCCTGCCGTAGGGATTGCACTGAGAAGAAGCACCAGATTAGGTGTGTATGCCCAGTGCGCCCAAGGAGGGAACAGCACCCTGGTAACAGGCATTTGTCTCAGAGACACTTTGCATATCGTTTAATAAATGATGGCTGCACAGAATTTATTTACACTGAGTTTCATTTGTTAGGTTGAGATTACAAATTAAATACATTTAAAGTTTGAGAATAGGTTGAGATCATTCGCTTTACCAGATAAAACTGCGTGTGTACCAGCGCCAGCTATCCTGAGGGAGGCTTCGGAGGGAACCAGCTACTAGATGGTTCGATTAGTCTTTCTCCCCTATACCCCAGGTCAGGACCGCTACGGATGGGAAGATGTGATCTGACTGGCAGGTAAGTAGAGGGGCATGCTAACCTCAGGGTTTGTGATCTATTACTGGAAAGATGCCGGGAGGATTGGAAATGGCTAACAGCACTGTGCTTGCCCTGCAGTCGGACTGTAGGTCCTCCTGGAGCCTATCGCACAGCTCCATCACTGCCTCCCTGATGAATCAGAGCCTCCAAAAGTATTACTTCTCTTTGAACTCCAGATCATCTCTATCGGGGCTGATATGTTCAGCTGGCAGTGTAAAGGTGACCTCCTGCACTGATGCTCCCCTGACATCCAAATTCTCTTCCTCCTGCTTCTTCCTTCAGGTAGCATATATACAAAGGGATTCCAAATGGGACCCATACTATACTAAGGAGGATGGTGTGTGCACAAAACTCCCCATATCTGCTTGGGAGATCCTGCCCACAGTGCGACTATATTGCAAGAGCAACCTTTAAAAGTTTTCTCACCTCAATCGATTCCTCATTTTCTGTTGAAGTTGTTGCCTGCCTCTTTAAACTGCTGAGCATTTGAAACTCAGAGTTGCTAAGCAGAACCACCAGTTCCTATGGGTTGCCTGCACATGACCTGTGATCAGTGGAAATGGAGGAGGTCAATGTACAGGCTCTGACTTGCAGTCTGTTGGGCCCCGCTCAACCTGCGGCCAAAAGTGCACATGAAACTCAAATGGGATGGAGACCAGGCACATTGGGTCTCCATCCCTTTGTTATGCCCTGGAAATAGATGCACACAAGGCATAAAAGGACATCGAGCAAATACTGGAATCAGCTCACTCAGCACAAACTGGGAACTTCCTACTCTCTGCAGCTCAACTATTCATTGGTTAACTGGCTGAACTAACTGAGGTGTTCTGAGACGAGCTTGTGGTTGTAAACGATAACAGAATTCAAAAATGAGTCAGAAATTGTTAAAGTGCAATGTGTAAAAGGTTTACCAGAAAAACAACTTTGAAATGAAGCTAAAGATATAAAAATGCTGGAAGTGTCAATCTGATCGAGAGCGGTAATTGTTACATGTGTGCTGGTTTATACCCAACCACTTTAAGATCCCCCAGCTTTACTGACCAAGAGATTTACCACATGTGGACCAATTACTTGTGTTGTAGTCTGTACACTGATGCAGCTTTGGATGTGTTTGCATTGTTCCATCTTTGCGTCATTGATGGCTCCAGGTCTGTGCACATTTTCTACTTTACACTTAGGTTAAGAAGTGATTAAATAGCCCAAGAGACCGTCAGAGAAACACATGTTAAGGGAAGTCTATGACCTATAAAAGAAACTAGTGACCTTAAAAATCCGAAAGTTCATGCCTAATATTTTCTCGCTCTGTGTAGACGGAAAAGGTCACTTCCCTCGATGACATGGCTACAGTCCCACCTGCTGAGATCATTTGTTGATTGGAGCATCTCTCACAAAACGACACCTGTTACTAAAAGCCACTCCGACCTCGACCCAATTAATATTATCGACACATTCTGGCCACCCCTTGGAGAAAGGGTTTTACTGAGAATTGGATGGTGTTAACAACACTACACAATACAACCAAAGCTCTTGGGCTATCTTAATGCTCTTCTTTCTGGATGGCTCCCAAAAATGGCCATGGAGAGATTAACATTGTTTTTTATTGGATTACACATTGGGCTATTATTCTTTTAATTTAGTAATATTTACCTCCAAGCAAGGTTGGGAGGTGACAACAAGACTGGTAGGGAAACTTTTGGAATCTTTAATTAAAAATGAAATGACTAAATATTTAAATGGAGAAAAATAGAAGCAAGCCAACCTGGATCTCAGAAAGGAATGGTGTCAGTCCTGGCTCGGTGGGTCGCACTCTCACCTTTGAGTTAGAAGGGGATGTAGGTTAAAGTCCCACTCCAGGGACTTGAGCACAAAATCTAGGCTGACACTCCGAGTGCTGTACTATTAGAGGTGCCATCTTTCGGATGAGACATTAAACCGAGGATCTATCTAACCTCTCAGATGGATGTAAAATATCCCATAACACTATTCGAAGAAGAGCAGAGGAGTTTGCACTGGTGTCCTGGCCAATATTTATCCATCAATCAACATCACTAAAAAACAGATTATCTGGTCATTTATCTCATTGCTGTTATGTGCGATCTTGCAAATTGGCTGCCACGTTTCCTACATTACAGCAGTGACTACACTATAATAGTATTTTGTTGCCCGTAAAGCGCTTTGGGACATCTGGAGGTCATGAAAGGCACTATATAAATGCAAGTTCTATATAGAATCATAGAATGGTTACCGCACAAAAGGAGGCCATTCGGCCCATCGAGCCTGCTCCAGCTCCCAGGAAGAGCAATCCAGCTAGTCTCACTCCTCCGCTCTTTCCCCGTGGCCCTGCAAACATATCTATGTGCAAATATATCTAACATTGCACATAACAAACCTGATCGAGTTCTTTGAGGAGGTGACTCAGGTATGGTGGCTGGGGAAATGCAGTGGATATGGTGTACATGATCTTTCAGTAAGCCTTTGATAAGGTACCACACAGGAGACTATGGGAGAAGATTAAGGGATATGGAATTACAGGGAGGATAGCAAGTTGGATTAAAAACTGTGAAGAAGGGATTAAACAAAGAGTAGGAGTTAAGGGAAGTTTCTCAATGGTTGGAAGTGGTGTCCCACAGGGCTCTGTTCTGGGACCACTTCTGTTCACTGTGTACATCAGTGATTTGGATAAAGGGGTAGAGGTCGTGGTGTCCAAATTTGTAGATAATGTTAAAAAAAGGAGGCATAATAAATAATTCGGAAGACCAAAGGAAGCTGCATGGTGATATTGATGCTCACCACCACCTTCTCAAGGGCAATTAGGGATGGGCAATAAATGCTGGCCTCGCCAGCGACGCCCACATCCCATGAACGAATAAAAAAAAAGATGTGGAATGGGCAAAAAAGTGCCAGATGGAATTGTGTGACATTTTGGTAAAATAAGCAATAGTTATACTTTGAATGGGGGAAGGCTGGGTTGAGTGGAAGAGCAGAGAGACTTGGGGATTTAGGTTCACCACACATTAAAAGCAACATCTCAAGTGAATAAGGCCATAAAAATAGCAAATGGAATACTGGGCTTGATGGCAAAAAAATATCAAAGTCAAAATGGTGAACCTATATAAAGCCTGAATAAGACCACAGTTGGAGTACTGTGTGCAGTGTTGTACTCCACACTGTAGGAAGGATGTTGAGGCAACAAAGAGGGTAGAGCACAGATTCACTAGGATGCTGCCTGGTATGAGGAGATACAAATACAAAGACTTGAAAAATTGGGCTACTTTTGTTAGAACAGAGAACATTAAGGGGTGATTGGGTTAGAGGTGTTTAAAATTATGAAGGGATGGAACAGAGTGGATAGAAAGAGAACATTTCCACTGATTGAGGGTCCAGAACAAGGGGGAGATAGATATCAGATTAAGAGATTTTGGACAAAGAACAGAGAAACTTTTTTTTAACGCAGAGGGCTGTGAGGCCGTGGAATACACTCCCGGAGTTAGTGATTGAAGCAGAAACCATGTCAACATTTAAGAATAGATTAAATACATTGTTGAAGGAAAGGGGAAAAGAAGCATATGGAATCTGGTTGGTCACAGGGGATTTTTTTTTATTCGTTCATGGGATGTGGGCGTCGCTGGCGAGGCCGGCATTTATTGCCCATCCCTAATTGCCCTTGAGAAGGTGGTGGTGAGCCGCCTTCTTGAACCGCTGCAGTCCGTGTGGTGAAGGTTCTCCCACAGTGCTGTTAGGAAGGGAGTTCCAGGATTTTGACCCAGCGACGATGAAGGAACGGCGATATATTTCCAAGTCGGGATGGTGTGTGACTTGGAGGGGAACGTGCAGGTGGTGTTGTTCCCATGTGCCTGCTGCCCTTGTCCTTCTAGGTGGTAGAGGTCGCGGGTTTGGGAGGTGCTGTCGAAGATGCCTTGGCGAGTTGCTTCAGTGCATCCTGTGGATGATACACACTGCAGCCACAGTGTGCTGGTGGTGAAGGGAGTAAATGTTTAGGGTGGTGGATGGGGTGCCAATCAAGTGGGCTGCTTTGTCCTGGATGGTGTCGAGCTTCTTGAGTGTTGTTGGAGCTGCACTCATCCAGGCAAGTGGAGAGTATTCCATCACACTCCTGACTTGTGCCTTGTAGATGGTGGAAAGGCTTTGGGGAGTCAGGAGGTGTGTCACTCACCGCAGAATACCCAGCCTCTGACCTGCTCTTGTAGCCACAGTATTCATGTGGCTGGTCCTGTTACGTTTCTGGTCAGTGGTGACCCCAGGATGTTGATGGTGGGGGATTTGGCGATGGTAATGCCGTTGAATGTCAAGGGGAGGTGGTTAGACTCTCTCTTGTTGGAGATGGTCATTGCCTGGCACTTGTCTGGCACGAATGTTGCTTGCCACTTATGAGCCCAAGCCTGGATGTTGTCCAGCTCTTGCTGCATGCGGGCACGGACTGCTTCATTATCTGAGGGGTTGCGAATGGAACTGAACATTGTGCAATCATCAGCGAACATCCCCATTTCTGACTTTATGATGGAGGGAGGCCATTGATGAAGCAGCTGAAGATGGTTGGGCCTGGGACACTGCCGAGGAACTCCTGCAGCAATGTCCTGGGGCTGAGATGATCTGCCTCCAACAACCACTACCATCTTCCTTTGTGATGTGGAGATGCCGGTGATGGACTGGGGTTGACAATTGTAAACAATTTTACAACACCAAGTTATAGTCCAGCAATTTTATTTTAAATTCACAAGCTTTCGGAGACTTCCTCCTTCCTCAGGTAAATGTTCAGGAGCTCCTTGAAGCCTACGCATTTATACATATAGAACAATACATGGTGTTTACAGACTGCCCCTGCAACTGCCTGTTGCCAAGGCAATCACCGTGTTCAGACAGAGAGGTGTCACCTGCAGAACCCCCGAATACACATTCAACAAAAAAACAAACAGGGAAAAAAAACAGAGAAAAAAAACAGAGAGAGGCAGAAACATCCGGAAGGCAGAGAGAGCCAGCAAATGACCCATTATATTAAAAACAGATAACATTTGTTCGCTGGTGGGGTAACGTGTAGCGTGACATGAACCCAAGATCCCGGTTGAGGCCGTCCTCATGGGTGCGGAACTTGGCTATCAATTTCTGCTCGACGATTTTGCGTTGTCGTGTGTCTCGAAGGCCGCCTTGGAGTACGCTTACCCGAAGGTCGGTGGATGAATGTCCATGACTGCTGAAGTGTTCCCCGACTGGGAGGGAACCCTCCTGTTTGGCGATTGTTGCGCGGTGTCCGTTCATCCGTTGTCGCAGCGTCTGCATGGTCTCGCCAATGTACCATGCTCTGGGGCATCCTTTCCTGCAACGTATGAGGTTGGACAACGTTGGCCGAGTCACAGGAGTATGAACCATGCACCTGGTGGGTGGTGTCCTCTCGTGTGATGGTGGTATCTGTGTCGATGATCTGGCATGTCTTGCAGAGGTTACCGTGGCAGGGTTGTGTGGTGTCGTGGACGCTGTTCTCTTGAAAGCTGGGTAATTTGCTGCGAACGATGGTCTGTTTGAGGTTGGGTGGCTGTTTCAAGGCGAGTAGTGGAGGTGTGGGGATGGCCATAGCGAGGTGTTTGTCCTCATTGATGACATGTTGAAGGCTGCGGAGAACATGGCGTAGTTTCTCCGCTCCGGGGAAGTACTGGACGACAAAGGGTACTCTGTTGGTTGCGTCCCGTGTTAGTCTCCTGAGGAGGTCTATGCGATTTTTTGCTGTGGCCCGTCGGAACTGTCGATCGATGAGTCGAGCGTCATATCCCGTTCTTACTAGGGCGTCTTTCAGCGTCTGTAGGTGTCCATCGCGTTCCTCCTCGTCTGAGCAGACCCTGTGTATTCGCAGGGCCTGTCCATAGGGGATGGCCTCTTTGACGTGGTTAGGGTGGAAGCTGGAAAAGTGGAGCATCGTGAGGTTGTCCGTGGGCTTGCGGTAGAGTGAGGTGCTGAGGTGCCCGTCTTTGATGGAGATTCGTGTGTCCAAGAAAGAAACTGATTCTGAGGAGTAGTCCATGGTGAGTTTGATGGTGGGATGGAACTTGTTGATGTTATCGTGTAGTCTCTTTAGTGATTCCTTGCCGTGGGTCCATAGAAAGAAAATGTCGTCGATGTATCTGGTGTATAGCGTTGGTTGGAGGTCCTGTGCAGTGAAGAAGTCCTGCTCGAACTTGTGCATGAAAATGTTGGCGTATTGGGGTGCGAATTTGGTCCCCATGGCTGTTCCGTGTGTTTGGGTAAAGTTCCATCCCACCATCAAGCTCACCATGGACTACTCCTCAGAATCAGTTTCTTTCTTGGACACACGAATCTCCATCAAAGACGGGCACCTCAGCACCTCACTCTACCGCAAGCCCACGGACAACCTCACGATGCTCCACTTTTCCAGCTTCCACCCTAACCACGTCAAAGAGGCCATCCCCTATGGACAGGCCCTGCGAATACACAGGGTCTGCTCAGACGAGGAGGAACGCGATGGACACCTACAGACGCTGAAAGACGCCCTAGTAAGAACGGGATATGATGCTCGACTCATCGATCGACAGTTCCGACGGGCCACAGCAAAAAATCGCATAGACCTCCTCAGGAGACTAACACAGGACGCAACCAACAGAGTACCCTTTGTCGTCCAGTACTTCCCCGGAGCGGAGAAACTACGCCATGTTCTCCGCAGCCTTCAACATGTCATCAATGAGGACAAACACCTCGCTATGGCCATCCCCACACCTCCACTATTCGCCTTTAAACAGCCACCCAACCTCAAACAGACCATCGTTCGCAGCAAACTACCTAGCTTTCAAGAGAACAGCGTCCACGACACCACACAACCCTGCCACGGTAACCTCTGCAAGACATGCCAGATCATCGACACAGATACCACCATCACACGAGAGGACACCACCCACCAGGTACATGGTTCATACTCCTGTGACTCGACCAACGTTGTCTACCTCATACGTTGCAGGAAAGGATGCCCCAGAGCATGGTACATTGGCGAGACCATGCAGACGCTGCGACAACGGATGAACGGACACCGCGCAACAATCGCCAAACAGGAGGGTTCCCTCCCAGTCGGGGAACACTTCAGCAGTCAGGGACATTCATCCACCGACCTTCGGGTAAGCGTACTCCAAGGCGGCCTTCGAGACACACGACAACGCAAAATCGTCGAGCAGAAATTGATAGCCAAGTTCCGCACCCATGAGGACGGCCTCAACCGGGATCTTGGGTTCATGTCACGCTACACGTTACCCCACCAGCGAACAAATGTTATCTGTTTTTAATATAATGGGTCATTTGCTGGCTCTCTCTGCCTTCCGGATGTTTCTGCCTCTCTCTGTGTTTTTTTTTCTCTGTTTTTTTTCCCTGTTTGTTTTTTTGTTGAATGTGTATTCGGGGGTTCTGCAGGTGACACCTCTCTGTCTGAACACGGTGATTGCCTTGGCAACGGGCAGTTGCAGGGGCAGTCTGTAAACACCATGTATTGTTCTATATGTATAAATGCGTAGGCTTCAAGGAGCTCCTGAACATTTACCTGAGGAAGGAGGAAATCTCCGAAAGCTTGTGAATTTAAAATAAAATTGCTGGACTATAACTTGGTGTTGTAAAATTGTTTACAATCTTCCTTTGTGCTAGGTATGACTCCAGCCACTGGAGAGTTTTCCCCCTGATTCCCATTGACTTCAATTTTACTGGGGCTTTACAAACTGATGAGTTATGTTAAAACATTGAATAAAGGTTGCGCACTACTAAATCTCACATCCTTCAATCTACCAGACTTCACCAATCCGCCGACAAGGTCCCACACGGCAGACTGGTCAAAAAAGTAAAGGTCCATGGGATCCAAGGGAGAGTGGCAAATTGGATCCAAAATTGGCTCAGTGGCAGGAAGCAAAGGGTAATGGTCGACGGGTGTTTTTGCGACTGGAAGTCTGTTTCCAGTGGGGTTCCACAGGGCTCAGTACTAGGTCCCTTGCTTTTTGTGATATACATTAACGATTTGGATTTAAACATAGGGGGCATGATTAAGAAATTTGTGGATGACACAAAGATAGACCGTATGGTTGAGAGTGAGGAGGAAAGCTGTAGACTGCAGGAAGATATCGATGGGCAGAAAAGTGGCAAATGGAGTTCAATCCGGAGAAGAGTGAGGTCATGCATTTGGGAAGGGCAAACAAGGCAAGGGAATACACAATAAATGGGAGGATACTGAGAGGTGCAGAGAAAGTGAGGGACCTTGGAGTGCATGTCCACAGATCCCTGAAGGTAGCAGGACAGGTAGATAAGGTGGTTAGGAAGGCATATGGAATACTTTCCTTTATTAGCCGAGGCATAGAATATAAAAGCAGGGATGTTATGCTGGAACTGTATAAAACACTAGTTAGGCCACAGCTTGAGTACTGCGCACAGTTCTGGTCACCACATTACAGGAAGGATGTAATTGCACTGGAGAGGGTGCAGAGGAGATTAACAAGGATGTTGCCAGGATTGGAGAATTTTAGCTATGCTGACAGATTGGATAGGCTGGGGTTGTTTTCCTTGGAACAGAAGAGGCCGAGGGGTGATTCAATTGAGGTGTATAAAATTATGAGGGGCCTAGATAGAGTGGATAGGGAGGGCCTATTTCCCTTAGCAGAGGGGTCAATAACCAGGGGGCATAGATTTAAAGTGATTGGTAGAAGGATTAGAGCCAATAAGAGGAAAAATGTTTTCACCCAGAGGGAGGTGGGGTCTGGAACTCACTGTCTGAGAGGGTGGTAGAGGCAGAAACCCTCAACTCATTTAAAAAATACCTGGATGTGCACCTGAAGAGCAGTGACCTGCAGGGCTAGGGACCAAATGCGGGAAAGTAGGATTCGGCTGGATGGCTCGTTTCTCAGCCAGCGCAGACACAATGGGCCGAATGGCCTCCTTCTGTGCCATAAATTTTCTATGATTCTATGATTCTATCTGAGTTGGTACCAGGCCTGTGAGAGTGCATGCACCAAGGTTCTCTGCTGATGCACTAGAGACCTTGGTGCAAGAGGAGGACAGAAGGAGGGACATCCTATATCCGCGGTGGGGAGGGTGGGGTGTCAAGAGGCCCTCCAGACATAGATCCAAAAGGCAGTGGGAGGCAGCGGGGGACGAAGTCAATGCCAGGCCCACAGCATCATGAACATGGATGCAGTGCAGGAAGAAGTTCAATGCTTTGACATGAGTGGTCAAGGTGAGTGAGGTCAACTGTCAAGTGGAGTCTCCTCCAAACTGCACCACACACTACACCCCCATCACCCACATACCAACAAACTCTTTCCATCAGGACTCAACTCTTCCAATCAGATGATTCCTCTCACCCTTACACATTACCACTGTTTCAAGCTGCCCACCCACAACTCACAGGCCACACACACTGGCAGCTGTTCAACCATGACAGGCACATCACCCGGGCACACGTCCCACTTTCTTGCAGGAGAAGGTGGCGCATATCAAGAGGCAGCAAGTGGCAGTGCCATTTAGCCCCTCGAGCCTGTTCCGCCATTTTATTAGATCATGGTGGGCCTGTGACCTAACTCCATATACCCACCTTAGCCCCATATCCCTTAATACCCTTGGTTCACAGAAATCTATCAATCTCAGATTTAGAATTCACAATTGAGCTTCTGTCTGTAGAAGAGTGTTCCAAACGTCTCCCACCCTTTGCGTGTAGAAGCCTTTTCTAACTTCAGTCCTGAACGTCCCGGCTCTAAATGTTAGACAATGTCCCTGCGTATTAGTATTCAAGTGTAGGAGACCTCCAAAAACAGTTACAAATGTCGGCAGCCAGAAGCAATAATCCAGCCACTAACCTGTAAATCCTGCATGGTCCCTTTAAATAGCGCTGGTGGGGGGTCCTCCAGGCACTCTAAGACACGTTCAGATGGTCGGGGTTAAATTTACGTTGAGTTGAGCATTAGGTCCCAAAATGGTGTCTATCACTTTAAATCAGCTCTGCACACTGATTGAAGCCATTTACAAAGGGCAGGTCATGCCTGACAAGCCTGATTGAATTTTTTGAAGAGGTGACTAACGTAGTGGACAGGGGAATTGTCATTGGATGTTGTTTATAAGGACTTTCAGAAGGCATTCAACAAAGTCCCTCATAAGAGACTGTTAGCTAAAGTTGAAGCTCATGGAATTGAGAGCAAGTTATTGACCTGGTTAGGAAATTGGCTGAGCGGCAGGAGACAGAGAGTAGAGATAATGGGCAGGTACTCAAATTGGCAGGATGTGACTAGTGGTGTCCCACAGGGATCTGTGTTGGGCTTCAACTATTCACTGTATTTATTAACGACTTAGATGATGGGATAGAGAGCCACATATCTAAGTTTGCCGATGACACAGAGATAGACAGCATTGTAAGCAGTGTAGATGGAAGCATAAAATTACAGAGAGATATTAATAGATTAAGTGAATGGGCAAAACTGCGGCAAATGGATTTCACTGTAGGCAAGTATGAGGTCATCCACTTTGGATCTAAAAATGATAAATCAGAGTACTTTCTAAATGGTGAAAAGCTCGAAACAGTGGAGGTCGAAAGAGACTTAGTCCATGTACATCGATCATCAAAATGTCATGGACAGGTACAGAAAATAATCAGAAAGGCTAATGGAATGCTGGCCTTTATATCTAGAGGATTAGAATATAAGGGGGTAGAAGTTATGCGACAGCTATTCAAAGCCCTGGTTGCACCCACCTGGAGTACTGTGTTCAGTTCTGGGCTCCGCACCTTAGGCAGGATATATTGGCCTTGGAGGGAGTGCAGCGTAGATTTACGAGAATGATACCCGGACTCCAAGGGTTAAATTACAAGGAGAGGTTACACAAACTAGGATCGTATTCCCTGGAATTTAGAAGATTAAGGGGTGATTTGATCGAAGTTTTCAAAGTATTAAGGGGAACTGATAGGGTAGATAGGGAGAAACTATTTCCGCTGGTTGGGGAGTCCAGGACTAGGGGACATAGCCTAAAAATTAGGGCCAGGACTTTCAGGAGTGAAGTTAGGAAACACTTCTACACACAAAACACAAAAAGAAGTTTGGAACTCTCTACCGCAAACGGCAGTTGATGCTAGCTCAATTGTTAATTTTAAATCTGAGATTAGTAGATTTTTGTTAACCAAAGGTATTGAGGGATATGGGGCTATGGTGGGTATATTGTGCATGATTTTGACCCCAAGCAGGGAAGGGAGCGGTGGTGGGGGGGCCAAATCGTGGACAGGAAACCCGGAAATGTTTTTTTTTTGTTGGTTTGCCGTCCGACTGGCCGGCCTGATTGACAGGCTGGTCTCAGTCGGACAGAAGAGCAGCCAGGGAGAGGACATGAAAAGGTAAGTCTTCAAGTAAGTCTTTGATTGTATAGATGGGAGAGGGCATGGGGTGCATGGGAGGTGCACGGGGGCATGGGTGGGCATGGGTGGGCACAGGACACTTGTGGGCATGGGGGCATGGGACACTTGTGGGCATGGGACACTGGTGGGCATGGGACACTGGTGGGCATGAGGGGGCATAGGCCACTGATGGGCATGAGGGGGCATGGGACACTGGTGGGCATGTGGGGGCATGGGACACTGATGGGCATGAGGGGCATAGGCCACTGATGGGCATGAGGGGGCATGGAACACTGGTGGGCATGAGGGGGCATGGGACACTGATGGGCATGAGGGGGCATGGGACACTGATGGGCATGAGGGGGCATGGGTCACTGATGGGCATGAGGGGGCATGGGTCACTGATGGGCATGAGGGGGCATGGGTCACTGATGGGCATGAGGGGGCATGGGTCACTGATGGGCATGAGGGGGCATGGGTCACTGATGGGCATGAGGGGGCATGGGACACTGATGGGCATGAGAGGTCATAGGGGAGTTGGTAATGGGGGAGGGATTGCAGTCAGTCACGGGGGGGTGTTGATGGGATTGGGAGTCATCGCAGGGGTCCGTGATCATTAGGGGGTCGTGGGTCATCGTGGGGGACCGAGATCATTTAGGGGGTTCGAGGGTCATTGCGGGGGTGCGCAATCATTGGGAGGGGTCGGGGGTAATCACGGGGGTCCACGATTGTTGGGGGGTTTGCAGACCGGGGGGGGTGGTCCACGATCATTGTGGGGGGAGGGTCGCTGCAGGCAGGCTTGTTGAGCCTAGGGGTAGCACTCCTGCTCCTCCGGGCCCACAAGCTGTGCCAGAAAGAAACTTACCTGTAGTTTGGGGCCTTCTCACCTCCGTGAAGGAGAAGGCCCGGGAATCCCAGCCCCCAGGGGTTCAAATTGCAAAATCTGTAAAAATGGAGGCCCCCAGCCTCCTGGAAAGGTTTTAGTCACCAACCCGCCTCCTGGGAGCAGATTGGTTGCCCGCCCCTCGTCCTGCCCTGGTGAAAACCGGGAATGGGTGGATTGGAGGCAGGTCTAAAATGGTTGCGATTTTCAATGCCTCTTCGCCCCCAACCTACCTGTTTTTCACTGTTAAAATTCCGCCCATGGTGTTAGGTCACAGATCATTGAATGGCTCGAGGGGCTGAATGACCTCCTCCTGTTCCTATGTTCCGTCCCTTTGTATTCCAGCCCTCTCGAGATAAAGGCCAATATTCCATTAGCCTTTTTAATTATCTTTTGTACCTGTCCACTAGTTTTTAGTGATTTCTATACATGGACCCCAAATCTCTCTCTTCTTCCACAGTTCCTAATTTCTCACTATTTAGAAAATACTCTGATCTATCTTTCTTAGGTCCAAAGTTGATGACCTCACACTTTCCCCACCTTGAACTCCATCCGCCACAGTTTTGCCCACTCACTTTGTCAATGTCCCTTTGCAACTTTCTGCTCCCGTCTACACTGATTCCTGTGCCTCCTAACTTGGTGTCGTCAGCAAACTTGGATATACGGCTCTCTATTCCTTTATCTAAGTCATTTATAAATATAGTGAAAAGCTGAGGTCCCAGTACAGATCCCCGAGGGACACCACTAGTCACATCCTGCCAATTTGCGCACATACCGATTATCCCTACTCTCCGTCTCCTATCTCCTAACCAATTCGCTATCCAAGCCAATAGGTTGCCTCCAATTCCATGCGCTCTCATTTTTGTTAACAGTCTCCTATGTGGAACCTTGTCGAATGCCTTCTGGAAGTCCATATAAATAACATTCATAGACACTCCTTTATCTACCGTGTTAGTTACCTCAAAAACTTCAACTAGGTTCATTAGATATGACTTGCCCTTTACAAATGCTGGTTCTATCTAATCAGCTCATATTTGTCCAAGTGCTCAGTCACTCTGTCCCTAATAACAGATTCTAGTAAAATCCCTACAACAAACGTTAGATTAATAGGTCTATAATTTCCTAGTTCATCGCTCTTACCCTTAAATAATGGAATGACCTTGACTAGGTTTGAAAGTGTTGACCACCAAGTCCCAAAGGTTAGTGATGGGTTCACCAGTGGATGAGCTGAGGTCTTTTTTGCTCTGTAAGTCTGGTAACCCAATTGTGATCTCCATGTAGTTTGTATAAACAGTTCTAGCATTTTCTGTTTTTAATTTTAGATTTCCAGCATTTGCATTTTTTTTAGTAGAAGAAATTTGCTTCTGTTTTACTAGCTTCAGTCATCACAGGAAGCAGCCGAGCTTATTTGACTCATCCCAGTAACACCAATGAGCTGTTCACGTAAATCCTTTCATATTGTGACTTGAATCAAAAATAACATTTAAAGTTTCATTTTCTGATTTTTCCATCTACTGATACAATTCTGCATTTTGATTAATGCAATATATCTTTCATTGCCAGTGTTTAGCTGTGGCACTTTGCAGCATAAAGTACAACCCGCTTGATCTAAACTCCTGATATTCTTTTCTGGGCACTGCCCGGGACTTTCACCTCAGTGCCTGGACACTCTGAGACTTCATTACCAGATTGTCAGTGTGCTCCAGCCAATCTACTATTGGGGACATGGCCAGACAGAAGATGCTGTCTTCACATTAATTCAAAGGTTCTTCTGTCCCCTGTGAGTGAGTTAAGGCTGCTCTGTCACGGCTGGGATGGCAGCAGTACCCCAAGCAGCAGTCTGGTTTGTTCCTGCAGTATGCCTTGGAGGGAGCCAAGCAGTAGGTAGAGGACTAGGGATATCAAGTGCAGATATGAAGCATGATGTTGCGAATGGGTTAAATTGGTAGGTGGTATACTGTGAGGAGTACATGCACCGTGCTCATACTGGGCACATGATGGAAAAGCAGTGAATGGAGAATCTGGAACTATCTGGTGTCAGTAAGAACTGGAGCCTGACACAGCAGTTAGCAGTTTGGCACAAAACAGGTCACGTGACATGCTGCAAAACTGGACAGAACTGGTTTCAGTCAGGGTTAGACAAAGGGATAGCACATGGTGCTATGGTTAAGGGACAGAGTCATGCACTCTTTGCTACTCAAGACTAAGAACCATCTTGGATTGGAGCAGCTCTTAGTCTCCGATGGGTATCCTATGTGTGAGTATACAGCATAATGCTTGCTTGTAATAATCTCTTAATGTTCAATAAATCTCTAAAGTCAATCTATCTCTGGTATTTAGAACTATCTTAAAGTCCCAGCATGGGATAGGAGGAGGGAGCTGGATTGACAGTAAGACTTCTCTTTTTATTCCAGGTGGGAAGCAGCAGTTGTAAGGTTAGGAGGAAGGAGATTCCTACTATGTTGTAGGGAAGCAGTTGTTAGTAACTCAGGGGAGGGCCAAATTGGTGTCTTTAGCAGCTGTTAAAGGGGCTTGTTGTTGTTCCTGTTTGTCTGCCTCCTTCATTAAGTGTTAAAGCAGCAAATCCTTTTTTAATTAAAAAATAAAGACCTTTCTTGACAACATGAATCTGCCCCTTAAGATGGATAGTGCCTATACAGTAGCTCAGGAAGTAGCAGTGCTGGCTTTTGTTAGGGCAGTCAGCACCGACTCGGACATTCATTTGCATGTGGGTTATATTGCTGCATTCAAATCAGGTCATCAGGTGTAGACACCAGAAAAGCTATATAGAAAAGTTGGGTGCAGAACGAGGCAAATGATTAGCACCCATTTTCCTTCAACTTGCATCGATTTTTGAGGCATTATTTGGGAGCAGGCCAAAGGAAAATCTGCCTTAGATTTTTAACTCGTAGATGGGATGGTCGTCAAGATAGTAACTTCTTGAGGCTGTTCAAAAATGGCCACACAGCCAAGCTTCAGTTCAGGACTCAAGGTCCCAGTGAATGCACCAAGTGATGATTAGATGCATCAACTAAGAGTTTCATTCAGTGTTTCCAGGTGATGTGAGGATTGGTGAATGGTAACCCTGGGTAGACATTACCTCTCAATAAAGAGCAAACCGGCTGCTTCCATTAGCACCAACAAAGTGCAACCCAACACTCTAGCTGGTAATTAAAGTAACCAATTGGGAAATGGTGTATGAAAGGGCAGATGGTGTTTTGAGCCATAAGCAAAAATAGAATCATCAGGAGATGGAGGACAACAAGCTGCAGCAAAAAGGACATTCCTTTCCTTGAAGGACTTAAGAAATTTGAGTCCAAATTGTTGCTGTGGAATTTGCCAGCTCGTGCTTACAATATAGGCAATTCATACTTGAGATTTAATGGTTCAGAAAAAGTTGGTATGTCGGGAACATGTATTACTCAGTGAGGATGGTGCCCCACTATGATTTCTCTAAGTCCGCCTGTGTTCTCAGCAATCACTCGGATCAAAGGTGTGAGGTATCTGGCTGTATAAGGATGGGCTCACACAGGAGCAATCCCAATTAAGCAAAATAACACAGATGAAAACCCAAAGTAAAAACCCTAATATATGCGAACATTTAAGACAAAAAATGGCTAAAGCCACTGAGCCGAAAGTGTCAGAGAGACCGGAATTGAAAAGGTGACATTGAAAATAGCCAAAGTCACCAGCTCAGCCAGATTTAGTCCACCTGACATTTCCCTGATGAAGCTGAAGGTCAAGCAGGGAATAAAGAAATATCCCACTGGGAAGTCTCGCTCTTCGGTTGCAATGCAGGAAGTTGAAGATCGCGTTCAGGAATCGGCCCGAGAGCAGCTGCCAACGACTGGATGCCTGAGCAGGGGAGGGAGGTGTTGCCAACCTAAACTACTCGCTTTAAGGCACAAACTGGAACTGGCAGCACTAAGTAGTAGCGCCCATTGAAATTGTGTGGGACCCTGAAATTTACCCGTTCTGTTGCACCCCTGATTGACACCCTGGCCGGTTTTGGAGATCTCCCCCACCACCTCTAGCCCATCTCACATGCTCAGCTGTCCCTGTCAGTGGAGTTCAATTTGTCTATTCCAACATCGTGGTATGACCGAGCTCTCAGCTGAGACCGTTGTTGGGCTCCCCATTGTGGCTGAGAATTTAAACTAACCCAGCTCCACTGGCAGCCTTTGGGCATTCTGCCATCATTTTCCTGCAGCATTTCCTGCCAAATTTTCACTTGCCATTTTATGTCTCAGTAACTAAAATTTCTAAAGTCCAAAATAAGAGTCCAAACAAAATAAAAATCAAAAATTATAAACTTTCCAACATAATTAAATTTGCTCACTCAATTGTTGCTCTATCTTTATTTTTTTATTATTCATTCATGGGATGTGGGCATCGCTGGCGAGGCCGGCATTTATTGCCCATCCCTAATTGCCCTCGAGAAGGTGGTGGTGAGCCGCCTTCTTGAACCGCTGCAGTCCGTGTGGTGAAGGTTCTCCCACAGTGCTGTTAGGAAGGGAGTTCCAGGATTTTGACCCAGTGACGATGAAGGAACGGCGATATATTTCCAAGTCGGGATGATGTGTGACTTGGAGGGGAGCGTGCAGGTGGTGTTGTTCCCATGTGCCTGCTGCTCTTGTCCTGTTAAGTGGTAGAGGTCGCGGGTTTGGGAGGTGTGTCAGCCATGGCTCAGTCGGTAGTATCTCACCCCTGAGACAGAAGGTCTCAGAAATTTGAGCATAAAATCTAGGCTGACACTTCAGTGCAGTATTGAGGGAGTGGTGCACTGTTGGAGGTGCTGTCTTTAAAATGAGATGTAAAAGATCCCATGGCACTATTTGAAGAGCAGCGAGTTGTCCTGTTGCCCTCAACTAAGGTCACCAAATCAGATTATCTGGTCATTATCTCATTGCTGTTTGTGGGATCTTGCTGTGTGCAAATTGACTGCCAGATTCCTACATTACAACAGTCACTCCACTTCAAAAAGTAGTAAATGGGCTGTGAAACACTGTGGGATGTCCTGAGGTCATGCAAGGTGCTGTGTAAATGCAAGTTATTTCTTTAATGTTTTCAATAAAGTTTTCTATCAAGGCCTCACCCTGTCTCAAAAATGCATGGCGTTGACTGGTTAATTCCACCTCCCAATGCTCAGACACAGCTTTCAAACACATTGGTTATTTTGAGCATGTGCAGTTTGCAGAATTTCCCAGAATGGAATCTGTGCATCAACACAAGCTGATATCCTCTCTTCCTGTCACAATTTCATTGAATTCTAAAAGATTTATTTCATGGTAAGTGATGACATTCATTTAAATTTATAAAAAATTGTGCTTTCCTGTCATGAACTGCTTACAGAATCATAGAATGGTTACAGCACAGAAGGAGGCCATTCAGCCTGTCGAGTCCGAGCCGGCTCTCTGCAAGAGCAACCCAGCTAGTCCCACTCCCCTACCCTATCCCCGTAGCGCTGCAAATTTTTTTCCTTCAAATACTTATCCGGTTCCCTTTTGAAGGCCATGATTGAATCTGCCTCCACCACCCCCTCGGGCAGTGCATTCCAGATCATAACCACTCGCTGCGTAAAACAGATAACAGCACCTGTGATTGTGGTTTCTTCGTTGACTAGAATATTTTGTTTATCAAGAATCGATATTTTTTTAGTCGCTTGCCTGTATTTCTGTAGAAATTTGTTAAAAATATCTCTCTTCTGAACCATTTTTGAAACTGTATAAACAATGAACTTTTGAGCATTTAAAGCTTTTCTTTGTATTTATGGAAGAATGTGTGCCAGCAAACTCACTAAACCTGCATTAAAGGGGCAACTTTGCACTTCTTTGCACCTGGCACACACTAGGAGCTGTGGACCCCAGCCAGCCTGTGGTAGAAAAGATAGGAAAAATGGAAAAGGAGGGGGGGAGCCCTGATAATAAGGGAAGAGATAGAGACAGTAGAGAGAATGGAGCTTAGCTCAGAAAATCAGGAGGTAGAATCAGTATGGGTGGAGCTAAGAAATAACAAGGGGCAGAAAACACTGGTGGGAGTAGTTTACAGCATCCCTATCAGTAGTTATAGTGTTGGACAGGGTATAAATCAGGAAATTAGAGGAGCATTTAACAAGGGTAATGAAATAATCGTGGGGGACTTTAATCTTCTTATAGACTGGGCAAATTAAATTGGCAAGAGTAGTCTGGAGGATGTTCATGGAATGCGTTCGAGACAGTTTTCTAGAACAATATGTCGAGGAAACAACTGTGGAACAGGCTATTTTAGATCTAGTATTGTGTAATGATAGGAACATAGGAACAGGAGTAGGCCATTCAGCCCCTCGTGCCTGCTCCGCCATTTGATAAGATCATGGCTGATCTGTGATCTAACTCCATATACCTGCCTTTGGCCCATATCCCTTAATACCTTTGGTTGCCAAAAAGCTACCGGTCTCAGATTTAAATTTAGCAATTGAGCTAGTATCAATTGCCATTTGCGGAAGAGAGTTCCAAACTTCTACAACCCTTTGTGTGTAGAAATGTTTTCTAATCTCGCTCCTGAAAGGTCTGGCTCTAATTTTTAGACTGTGTCCCCTACTCCTAAAATCCCCAACCAGCGGAAATAGTTTCTCTCTATTCACCCTATCCGTTCCCCTTAATATCTTATAAACTTCGATCAGATCACCCCTTAACCTTCTAAACTCTAGAGAATACAACCCCAATTTGTGTAATCTCTCCTCATAACTTAACCCTTGAAGTCCGGGTATCATTCTAGTAAACCTACGCTGCACTCCCTCCAAGGCCAATATGTCCTTCCAAAGGTGCGGTGCCCAGAACTGCTCACAGTACTCCAGGTGCGGTCTAACCAGGGTTTTGTATAGCTGCAGCATAACTTCTGCCCCCTTGTACTCTAGATGTGGAGATGCCGGTGATGGACTGGGGTGGACAAAGGTAAGGAATCTTACAACACCAGGTTATAGTCCAACAATTTTATTTTAAAATCACAAGCTTTCGGAGATTATCTCCTTCGTCAGGTGAGTAGTACTCTCTCTTGTTGGCGATGGTCATTGCCTGGCACTTGTCTGGCGCGAATGTTACTTGCCACTTATGAGCCCAAGCCTGGATGTTGTCCAGGTCTTGCTGCATGCTGGCACGGACTGCTTCATTATCTGAGGGGTTGCGAATAGAACTGAACACTGTGCAATCATCAGCGAGCATCCCCATTTCTGACCTTATGATGGAGGGACGGTCATCGATGAAGCAGCTGAAAATGGTTGGGCCTAGGACACTGCCCTGAGGAACTGCTGCAGCAATGTCCTGGGGCTGAGATGATTGGCCTCCAACAACCACTACCATCTTCCTTTGTGCTAGGTATGACTCCAGCCACTGGAGAGTTTTCCCCCTGATTCCCATTGACTTCAATTTTACTAGGGCTCCTTGGTGCCACACTCGGTCAAATGCTGCCTTGATGTCAAGGGCAGTCACTCTCACCTCACCTCTGGAATTCAGCTCTTTTGTACATGTTTGGACCAAGGCTGTAATGAGATCTGGAGCCAAGTGGTCCTGGCAGAACACAAACTGAGCATCGGTGAGCAGGTTATTGGTGAGTAAGTGCTGCTTGATAGCACTGTCGACGACCCAATGTCCCCCTCTTCACCTCCCCGATCTTCCCCTGATGTCCTCTCGATCTTCCCCTCTCTCCCCAATCTTCCCCTAATCTCCTCCGATGTCCCGCTCTTCACCCCCGATCATCCCCACACCCCCGATCTTCCGCTCTCCCCCTCTTACCCCCCCCGATCTTCCCCTGTCCCCCCTTGATCTTCCCCTACCCTCCTCAGTCTTCCAGTCCAGCCCTGGATCTCCCCCTCTTCCCCCCCCACCCCGATCTTCCCCTCTCTCCACCAATCTTCCCCTCTCTCCCCCAATCTTCTCCTCTCACCCCGATCTTCCCCTCTCCCCCAGTCTCCCCCTCTCACCCCGATCTTCCTCTCTCCCCCTGATCTTCCCCTCTCCTCTCCGATCTTCACCTCTCCCCCGATCTTCCCCTCTCCCCCCGATCTTCCCTTCTCCCCCCCGATCTTTCCCTCTCCCCCGGTCACCCCCTCTCACCCCGATCTTCCTCTCTCTCCCCGATCTTCCCCTCTCCCCCCCGATCTTCACCTCTCCCCCGATCTTCCCCTCTCTTCCCCCGATCTTCCCCTCTCCCCCGATCTTCCCCTCTACCCCCCCGATCTTCACCTCTGCCCCCGATCTTCACCTCTCCCCCGATCTTCCCCTCTCTCCCTCCGATCTTCCCCTCTCCCCCGATCTTCCCCTCTCCCCCGATCTTCCCCTCTACCCCCCCGATCTTCACCTCTCCCCCGATCTTCACCTCTCCCCCGATCTTCACCTCTGCCCCCGATCTTCACCTCTCCCCCAATCTTCCCCTCTCTCCCTCCGATCTTCACCTCTCCTTCGATCTTCCCCTCTCCCTCTGATCTTCCCCCGATCTCCCTCTCCGCCCCCCCCCCAATCTTCCCCTCTCCCCCCGATCTTCCCCTCTCCCCCCACCCCGGTCCTCCAGTCCAGCGCCCGATCTTCCCCTCTCCCCCCGATCTTCCCCTCTCCCCCCAATCTTCCCCTCTCCCCCCACCCCTGGTCTTCCAGTCCAGCACTGGATGACGTCGTGCTCTCTCTCACCCCCCCCCCCCCACCCCCCACACCTCGCATTGCAGCTCTTGACGGGCAGCCAGCCTGTCAATCACGAAACCCGGATGGGACGTTAATCATCAGCAATCAAAGTGAGATCGTGTCGTAAACAGTAAGTTTTGTCCATGCGGGTTTGCCACGCGCACCTCCACCACCCCTCCCCCACCCTCACCCCCCACAGCCAACCCACCACCATTGCAAAATCGTTAAGTATTCTTACTGCAGTTGTACAGGGCCTTGGTGAGACCACACCTGGAGTATTGTGTGCAGTTTTGGTCTCCTTATCTGAGGAAGGATGTCCTTGCCATGGAGGGAGTGCAATGAAGGGTTACCAGACTGAATCCTGGGATGGCAGGACTGACGTATGAGGAGAGATTGGGTCGACTAGGCCTATATTCACTAGAGTTTAGAAGAATGAGAGGTGATCTCATCGAAACATATAAAATTCCAACAGGACTAGACAGACTAGATGCAGGGAGGAAGTTCCCGATGGCTGGGGAGTCCAGAACCAGGGGTCACAGTCCCAGGATACGGGGTATGCCATTTAGAACCGAGATGAGGAGAAATTTCTTCACTCAGAGGGTGGTGAACCTGTGGAATTCTCTACCATAGAAGGCAGTGGAGGCCAAGTCATTAGATGTATTCAAAAAGGAGATAGATAATGCTAAAGGGATCAAGGGATATGGGGAAAAAGCGGGAACAGGGTACTGAGTTAGACGATCAGCCATGATCATTTTGAATGGTGGAGCAGGCCCGAAGGGCCGAATGGCCTACTCTTGCTCCTATTTTCTATGTTTCTATTTGTTTAATTTCTCTGCCATTTCCTTATTCCCCATTATAAATTCTCCCATCTCTGTCTGGAAGGGACCCACATTTGCCTTCACCAGTCTTTTCCTTTTTACAAACCTATAGAAGCTTTTACAGTTCTTTTTACAATGTTTCTCGCTAGTTAGTCTCATATTCTATTTTCCCTTTCTTTATCAATGTCCTGGTCCTCCTTTGCTGAATTCTAAAATGCTCCCAACCCTCAGGCTTACTGCTTTTTCTGGCAACTTTATATGCCTCTTTCTTTGATTTAACACTATCTTTAATTTCTCTTGTTAGCCACGGTTGGACCACTTTTCCTGTTGGACCACTTTTCCTGTTGGGTTTTTGTGCCTTAAAGGAATATATATTATACAGGATTATATATTATCCAGTTACACAGGACTGACTCACTTTCAATTTACCATCACCGGGCCTTTAGAGTTTCCGCAGCTAATTCGGCCCCAAAGAAATCCTGTTTATCACCCCTGCCCTGCTCCTAAGAGAAGTCTTGCTTAAATGGAACACTGGTACATCCTGCTGAACAGACGGGATCCAGAGGTTACAGTCAACAAATCTATGAAACTGCCAGCATGACGTTTAGCTGGAGAAAAATGCAAAGGCAGATAAGGTACTGAATTGCACCAACAAACCACTGGAAAGGTAACAGAGGGGAGCAACAATGATGGTTCTGAGTACCAAGAATTTAATTGATGAGTTGAAGATGGAAAGGACTTTACAAAATTCAACCTTCACCCTGTTGAACAATTTACTCAGATCAGTTTTGTCAATCGCGGCAAACACAAGTTAAAACTGAGGAAATCGAAAGCAAGAGGGAAAGTCAGGAGACTAGTGTGGAATAAGTTAACTCAGAAGACCGTGGCTTCAAGACACAACTGGATTCATTTCAGTTGGGAGAATGGATCATAGAATCTTAGAATCATAGAAATTTACGGCACAGAAGGAGGCCATTCGGCCCATCGTGTCTGTGCCGGTCGATCGTGTCGATCCCACAGGATCGAGGGATGTGGTGAGAAGACAGGCAAGTTGCAGGTTATCTCTGAAATAGGAAGGGCCTAAAGACCTTTACCTACTCCTGAAAATTCTTCTGTTCTGATGGGGCAGAACTTGAAATGCAGAAGTAGGTTCATTCTGATGCCACATGTGGTATTACCAGATTGAACTTTGCATAGGAAATGTAGCACCATGAAGACATCAACCTGTTCTTGATTACAGGAAGGGTGAGACACAATATTACCTAGTGTTGATACAATAATAAAGCAGATTGGGAAATTCTTAACTTTTTAATATATTTTAAGCTTCATGGATAGAATAAGGTACAAATACAAAGGCTGCCATAAATACTATTTAAAGTCCAACTTTCAAACCAAAAATGTATTCATCAGTTAGAGGCGTCATCAATAGTTTCTTCATAGTAAAATGCTTTAATTTTCCAAAAAATAAACTAAATATATCTGGTCGCTAAACTAAGGCTCGCATAACCAAAGTAAAAAGACCCAATAAAATCTCTCCGGCACCTCTGGCTGTATCCTTACTGGAATCATTCAACAGAGGGCAAATTAATGTAATGGCAAAACAGTTGCTGTACATTTTCACACTATAAGTAGATATTTCAAGCAACTTTTCTTTTTGTGATACCACTTCTGCAAAGCAAAGGTAAGTGCAAAGGAGTTTGGACATTCCAATCAAAATGTAAATGGACCGAACTTAAAAACTGTGTAAAACCAGATTATGTCCCCTATATTTCATTTATGTCAAACTATGGTATACAGATTAAGTACATTGGCAATGTTACATTTAGTCGCTATGTTGTGATTTATAACCAAGACAAAGATTTTCAAATAAATGACTACCATGAAAATTGGCTGTTGTGTTTGCCTATATGAGAACAGTAACTGCACCTCAAAAACATTCATTGGATGTGGTGTGTTGGGATGCCCTGACGACATGATTAGGCACGATATAAATGCAAATTCTTTCTTTCTTACAAACATATAATATGTACTGTGAGTTTAAATTTGCTTGGATAATTTATTCTGTTTTGTTTAATTTTTGTGCTGGCAATGACTGCCCATGTGATCCATGTCAATACATTGAGGTGACTGCAGTGATTAATGATTATTGGCTGTGATATCATACTGTCAATTTATCAAGAAATAAAGTTGACTACAAGGGAATGATATGAACAGAACACATTTAAAAGGTATGCAAAACTGTTTTAATTTAAATCAAAAAGTTAAAAGAATTCTAAATAAGATAACATATCTCTCAAACATGGAGATAACAAAGAATGTAATGAGTCCGTCGCTGAAATCTCCTTTCTGAAGCAGCTTGACCATAGTCACACAATGTCCTTAGTCTTCTGCTTCATACCTAAAAGTATTAAACACAGTCAGTCTTCCGCCTCAGGGTGAAGGAACACTATGATATTTAATTTCAAACAATTACTCTTTAAGTGTTCTAGGAGATTATTTTAAAATGATCTTTACAAATTTACGGAAATATTTGAAGACCTTCTGCATAGAACCTAGACAGTATCCAATTTGAAGAAGTGAACTTCCTATGTACAGTACTTTACACTTAAAATGTAGAAACATACATATTAAAATGTCAGACAGAGAAAGACCAGCTGGTCCATCAAGTCTGACCTATTCAGCCATGTTGCAACTAGGCAACATGACCCTCAGTGCACCCACCCACCAGCAGCCATGCAATCTCCTGGGAGAGACAAAATAAACAAGATTAAAAAAAACCCGAGGGAAAAAAAAGGTTCTGGGAAATTACTTGATGACCCCCCCCCCTCCTCCCCCGCCAAAAGGCAATCAAAAATGAGTTCCAAGAGATAACAGTGAACACGAGGTACATCATCCAACATCCCAACTACCTCTCGTATGCAGCAATATCAGTGTTCTCCAGCTCCCCCTTGAATGTTGGCAGAAAATCTGCACCCACTGCACGAGCCAGAAACCTAAGCCACAGGTCAACGACCCTCTGTGAAAATAACCTCCTGACATCGAACCTAGTTCCATGTTCACCTAACTTATACACGTCCCTTTGTTCTCCTTAACTTAGCGAATTCAAAATAATCTGTCCACGTGTACAGAGTCTAGTCCCATCTTCATTATAAATACTTAAATAAAGTCTTCCTGAAGGAGACACTTTTCTAGAGTAAAAAGATCCATCTCCCTGAGCCCACCATGATAACTAAAGGTTTTTAAACTAGGTATTAATCTAGTGACCCTCCTCTGAACCTTTTCCAGGACCTCTATATCTTCCACCATGTGATGGGATTAGAAATGGACACAGTATTCTAGATGGAGCCTAATCAAGGTCATGTACAAGGACACAAAATTGGCTAAGGGACAGAAAACAGAGAGTAGTGGTGAACGGTTGTTTTTCAGATTGGAGGAAAGTATACAGTGGTGTCCCCCAAGGGTCGGTATTAGGACCGCTACTCTTTTTGATATATATTAATGACCTGGACTTGGGTAAACAGGGCATAATTTCAAAGTTTGCAGATGACACACAACTCTGAAATGTACTAAACAATGTGGAGGATAGTAACAGCCTTCAGAAAGACGAATACAGACTGGTGAAATAGGTAGACACAAGGCAGATGAAATTTAACGCAGAGAAGTGTGAAGTGATAAATTTTGGTAGGAAGAATGAGGAGAGGCAATATAAACTAAATGGTACAATTTTAAAGGGGGTGCAGGAACAGAGAGACTTGGATAGCTCTTTCAAAGAGCCGGCACAGGTACAATGGGCCGAATGGTCTTCTGTGCTGTACCTACTGTGATACCATGACACTATGGTGCTCTTTGTTTTATACTGAATCATCCTAGCTGTACACACTTTCGCTATACCTTTGGGCACTGGCTGTGGACCTTTACAGATAACACTTATAAACAATTTTACAACACCAAGTTATAGTCCAACGATTTTTATTTGAAATCTACAAGCTTTCGGAGGCTTCCTCCTTCCTCAGGACATTTACCTGACGAAGGAGGAAGCCTCCGAAAGCTTGTAGATTTCAAATAAAAATCGCTGGACTATAACTTGGTGTTGTAAAATTGTTTACAATTGTCAACCCCAGTCCATCACCGGCATCTCCACATCATAGATAACACTTAGGTCTCTTTCCCTCTCGACAGACTTTAATTCAGAAGCCACTGTCCCATCTAGTTTAATATCATCCGCTAATGTTCTGTCCAATTACAAACCTTATCCAACACGTTTTGTATCCCCTCAGGTCACATTTGCAGATGATGCCAAACAAAGAAGTTGAGTCAATTTGCATTTCCTTTGAAACAGTGGGCTATTGTAAATAGGTTTGAAACACCTTAAAAAGTTTCCAACAGACTTTGCCTGTTCATCATTTAAACAATCAGCGAACTGGATTCATCCACCCACAACCAGTCAACATTCCAGCTAGCTCAGTGTTAAAAAGAAAATGCCTCTGTATCATCGGATCATTAATTATAATAAATGTGATGGGCCGTGCGGATGCAGAGATTGATTGTGGGGCAGTACCAGAGCATAGAGCTCGTATAATGCCCTTGGCAGAGCTGAAAGTCAACATCATAGTGAACTGTGGTGTGAGGTTGTGGCTACAGAAATTTGTGTTGACACTAATAGCTATGTGAAAAAGATGCATGGGCATTGACTGGAGCATTAGTGAACTTCACACAAATCTAAAAACAATACCATAAAGACCAGGAACTAGTAATAATCATTCTAACATACAATTTCTATAGGAAGATGGAACAATGCCATGATAGCTCCCATGAAGGCAATGCTAGTACTCAGTGTTGGGATCCATAATGTTGTTTTTAATTCATATCAATGACTTGGATTCAGAAACTCAGTGCAAATTAGTCTGCAGATGATACTAAACTAGAAGGGACAGTGGAGTCAAAGGAGGCAGCTCGGAAATTGCATATCGGAAGGAAAAGTCCATGAATAATGTGGAAATAGCAGAGGAAGAAGTTGAAAGAGTCTTAAAACTCTTAGTAAACTCAGTACTCAGCATGCATAATCAATGCAGAGCAGCAATCAAAGCCAACGGAATGACAAACTACATTGCCAAAACAGTAGAGTATAAGTCAGAGGAAGTCATGATCAAACTATACTGCACTGGTCAGATCATATCTTGAGTACTGCGTTCAGTTCTGGCCACCAAGGGACAAAAAGGAGACATTGAAGCTTTGGAGGCAGAGTCATGAGGCTGATTCCCAGTGTCAAAGAAGTGACTTCTGAGGAGAGACTGGAGAAACATGGACCTAGAAATTGGGCCACATAAACGTGCTACTTTATTCGAACCAGACTCCAAATTACAGGCTGGAAGTGCACTACCCGCCATTTTGGAACAGGAGGTAGCGCTCGCATTACGATCTCATGCATGCAGCATTTAAAGTCAAAAATAATTTATTCAGATAGAATTACAAAGAACGTACAGCACAGAAACAGGCCATTCAGCCCAACTAATCTATGCCGGTGTTTATACTCCACACTAGCCTCCTCCACCCTACTTCATCTCACCCGAACAGCGTTTCCTTCCATTCCTTTCTCCCTCATGTGTTTATTTAGAATCACAGAAAATTTACGGCACAGGAGGAGGCCATTCAGCCCACTGTGTCTGTGCAAGCCGAAAATGAGCCACCCAGCCTAATCCCACTTTCCAGCACTTGGTCCGCAGCCCTGTAGATCACGGCACCTCAGGTACACATCCAGGTACTTTTTAAATGAGTTTAGGGTTTCTGCCTCTACCACCCTTTCAGGCAGTGAGTTCCAGACCCCCACCACCCTCTGGATGAAAAAACTTTCCTCAGCTCCCCTCTAATCCTTCTACCAATTACTTTAAATCTATGCCCCCTGGTTATTCACCTCTCTGCTAAGAGAAATAGGTCCTTCCTATCCACTCTATCTGGGCCCCTCATAATTTTGTACACATCAATTAAATCACCCCTCAGCCTCCTCTGTTCCAAAGAGAACAACCCCAGCCTATCCAATCTTTCCTCATAGCTAAAATTCTCCAGTCCTGGCAACATCCTTGTAAATCTCCTCTGTACCCTCTCTAGTGCAATCACATCTTTCCTGTAATGTGGTGACCAGAACTGTACGCAGTACTCAAGCTGTGGCCTAACCAGTGTTTTATACAGTTCCAGCATAATATCCCTGCTTTTATATTCTATGCCTTGGCAAATAAAGGAAAGCATTCCATATGCCATCTTAACCACCTTATCTACCTGTCCTGCTACCTTCAGGGATCTGTGGACATGCACTCCAAGGTCCCTCACTTCCTCTACACCTCTCAGTATCCTCCCATTTATTGTGTACTCCCTTGCCTTGTTTGCCCTTCCCAAATGCATTACCTCACACTTCTCCGGATTGAATTCCATTTGCCACTTTTCTGCCCACCTGACCAGTACATTGATATCTTCCTACAGTCTACAGCTTTCCTCCTCACTATCAACCACACGGCCAATTTTTGTATCCTCTGCAAACTTCATCATGCCCCCTACATTTAAGTCCAAATCATTAATATATATCACAAAAAGCAAGGAACCTAGTACTGAGCCCTGCGGAACCCCACTGGAAACAGCCTTCCAGTCACAAAAACACCCGTCGACCATTACCCTTTGCTTCCTGCCACTGAACCAATTTTGGATCCAATTTGCCACTTTCTCTTAGATCCCATGAGCTTGTACTTTTTTTGACCAGTCTGCCATGTGGGACCTTGTCACAAGCCTTGCTAAAATCCATATAGGCTACATCAAATGCATTACCCCTCATCGACCCTCCTTGTTACCTCCTCAAAAAATTCATCAAGTTAGTCAGACACGACCTTCCCTTAACAAATCCATGCTGACTGACCTTGATTAGTTCGTGCCTTTCTAAGTGACGGTTTATCCTGTCCCTCAGAATTGATTCCAATAATTTGCCCACCACCAAGGTTAGATTGACTGGCCTGTAATTACTCAGTCTATCCCTCGCTCCCTTTTTAAACAACGGTACAATGTTAACAGTCCTCCAATCCTCCAGCACCACGCCTGTATCCAGGGAGGATTGGAAAGTGATAGTCAGAGCCTCCGCTATTTCCTCCCTTGCTTCTTTTAACAGCCTGAGATACATTTCATCCGGCCCTGGTGATTTATCTACTTTCAAAGATGCTAATCTCCTTAATACTTCCTTTCTCACTAAGTTTATCACATCCAATATTTCACACTCCTTCTCCTTAGCTACAATATCTGCATCGTCCCTCTCTTTTGTGAAGACAGACGCAAAGTATTCATTAAGAACCATCCCCACATCTTCCACCTACACACATAGGTTACCTTTTTGGTCTCTAATAGGTCCTACTCTTTCCCTAATTATCCTCTTGCTCTTAATGTATTTATAAAACATCTTTGGTTTCCCTTGATTTTACTTGTCAATATTATTTTCATGTCCTCTCTTTGCTTTCCTAATTTCCTTTTTAATTTCACCCCTGCACTTTCTATACTCCTCTAGGCTTTCTGTAGTATTGAGTTCTCGGTGTCTGACATAAGCTTTCCTTTTCTGCCTTATCTTACCCTCTATGCTCCTTGACATCCAGGGGGCTCTAGATTTGGCAATCCCGCCCTTTTTCTTTGTGGGAACATGTTTACTCTGAACCCCTTGAATCTCCCCCTTGAATGCTTCCCCCTGCTGTGACACTGATTTACCTTCAAGTAGTTGTTTCCAGGCCACTTTTGCTAAATCACTTCTGAGCTTAGTAAAACTGGCCTTTTCCCCAGTTGAGAACTTTAACTCCTGTTCTATCTTTGTCCTTTTCCATAACTATGCTAAAACTAACTGAATTATGATCGCTATCACCAAATTGCTCTCCCACTGATACTCCTTCCACTTCCTTCCCCTTAAATGCATCTGTGCTATTCGCCTCAACTACTCCTTGTGGTAGTGAGTTCCACATTCTCACCATTCTCTGGGTAAAGAAGTTTCACCTGAATTCCCTACTGGATTTATTAGTGATTATCTTATATTTATGGCCCTTAGTTTTCTACGTCTACCCTATCAAACCCCTTCATAATTTTAAAGACCTCTGACAGGTCACCTCTCAGAACCCCAGCCTGTTCAGTCTTTCCTGATAAGTATACCCTCTCAGTTCTGGTATCATCCTTGTAAATCTTTTTTCAATTTTCTCCAGGGCCTCTATATCCTTTTTGTAATACAGAGACCAGAACTGTGCACAGTACTCAAAGTTTTATATAAGTTTAACATAACTTTTGTGCTTTTAAATTCTACTCCTCTAGAAATGAAACCCAGTGCTTTGTTTGCTTTTTTATGTCCTTATTAACCTAATGATTTGTGTATCTGTACCCCTGCTCCTCTACCCCATTAGACTATTATTATCCAAGGAGTATGTGGCCTCCTTATTCTTCCTATCAAAATGCACCACCTCACACTTTCCTATATTGAAATTTATTTGCCAATTACATGCCCATTCTGCAAGTTTATTAATGTCCACTTGTATTCTGACGCAGTCTTCCTTTCCCCAATTTGGGGTCCGCAAATTTTGAAATTGTATTTCCGATTCCCGAGTCCAAATCATTAATGTAAATTGTGAACAACAGTGGTCCCAGCACCGATCCCTGTGGAACACCACTTCCCACCTTTTCAGATGAGGGTCATCTGCTGCGTGCAGGACGTACTCACCATTTTGGACAGCCCCAGCTGATTGGTCGCCAAGTGCTGACATCGTTCAGCACAACAGAACACTACACAGCATGAAGACCCATTTTCCAGCAATATTTAATGGGACGTGCAGTACCTACAGGTTAGTTGCTGGTTTACTATTTCTGGCTACTGTTTCACTTTTATGTTTTTGTTTGTGTTCTACCACTCTTCAGACTTCATTTTCTCTACATAGAGAGAGGGTTGGCTGCTTTTGCTGTTTGCCTTACAGATAGTCTAACTACAAACATGAATGATCTGGTCGGGCTGCCTTTGGGTATAGAGGACGATTGGGAGCAGCAAGGAAGACACCACAGAGCAGGACAAGCTGCCAGAAGAGGGAGAAGGAGGAGGGCACGGAACAGGAGGTCATATCCACAGAGGGTCTTCAGGCAGCAATTATCTTATCTCAACATAAGTGAGAAGCAGTGTATGAGTCACCTTTGCTTTACCAAGGAGGGTGTCACTGACATATCTCAGCTGCTGCAGCCTCAAACCAGGGCATGGACAGCACTGCCTGTCACTCTCAACTTTTATGCCATGGGCTCCTTTCAGGCTGCAACAGGTGACATCTGCAATGTCTCATCATTTGCAGTACACTGATGTATCAAGGAGGTCACCGAGGCTCTCTACACCAGGAGAAACACTTAACTATTGACAGAACGAAGCAGGACGAGACAGCATGAGGTTTCACCCACATGGCAGGTTTCCCCTTAGTACAGGGTGCCTCTGACTGCCTTGTGTGCTCCACATCAACACCCTGGAATATTTATCAATCGCAAGGGATTCCACTCTAACATACAGCTGCTTTGCGACCACAGGCTATGCATCATGCAGGTCTATGCCCGCTATCCAATGAGCAGTCACAACACTTTCATTCTGCGCCAGTCCTCTGTGCTGCCTTTATTCCAAGCAAACCTCCAAATTACAGGCTGGCTTTTGGGCAACAAGGGTTATCTCCTCCTGGTATGGCTCATGACTCCATTTAGGAGCCCGCACACACACACACACACACACACACACACACAGAGTAGGCCTACAACGAGAGCCGTGTTGCCACCAGGAACATCATTGAGCAAACAATCAATGTGCTGAAGCAATCCTTCCCCTGCCTGGACCATTCCGGAGGAGCTTTGCAGTACATCCCAGAACGGGTATCCAGATTTGTGGTCATCTGCTACATGCTCCACAACTTCACCATCATGAGGGACCAGCCCTGACCACCACCTGGGCAGCAACATGATCGAGAAGAGGAGGAGAAGAAGGAGGAGGAAAAGCGAGAGGAGGAGGAAGAGCAGGAGGAGGATGAGGAAGAGCAGCAGGAGGAGGACGAGGACGAGCAGGTGGAGGATGAGGAAGAGCAGGAGGACGAGGAGGAACAGCAGGAGGAGGAGAGCAGGAGGAGGAGGAAGACAGGAGGAGGAGGAGGTAGAGCAGAAGGAGATGCAGTGACCTACAAAGCCCATTTCTGTCCGAGCTCTCAGAGATCAGCTCATCGACGAGCTCTTCAAATAAGTCAGATCTCCCAGTCCCCACTTCTCACAACCATCATCACATTGGCTTCTTTCAATCCAAACTTATTGGTCTCTTCCTCACTTCACTACAAACATAAATACCCAACTCCTAACACAAATCTAAAACCAAATTTATCAAATAATGTTATGATTTACAGAAAATACGACTATTCACCCTTGTGCATACCTTTGCTTGTCTTGTGTGCTCCTTTTTAAAAAAAAAATTAACTCATTCTAGAGATATGGGTGTCGCTGGCAAGGCCGGCATTTATTGCCCATCCCTTGTTGCCCTTGAGAAGGTGGTGGTGGGCCTTCTTCTTGAACCGCTGCAGTCCGTGTGGTGCAGGTTCTCCCACAGTGCTGTTAGGTAGGGAGTTCCAGGGTTTTGACCCAGCGACGATGAAGGAACGGGGATATATTTCCAAGTCAGGATGGTGTGTGATTTGGAGAGGAACTTGGCGGTGGTGTTGTTCCCATACACCTGCTGCCCTTGTCCTTCTAGGTGGAGGAGGTCACGGGTTTGGGAGGTGCTGTCGAAGAAGCCGTGGTGACTTGCTGCAGTGCATCCTGTAGATGGTAAACATTGCAACCAAGCCCAAGCCTGGATATTGTCCAGGTCTTGCTGCATACGGCATGAACTGCTTAATTATTTGAGGAATTGCGAATGGAGCTAAACATTGTGCAATCATCAGCGAACAGCCCCACTTGTGACCTTATGATGGAGGGAAGGTCATTGATGAAGCAGCTAAAGAGCTGAATATAGTCAGGACGCTGCCCTAAGGAATTCCTGCAATGATGTCCTGGGGCTGACATGATTGGCCTCCAACAACAACTATCATCTTCCTTTGTGCTAGATATGACTCCAGCCACTGGAGAGTTTTCCCCCTGATTCCCATTGACTTCAATTTAACTAGGGCTCCTTGGTGCCACACTCCGTCAAATGCTGCCTTCATGTCAAGGGCAGTCACTCTCACCTCACCTCTGGAATTCAGCTCTTTTGTTCATGTTTGGACCAAGGCTGTAATGAGGTCTGGAGCCGAGTGGTCCTGGCGGAACCCAAACTGAGCATCGGTGAGCAGGTTATTGGTGAGTAAGTGCCGCTTGATAGCACTGTCGACGACACCTTCCATCACTTTGCTGATGATTGAGAGTAGACTGATGGGGCGGTAATTAGCTGGATTGGATTTGTCCTGCTTTTTGCGGACTGAACATACCTGGGCAATTTTCCACATTGTCGGTTAGATGCCAGTGTTGTAGCTGTACTGGAACAGTTTGGCTAGAGGTGCGGCTAGTTCTGGAGCACAAGTCTTCAGCACTACAGCCGGGATGTTGTCAGGGCCCATAGCCTTTGCTGTATCCAGTGCACTCAGCCGTTTCTTGATATCACGTGGAGTGAATCGAATTGACTGAAGACTGGCTGCTGTGATGGTGGGGATATCGGGAGGAGGCCGAGATGGATCATCCACTCGGCACTTCTAGCTGAAGATGGTTGCGAACACAGCCTTGTCTTTTGCACTCACGTGCAGGGCTCCATCATCACTGACGGTGGGGATTTTCATGGCGCCTCCTCCTCCTGTTAGTTGTTTAATTGTCCACCACCATTTGTGACTGGATGTGGCAGGACTGCAGAGCTTGGATCTGATCCGTTGATTGTGGGATCACTTAGCTCTGTCTACAGCGTGTTGCTTCCGCTGTTTAACATCGTATGTAGTCCGGTGTTGTAGCTTCACCAGGCTGACACCTCATTGACACTGCAGCAACACACCACAGCATCTTCGACAGCACCTCCCAAACCCGTGAACTCCTCCACCTAGAAGGACAAGGAAAATAGAATATGAAAGTAAACTAGCAAGAAATATAAAAACAGATTGGGGTTGGGATCGGAGGATCGGGGTCGGGGTCGGAGGATCGGGGTCGGGATCGGAGGATCGGGGTCGGGGTCGGAGGATCGGGGTCGGGGTCGGAGGATCGGGGTCGGGGTCGGAGGGTCGGGGGGGTCGGGGTCGGAGGATCAGAGTTGGAGGATCAGAGTCGGAGGATCAGAGTTGGAAGATCGGGCTCGGAGGATCGGGGGGGGGGGGGTCCGCTATCAGTGGGGGGGAGGGACCGTGCAGGTAGGCTTGTTGAGCCTGGGGGAAGCACTCCCGCTCCTCCGGGCCCACAAGCTATGCCTTTCTAGGCACTTACCTGTTAGTCTCTGGCCTTCTCGCCTCCTTTCACAAGCCGTAAAACAGAAGGCCCAGGAATCCCAGCCCGCCCAGGGTTGAATTCGGGAATTAGTAAAAAATGGAGGCTTGAAGCCTCCTTGAAAGGTTTTAAGGCCCAACTCGCCTCCTGGGAGCGGGTTGGCGCCCGGCCCTCGTCCCGCCCCCGGAAAAACCGGAAATGGGCGGGTCTGAAATGGTGGCAATTTTCAATGCACCCCCAACCCACCCGTTTTTTACTTTTAAAATTGAGCCCAAAGAGTCTGCAAAGGGATATAGACAGGTTAAGTGAGTGGGCAAGAAGGTGGCAGATGGAGTATAATGTGGGGAAATGTGAGGTTATTCACTTTGGTAGGAAGAATAGAAAAACAGAATATTTTTTAAAACGGTGAGAAACTATTAAATGTTGGTGTCCAGAGAGACTTGGGTGTCCTTGTACATGAAACACAAAATGTTAGCATGCAAGTACAGCAAGCAATTAGGAAAGCAAATGGTATGTTGGCCTTTATTGCAAGGGGGTTGGAGTACAAGAGTAAGGAAATCTTACTACAGTTGTTCAGGGCTTTAGTGAGACCTCACCTGGAGTATTATGTACAGTTTTGGTCTCCTTACCAAAACTCCTTGCCTTAGAGGTGGTGCAGCAAAGGTTCACTAGATTGATTCCTGGGATGGGAGGGTTGTCCTATGAGGAGAGATTGAGTAGAATGGGCCTATACTCTCTGGAGTTTAGAAGAATAAGAGGTGATCTCATTGAAACATTTCAGATTCTGAGGGGGCTTGACAGGGTAGATGCTGAGAGGTTTTTTCCCTTGGCTGGAGAGTCTACAACTAGGGGGCATAGTCTCAAGATAAGGGGTCGGCCATTTAAGACTGAGATGAGGAGGAATTTCTTCACTCAGAGGGTTGTGAATCTTTGGAATTCTCTACCCCAGAGGGCTGAGGATGCTGAGTCATTGAATATATTCAAGGCTGAGACAGACAGATTTCTGTTCTCTGGGAGAATCAAGGGATATGGGGATCGGGCAGAAAAGTGGAGTTGAGGTCGAAAATCAGCCATGATCTGATTGAAGGGCGGAGCAGGCTCAAGGGGCCATGTGGCCTACTCCTGTTCCTATTTCTTATGTTCTTATTTTCAGGTACACCTGATGCTGCTCCTGACATGCTGTTCAACACTTTGAACCAGGGTTAGTAATCTGGCTTGATAGTGACTAGTGACGGAGGAGTGAGGGATATGCCGGGCCATGAGGTTACAGATTGTGCTGGAATACAATTCTGCTGCTGCTGATGGCCCACAGCGCCTCATGGATGCCCAGTTTTGAGCTGCTGGGTCTGTTCTTAATTTTCCCATTCAGCACAGGTGATATTGCCACACAACACGATGGAGGGTATCCTCAGTGTGAAGACAGGTCTTGGTCTCCACAAGGACTGTACGATGATCACTCCTACCAATACTGTCATGGACAGATGCATTTGCGACAGGTAGATTGGTGAGGACGAGGTCAAGTAGGTTTTTCCCTCGTGTTGGTTCGCTGACCACCTGCCGCAGGCCCAGTCTGGCAGCTATGTCCTTCAGGACTCGGCCAGCTCAGCCAGTAGTGGTGCGACCGAGCCACTCTTGGTGATGGACATTGAAGTCCCCCACCCAGAGTACATTCTGTGCCCTTCCCACCCTCAGTATTTCCTCCAAGTGGTCCGTCCGATTTTATTCTTATTACACTTCTTTGTAGTGATTTGATACAACTGGGTGACTGGCTGGGCCACTTCAGAGGGCAGTTAAGAGTCAACCACGTTGCTGTGGGTCTGGAGTCACATGCGTTTAGGCCGGACCGGGTAAGGACGGCAGGTTCATGGTCACCTTTACTGATACTAGCTTTTTATTCCAGGTTTATTTAATTATTTTTTTTTAAACTTAATTCAAATTCAAACACCTATGAGGTGTTTCCTGTGGCTGGAGCTTGGGTGGTGGAGGCTGCTGAGCTTCCGTTGAGGAGAGTACAGATGGCCTTGGAGGATGGCCTCGAGCTGCTCTGGCCTAGGAGGGCCCGGTTTCAGACTGCACCATCTCGGCCTGGGCTGTATCAATCTGGCCTGGCTGGCTGACAGGCATCAGCAAGGGCACTGGCGGTGTGGCAGGGGTGGGAGCAGGAATGTTATCATCATGAGAGAGGACAGCGAGGGTCATCTTCCATGGAGCCACTGCCACTCTCCCGGGGCGGCGCCTCAGTAATCCTGGTGATCTGTTGGTGAACAGGTTCCTAGACTGTTGTGATGCACCCAGAGCCAAGAAGACAGTTTGTGCTACTATGGAAGCTGTCAGATTTATCATGAGACGCTCCATCATGGGATCCACTGCGTTGCTGATGGAGCATTGGAAAGATTGGGCACTATGCTCTGCGCAAAGCCTTGTGCCAAGTTGGAGCTATCTTCCTTCATGCTTCATTTTGGATAAGCTCTCCGGCGGGCTGCTCAGTACACCAAGCATTTGGTTGTGTATGCCCATTTGGTAGCCTCGCCCATCATGTCCCCATCTGCATCCTCTGCAGCAGAACTAGTATGCGACCTCACCCTCCGGCGAGCTGGCACCTGTAGCATCCTATCCCTCTGCCCTAGTTCCTGCGCAATTGTGCCTGGTGAGTCACCACGAGCAGTTCCCACATCTAACACAAGCTCTATGGCCCGCGTGGTGTCAGTATCCGAGCTAGTAGCTGCAAAAGTCAGATCAAGTGACAGTGCAACTTAATCATCACTCTCGTCCTCTTCCTCCACTGGCTGCGGGGCTTCCGCACTCTGAGGAGCTGAAATAAGAAAGAGGCAAGGGTTAGGTTGTGATGTGAGGGAGAGCGGGGAGGATGAAGTGTGTGTTGGAAGCAACTGCCGCTTGTTATGCAGAGTGAGGTGGGGTGAGGGAGAAGTCAGAAGAGATCAGGAGGACTAGGTATAAAGAAACCTCAGCATGTCCTCCAGCATCGCCAGTCGCCATGGCCTCCACTCTGCTCCTTCCCATCGCTGCCAGCGTGGTCACGCCAATGGGGGACAGGGTGTATCGCTACGCTGGTTCCCCACCGGTGGCAGCCTGCTACCTAGTGTTAAACATCACCTTCTCCTGTAAGAAAGAGGGAAGTGTGTTAGTGAATGTCTAGCGAGATGACTGGGGAATGTAACCATCATGGTTGAATAGCTGCTATTGTGTGTGTGAGAAGCGAATTGCGCGTGTGAAACTTGTAATAATGCTGAGTGTGTGAGAAAAGAAATAAGATTTACATTTATGTCCTCAGGACGTCCCAAAGCACTTTAGAGCCAATAAAATACTTTTGAAGTGTAGTCACTATTGCAATGTAGGAAACGCAGCAACCAATTTGTGCACAGCATGCTCCCACAATCAGCAGTGTGATAATGGCCAGATAATCTGTTTTAGTGATGTTGGTTCAGGGATAAATATATGCCAGGACATTCTGCTGCTCTTCTTCGAATAATGCCATGCAATCTTTTACATCCGGCTGAGAGGGCAGACGGGGCCTCGGTTTAACGTCTCATCCAAATGATGGCACCTCCAACAGTACAGCAGTCGCTCAGTACTGCACTGGAATATCAGCCTAGATTTTGTGTTCCAGCCTCTGGAAGGTGAGGTAAAGAATAATGTGAAGTGTGTTGTGCTGATTGGAGCAGAATGCATGGTGCTGGGGGAGGGGATTGGTGTGATTGCTTCCCTTGGTGTGACTGCTCCCCTTGACATTCAACGGCATTACCATCACCGAATCCCCCACCATCAACATCCTGTGGGGCATCATTGACCAGAAACTTAACTGGACCAGCCACATAAATACTGTGGCTACAAGAGCAGGTCAGAGGCTGGGTATTCTGTGGCGAGTCACTCACCGCCTTTCCACCATCTACAAGACACAAGTCAGGAGTGTGATGGAATACTCTCCACTTGCCTG